>NW_027184616.1:932045-1242727 GCF_032405125.1 Capricornis sumatraensis | reverse complement strand
TCAGTCCATTCCAGAGGAACCTCTTTGCCCTGCACTGGCTCATCTTTCACGCCGAGGATCGACTCACACCACGGTGGCACGTGGGACAGCCCAGTGGGAAGGCCTCGAGGGAAAACCACAGATCCTGTGATCCACGCGACGGGAATCGTGACATTGCTGCTACAGCCTGGAAGGAAAGCGCACGTGCATGCCCCCACTCGAGACGAGGCCTGACTCTCCTGGGGAGACTCCAGAAGTACCCAAAGATCCATGTCATCCCCTGAGATGAATCCTCGGTTCCGGCCCTGAATCCACACAAAGTTTTTGGCCCCGGTATCGACGGGAGAGGAATCCTGAGAGGCCCCCGAGCAACTCGCATGGGGACTGGCCTTTCGTGAGGACACCAGGGCGGTTCCCTGAGGTCCCCGTCGTAACTCGAGAACACCTGCCGCAACTCGAGAAAATCCAGGAAGTTCTCCCTTCCAGGCGAGATGAGGCCTATTTCCGATGAGACGTCTGGAGACTAATGACACCGAACCTCTGGAACTTCGAAAGGGTCTTTCACACCCTTGCTGCAACTCAAGAAGTTCACCGCCATACCCGTCTCCACTCGAGAGGAAACACGATGGTCCCGCCCACATCCAGAGGAGCCCCGTTTCCCCCTCGTAGCTCGAGATGAGGGATCCTTTCCCTGCTATCAACGGGAAAGAATTCCCGGCGTTCCCGTCGCATCTCAAGAGGAGGCACTCTCAACAGGAAAGATGAGAGGAACTCCATGGTCGTACCACCATTCCAAGAGTCCCCGAGATTTCTCAGTCCATTCCAGAGGAAACTCTTTGCCCTGCACTGGCTCATCTTTCACGCCGAGGATCGACTCACACCACGGTGGCACGTGGGACAGCCCTGTGGGAAAGCCTCGAGGGAAAACCACAGATCCTTTGATCCACGCGACGGGAAGAATGACATTGCTGCTACAGCCTGGAAGGAAAGCGCACGTGCATGCCCCCACTCGAGACGAGGCCTGACTCCCCTGGGGAGACTCCAGAAGTACCCAAAGATCCATGTCAGCCCCTGAGAGGAATCCTCGGTTCCGGCCCTGACTCCACACAAGGTTTTTGGCCCCGGTATCGACGGGAGAGGAATCCCGAGAGGCCCGCTAGCAACTAGCATGGGGACTGGCCGTTCCTGAGGCCACCAGAGCGGGTCCCTGAGGTCCCCGTCGTAACTCGAGAACACCTGCCGCAACTCGAGAAAATTCAGGAAGTTCTCCTTTCCAGGCGAAATGAGGCCTATTTCTGATGAGGCGTCTGGAGACTAATGACACCTAACCTCTAGAACTTCGAAAGGGTCTTTCACACCCTTGCTGGATCTCAAGAATTTCAACGCAATACCCGTCTCCACTCGAGAGGAAGCACGATGGTCCCGCCCACATCCAGAGGAGCCCCGTTTCCCCCTCGTAGCTCGAGATGAGGGATCCTTTCCCTGCTTTCAACGGGAAAGAATTCCCGGCGTTCCCGTCGCATCTCAAGAGGAGGCACTCTCAACAGGAAAGGCGAGAGGAACTCCATGGTCGTACTACCATTCCAAGAGTCCCCCAGATGTCTCAGTCCAATCCAGAGGAACCTCTTTGCCCTGCACTGGCTCATCTTTCACGCCGAGAATCGACTCACACAACGGTGGCACGTGGGACAGCCCTGTGGGAAAGCCTCGAGGGAAAACCACAGATCCTTTGATCCACGAGACGGGAAGCGTGACATTGCTGCTACAGCCTGGAAGGAAGGCGCACGTGCATGCCCCCACTCGAGACGAGGCCTGACCACCCTGGGGAGACTCCAGAAGTACCCAAAGACCCATGTCAGCCCCTGAGAGGAATCCTCGGTTCCGGCCCTGACTCCACACAAGGATTTTGGCCCCGGTATCGACGGGAGAGGAATCCCGAAAGGCCCCCTAGGAACTCCCATGGTGACTGGCCTTTCCTGAGGCCACCAGGGCGGATCCCTGAGGTCCCCGTCGTAACTCGAGAACACCTGACGCAACTCGAGAAAATCCAGGAAGTTCTCCCTTCCAGGCGAGATGAGGCCTATTTCCGATGAGGCGTCTTGAGACTAATGACACCGAACCTCTGGAACTTCGAAAGGGTCTTTCACACCCTTGCTGCAACTCAAGAAGTTCACCGCCTTACCCGTCTCCACTCGAGAGGAAGCACGATGGTCCCGCCCACATCCAGAGGAGCCCCGTTTCCCCCTCGTAGCTCGAGATGAGGGATCCTTTCCCTGCTATCAACGGGAAATAATTCCCGGCGTTCCCGTCACATCTCAAGAGGAGGAACTCTCAACAGGAAAGGCGAGAGGAACTCCATGGTCGTACCACCATTCCAAGAGTCCCCCAGATGTCTCAGTCCATTCCAGAGGAACCTCTTTGCCCTGCACTGGCTCATCTTTCACGCCGAGGATCGACTCACACCACGGTGTCACGTGGGACAGCCCTGTGGGAAAGCCTCGAGGGAAAACCACAGATCCTTTGATCCACGCGACGGGAAGCGTGACATTGCTGCTACAGCCTGGAAGGAAAGCCACGTGCATGCCCCCACTCGAGACGAGGCCTGACTCCCCTGGGGAGACTCCACAAGTACCCAAAGATCCATGTCAGCCCCTGAGAGGAATCCTCGGTTCCGGCCCTGACTCCACACAAGGTTTTTGCCCCGGTATCCAAGGGAGAGGAATCCCGAGAGGCCCCCTAGCATCTCGCATGGGGACTGGCCTCTCCTGAGGCCACCAGGGCGGGTCCCTGAGGTCCCCGTCGTAACTCGAGAACACCTGCCGCAACTCGAGAAAATCCAGGAAGTTCTCCCTTCCAGGCGAGATGAGGCCTATTTCCGATGAGGCGTCTGGAGACAAATGACAACAAACCTCTGGAACTTCGAAAGGGTCTTTCACACCCTTGATGCAACTCAAGAAGTTCACCTCCATACCCGTCTCCACTCGAGAGGAAGCACGATGGTCCCGCCCACATCCAGAAGAGCCCCGTTTCCCCCTCGGAGCTCGAGATGAGGGATCCTTTCCCTGCTTTCAACGGGAAAGAATTCCCGGCGTTCCCGTCGCATCTCAAGAGGAGGCACTCTCAACAGGAAAGGCGAGAGGAACTCCATGGTCGTACCACCATTCCAAGAGTCCCCCAGATGTCTCAGTCCATTCCAGAGGAGCCTCTTTGCCCTGCACTGGCTCATCTTTCACGCCGAGGATCGACTCACACCACGGTGGTACGTGGGACAGCCCTGTGGGAAAGCCTCGAGGGAAAGCCTCGAGGGAAAACCACAGATCCTTTGATCCACACGACGGGAAGCGTGACATTGCTGCTACAGCCTGGAAGGAAAGCGCACGTGCATGCCCCCACTCGAGACGAGGCCTGACTCCCCTGGGGAGACTCCAGAAGTACCCAAAGATCCATGTCAGCCCCTGAGAGGAATCCTCGGTTCCGGCCCTGACTCCACACAAGGTTTTTGGCCCCGGTATCGACGGGAGAGGAATCCCGAGAGGCCCCCTAGCAACTCGCATGGGGACTGGCCTCTCCTGAGGCCACCAGGGCGGGTCCCTGAGGTCCCCGTCGTAACTCGAGAACACCTGCCGCAACTCGAGAAAATCCAGGAAGTTCTCCCTTCCAGGCGAGATGAGGCCTATTTCCGATGAGGGCTCTGGAGACAAATGACACCTAACCTCTGGAACTTCGAAGGGGTCTTTCACACCCTTGCTGCAACTCAAGAAGTTCACCGCCATACCCGTCTCCACTCGAGAGGAAGCACGATGGTCCCGCCCACATCCAGAGGAGCCCCGTTTCCCCCTCGTAGCTCGAGATGAGGGATCCATTCCCTGCTGTCAACGGGAAAGAATTCCCGGCGTTCCCGTCGCATCTCAAGAGGAGGCACTCTCAACAGGAAAGGCGAGAGGAACTCCATGGTCGTACCACCATTCCAAGAGTCCCCCAGATGTCTCAGTCCATTCCAGAGGAGCCTCTTTGCCCTGCACTGGCTCATCTTTCATGCCGAGGATCGACTCACACCACGGTGGCACGTGGGACAGCCCTGTGGGAAAGCCTCGAGCGAAAGCCTCGAGGGAAAACCACAGATCCTTTGATCCACGCGACGGGAAGCATGACATTGCTGCTACAGCCTGGAAGGAAAGCGCACGTGCATGCCCCCACTCGAGACGAGGCCTGACTCCCTTGGGGACACTCCAGAAGTACCCAAAGGTCCATGTCAGACCCTGAGAGGAATCCTCGGTTCCGGCCCTGACGCCACACAAGGTTTTTGGCCCTAGTATCGACGGGAGAGGAATCCCGATAGGCCCCCTAGCAACTCGCATGGGGACTGGCCTCTCCTGAGGCCACCAGGGCGGGTCCCTGAGGTCCCCGTCGTAACTCGAGAACACCTGCCGCAACTCGAGAAAATCCAGGAAGTTCTCCCTTCCACGCGAGATGAGGCCTATTTCCGATAAGGCGTATGGAGACTAATGACACCTAACCTCTGGAACTTCGAAAGGGTCTTTCACACCCTTGCTGCAACTCAAGAAGTTCACCGCCATACCCGTCTCCACTCGAGAGGAAGCACGATGGTCCCGCCCACATCCAGAGGAGCCCCGTTTCCCCCTCGTAGCTCGAGATGAGGGATCCTTTCCCTGCTTTCAACGGGAAAGAATTCCCGGCGTTCCCGTCGCATCTCAAGAGGAGGCACTCTCAACAGGAACGGCGAGAGGAACTCCATGGTCGTACCACCATTCCAAGAGTCCCCCAGATGTCTCAGTCCAATCCAGAGGAACCTCCTTGCCCTGCACTGTCTCATCTTTCACGCCGAGAATCGACTCACACCACGGTGGCACGTGGGACAGCCCTGTGGGAAAGCCTCGAGGGAAAACCACAGATCCTTTGATCCACGCGACGGGAACCGAGACATTGCTGCTACAGCCTGGAAGGAAAGCGCACGTGCATGCCCCCACTCGAGACAAGGCCTGACTCCCCTGGGGAGACTCCAGAAGTACCCAAAGATCCATGTCAGCCACTGAGAGGAATCCTCGGTTCCGGCCCTGACTCCACACAAGTTTTTTGGCCCCGGAATCGACAGGAGAGGAATCCTGAGAGGCCCCCGAGCAACTCGCATGGGGATTGGCCTTTCCTGAGGCCACCAGGGCGGGTCCCTGAGGTCCCCGTCGTAACTCGAGAACACCTGCCGCAACTCGAGAAACTTCAGGAAGTTCTCCCTTCCAGGCGAGATGAGGCCTATTTCCGATGAGGCGTCTGGGGACTAATGACACGGAACCTCTGGAACTTCGAAAGGGTCTTTCACACCCTTGCTGCAACTCAAGAAGTTCACGGCCATATCCGTCTCCACTCGAGAGGAAACATGATGGTCCCGCCCACATCCAGAGTAGCCCCGTTTGCCCCTCGTAGCTCGAGATGAGGGATCCTTTCCCTGCTATCAACGGGAAAGTATTTTCGGCGTTCCCGTCGCATCTCAAGAGGAGGCACTCTCAACAGGAAAGACGAGAGGAACTCCATGGTCGTACCACCATTCCAAGAGTCCCCCAGATGTTTCAGTCCATTCCAGAGGAACCTCTTTGCCCTGCACTGACTCATCTTTCATGCCGAAGATCGACTCACACCACGGTGGCACGTGGGACAGCCCTGTGGGATAGCCTCGAGGGAAAGCCTAGAGGGAAAACCACAGATCCTTTGATCCACGCGACGGGAAGCGTGACATTGCTGCTACAGCCTGGAAGGAAAGCGCACGTGCATGCCCCCACTCGAGACGAGGCCTGACTCCCCTGGGGAGACTCCAGAAAGACCCAAAGATCCATGTCAGCCCCTTAGAGGAATCCTCCGTTCCGGCCCTGACTCCACACAAGGTTTTAGGCCCCGGTATCGACTGGAGAGGAATCCCGAGAGGCACCCTAGCAACTCGTATGGGGACTGGAGTTTCCTGAGGCCACCAGGGCTTGTCCCTCACGTCCCCGTCGTAACTCAAGAACACCTGCCGCAACTCGAGAAAATCCAGGAAGTTCTCCGTTCCAGGCGAGATGAGGCTTATTTCCGATAAGGCGTCTGGAGACTAATGACACGGAACCTCTGGAACTTCGAAAGGGTCTTTCACACCCTTGCTGCAACTCAAGAAGTTCACCCCCATACCCGTCTCCACTCGAGAGGAAGCACGATGGTCCCGCCCACATCCAGAGGAGCCCCGTTTGCCCCTCGTAGCTCGAATGAGGGATCCTTTCCCTGCTATCAACGGGAAAGTATTTTCGGCGTTCCCGTCGCATCTCAAGAGGAGGCACTCTCAACAGGAAAGACGAGAGGAACTCCATGGTCGTACCACCATTCCAAGAGTCCCCCAGATGTCTCAGTCCATTCCAGAGGAACCTCTTTGCCCTGCACTGGCTCATCTTTCACGCCGAGGATCGACTCACACCATGGTGGCACGTGGGACAGCCCTGTGGGAAAGCCTCGAGGGTAAACCACAGATCCTTTGATCCACGCGACGGTAAGCGTGACATTGCTGCTACAGCCTGGAAGGAAAGCGCACGTGCATGCCCCCACTCGAGACGAGGCCTGACTCCCCTGGGGAGACTCCAGAAGTACCCAAAGGCCCATGTCAGCCCCTGAGAGGAATCCTCGGTTCCGGCCCTGACTCCACACAAAGTTTTTGGCCCCCGTATCGACGGGAGAGGAATCCCGAGAGGCCCCCGAGCAACTCGCATGGGGACTGGCCTTTCCTGAGGCCACCAGGGCGGGTCCCTGAGGTCCCCGACGTAACTCGAGAACACCTGCCGCAACTCGAGAAAATCCAGGAAGTTCTCCCTTCCAGGCGAGATGAGGCCTATTTCCGATGAGACGTCTGGAGACTAATGACACCGAACCTCTGGAACTTCGAAAGGGTCTTTCACACCCTTGCTGCAACTCTAGAAGTTCACCGCCATACCCGTCTCCATTCGAGAGGAAACACGATGGTCCCGCCCACATCCAGAGGAGCCCCGTTTCCCCCTCGGAGCTCGAGATGAGGGATTCTTTCCCTGCTATCAACGGGAAAGTATTTTGGTCGTTCCCGTCGCATCTCAAGAGGAGGCACTCTCAACAGGAAAGACGAGAGGAACTCCATGGTCGTACCACCATTCCAAGAGTCCCCGAGATTTCTCAGTCCATTCCAGAGGAACCTCTTTGCCCTGCACTGGCTCATCTTTCACGCCGAGGATCGACTCACACCACGGTGGCACGTGGGACAGCCCAGTGGGAAGGCCTCGAGGGAAAACCACAGATCCTGTGATCCACGCGACGGGAATCGTGACATTGCTGCTACAGCCTGGAAGGAAAGCGCACGTGCATGCCCCCACTCGAGACGAGGCCTGACTCTCCTGGGGAGACTTCAGAAGTACCCAAAGATCCATGTCATCCCCTGAGATGAATCCTCGGTTCCGGCCCTGAATCCACACAAAGTTTTTGGCCCCGGTATCGACGGGAGAGGAATCCTGAGAGGCCCCCGAGCAACTCGCATGGGGACTGGCCTTTCGTGAGGACACCAGGGCGGTTCCCTGAGGTCCCCGTCGTAACTCGAGAACACCTGCCGCAACTCGAGAAAATCCAGGAAGTTCTCCCTTCCAGGCGAGATGAGGCCTATTTCCGATGAGACGTCTGGAGACTAATGACACCGAACCTCTGGAACTTCGAAAGGGTCTTTCACACCCTTGCTGCAACTCAAGAAGTTCACCGCCATACCCGTCTCCACTCGAGAGGAAACACGATGGTCCCGCCCACATCCAGAGGAGCCCCGTTTCCCCCTCGTAGCTCGAGATGAGGGATCCTTTCCCTGCTATCAACGGGAAAGAATTCCCGGCGTTCCCGTCGCATCTCAAGAGGAGGCACTCTCAACAGGAAAGATGAGAGGAACTCCATGGTCGTACCACCATTCCAAGAGTCCCCGAGATTTCTCAGTCCATTCCAGAGGAAACTCTTTGCCCTGCACTGGCTCATCTTTCACGCCGAGGATCGACTCACACCACGGTGGCACGTGGGACAGCCCTGTGGGAAAGCCTCGAGGGAAAACCACAGATCCTTTGATCCACGCGACGGGAAGAATGACATTGCTGCTACAGCCTGGAAGGAAAGCGCACGTGCATGCCCCCACTCGAGACGAGGCCTGACTCCCCTGGGGAGACTCCAGAAGTACCCAAAGATCCATGTCAGCCCCTGAGAGGAATCCTCGGTTCCGGCCCTGACTCCACACAAGGTTTTTGGCCCCGGTATCGACGGGAGAGGAATCCCGAGAGGCCCGCTAGCAACTAGCATGGGGACTGGCCGTTCCTGAGGCCACCAGAGCGGGTCCCTGAGGTCCCCGTCGTAACTCGAGAACACCTGCCGCAACTCGAGAAAATTCAGGAAGTTCTCCTTTCCAGGCGAAATGAGGCCTATTTCTGATGAGGCGTCTGGAGACTAATGACACCTAACCTCTAGAACTTCGAAAGGGTCTTTCACACCCTTGCTGGAACTCAAGAATTTCAACGCAATACCCGTCTCCACTCGAGAGGAAGCACGATGGTCCCGCCCACATCCAGAGGAGCCCCGTTTCCCCCTCGTAGCTCGAGATGAGGGATCCTTTCCCTGCTTTCAACGGGAAAGAATTCCCGGCGTTCCCGTCGCATCTCAAGAGGAGGCACTCTCAACAGGAAAGGCGAGAGGAACTCCATGGTCGTACTACCATTCCAAGAGTCCCCCAGATGTCTCAGTCCAATCCAGAGGAACCTCTTTGCCCTGCACTGGCTCATCTTTCACGCCGAGAATCGACTCACACAACGGTGGCACGTGGGACAGCCCTGTGGGAAAGCCTCGAGGGAAAACCACAGATCCTTTGATCCACGAGACGGGAAGCGTGACATTGCTGCTACAGCCTGGAAGGAAGGCGCACGTGCATGCCCCCACTCGAGACGAGGCCTGACCACCCTGGGGAGACTCCAGAAGTACCCAAAGACCCATGTCAGCCCCTGAGAGGAATCCTCGGTTCCGGCCCTGACTCCACACAAGGATTTTGGCCCCGGTATCGACGGGAGAGGAATCCCGAAAGGCCCCCTAGGAACTCCCATGGTGACTGGCCTTTCCTGAGGCCACCAGGGCGGATCCCTGAGGTCCCCGTCGTAACTCGAGAACACCTGACGCAACTCGAGAAAATCCAGGAAGTTCTCCCTTCCAGGCGAGATGAGGCCTATTTCCGATGAGGCGTCTTGAGACTAATGACACCGAACCTCTGGAACTTCGAAAGGGTCTTTCACACCCTTGCTGCAACTCAAGAAGTTCACCGCCTTACCCGTCTCCACTCGAGAGGAAGCACGATGGTCCCGCCCACATCCAGAGGAGCCCCGTTTCCCCCTCGTAGCTCGAGATGAGGGATCCTTTCCCTGCTATCAACGGGAAATAATTCCCGGCGTTCCCGTCACATCTCAAGAGGAGGAACTCTCAACAGGAAAGGCGAGAGGAACTCCATGGTCGTACCACCATTCCAAGAGTCCCCCAGATGTCTCAGTCCATTCCAGAGGAACCTCTTTGCCCTGCACTGGCTCATCTTTCACGCCGAGGATCGACTCACACCACGGTGTCACGTGGGACAGCCCTGTGGGAAAGCCTCGAGGGAAAACCACAGATCCTTTGATCCACGCGACGGGAAGCGTGACATTGCTGCTACAGCCTGGAAGGAAAGCCACGTGCATGCCCCCACTCGAGACGAGGCCTGACTCCCCTGGGGAGACTCCACAAGTACCCAAAGATCCATGTCAGCCCCTGAGAGGAATCCTCGGTTCCGGCCCTGACTCCACACAAGGTTTTTGCCCCGGTATCCAAGGGAGAGGAATCCCGAGAGGCCCCCTAGCATCTCGCATGGGGACTGGCCTCTCCTGAGGCCACCAGGGCGGGTCCCTGAGGTCCCCGTCGTAACTCGAGAACACCTGCCGCAACTCGAGAAAATCCAGGAAGTTCTCCCTTCCAGGCGAGATGAGGCCTATTTCCGATGAGGCGTCTGGAGACAAATGACAACAAACCTCTGGAACTTCGAAAGGGTCTTTCACACCCTTGATGCAACTCAAGAAGTTCACCTCCATACCCGTCTCCACTCGAGAGGAAGCACGATGGTCCCGCCCACATCCAGAAGAGCCCCGTTTCCCCCTCGGAGCTCGAGATGAGGGATCCTTTCCCTGCTTTCAACGGGAAAGAATTCCCGGCGTTCCCGTCGCATCTCAAGAGGAGGCACTCTCAACAGGAAAGGCGAGAGGAACTCCATGGTCGTACCACCATTCCAAGAGTCCCCCAGATGTCTCAGTCCATTCCAGAGGAGCCTCTTTGCCCTGCACTGGCTCATCTTTCACGCCGAGGATCGACTCACACCACGGTGGTACGTGGGACAGCCCTGTGGGAAAGCCTCGAGGGAAAGCCTCGAGGGAAAACCACAGATCCTTTGATCCACACGACGGGAAGCGTGACATTGCTGCTACAGCCTGGAAGGAAAGCGCACGTGCATGCCCCCACTCGAGACGAGGCCTGACTCCCCTGGGGAGACTCCAGAAGTACCCAAAGATCCATGTCAGCCCCTGAGAGGAATCCTCGGTTCCGGCCCTGACTCCACACAAGGTTTTTGGCCCCGGTATCGACGGGAGAGGAATCCCGAGAGGCCCCCTAGCAACTCGCATGGGGACTGGCCTCTCCTGAGGCCACCAGGGCGGGTCCCTGAGGTCCCCGTCGTAACTCGAGAACACCTGCCGCAACTCGAGAAAATCCAGGAAGTTCTCCCTTCCAGGCGAGATGAGGCCTATTTCCGATGAGGGCTCTGGAGACAAATGACACCTAACCTCTGGAACTTCGAAGGGGTCTTTCACACCCTTGCTGCAACTCAAGAAGTTCACCGCCATACCCGTCTCCACTCGAGAGGAAGCACGATGGTCCCGCCCACATCCAGAGGAGCCCCGTTTCCCCCTCGTAGCTCGAGATGAGGGATCCATTCCCTGCTGTCAACGGGAAAGAATTCCCGGCGTTCCCGTCGCATCTCAAGAGGAGGCACTCTCAACAGGAAAGGCGAGAGGAACTCCATGGTCGTACCACCATTCCAAGAGTCCCCCAGATGTCTCAGTCCATTCCAGAGGAGCCTCTTTGCCCTGCACTGGCTCATCTTTCATGCCGAGGATCGACTCACACCACGGTGGCACGTGGGACAGCCCTGTGGGAAAGCCTCGAGCGAAAGCCTCGAGGGAAAACCACAGATCCTTTGATCCACGCGACGGGAAGCATGACATTGCTGCTACAGCCTGGAAGGAAAGCGCACGTGCATGCCCCCACTCGAGACGAGGCCTGACTCCCCTGGGGAAACTCCAGAAGTACCCAAAGATCCATGTCAGCCCCTGAGAGGAATCCTCGGTTCCGGCCCTGACTCCACACAAGGTTTTTGGCCCCGGTATCGACGGGAGAGGAATCCCGAGAGGCCCGCTAGCAACTAGCATGGGGACTGGCCGTTCCTGAGGCCACCAGGGCGAGTCCCTGAGGTCCCCGTCGTAACTCGAGAACACCTGCCGCAACTCGAGAAAATCCAGGAAGTTCTCCTTTCCAGGCGAAATGAGGCCTATTTCTGATGAGGCGTCTGGAGACTAATGACACCTAACCTCTGGAACTTCGAAAGGGTCTTTCACACCCTTGCTGCAACTCAAGAATTTCACCGCAATACCCCTCTCCACTCGAGAGGAAGCACGATGGTCCCGCCCACATCCAGAGGAGCCCCGTTTCCCCCTCGTAGCTCGAGATGAGGGATCCTTTCCCTGCTTTCAACGGGAAAGAATTCCCGGCGTTCCCGTCGCATCTCAAGAGGAGGCACTCTCAACAGGAAAGGCGAGAGGAACTCCATGGTCGTACTACCATTCCAAGAGTCCCCCAGATGTCTCAGTCCAATCCAGAGGAACCTCTTTGCCCTGCACTGGCGCATCTTTCACGCCGAGAATCGACTCACACAACGGTGGCACGTGGGACAGCCCTGTGGGAAAGCCTCGAGGGAAAACCACAGATCCTTTGATCCACGCGACGGGAAGCGTGACATTGCTGCTACAGCCTGGAAGGAAAGCCCACGTGCATGCCCCCACTCGAGACGAGGCCTGACTCCCCTGGGGAGATTCCACAAGTACCCAAAGATCCATGTCAGCCCCTGAGAGGAATCCTCGGTTCCGGCCCTGACTCCACACAAGGTTTTTGCCCCGGTATCGACGGGAGAGGAATCCCGAGAGGCCCCCTAGCATCTCGCATGGGGACTGGCCTCTCCTGAGGCCACCAGGGCGGGTCCCTGAGGTCCCCGTCGTAACTCGAGAACACCTGCCGCAACTCGAGAAAATCCAGGAAGTTCTCCCTTCCAGGCGAGATGAGGCCTATTTCCGATGAGGCGTCTCGAGACTAATGACAACAAACCTCTGGAACTTCGAAAGGGTCTTTCACACCCTTGATGCAACTCAAGAAGTTCACCTCCATACCCGTCTCAACTCGAGAGGAAGCCCGATGGTCCCGCCCACATCCAGAGGAGCCCCGTTTCCCCCTCGGAGCTCGAGATGAGGGATCCTTTCCCTGCTTTCAACGGGAAAGAATTCCTGGCGTTCCCGTCGCATCTCAAGAGGAGGCACTCTCAACAGGAAAGGCGAGAGGAACTCCATGGTCGTACCACCATTCCAAGAGTCCCCCAATTGTCTCAGTCCATTCCAGAGGAGCCTCTTTGCCCTGCACTGGCTCATCTTTCACGCCGAGGATCGACTCACACCACGGTGGTACGTGGGACAGCCCTGTGGGAAAGCCTCGAGGGAAAGCCTCGAGGGAAAACCACAGATCCTTTGATCCATGCGACGGGAAGCGTGACATTGCTGCTACAGCCTGGAAGGAAAGCGCACGTGCATGCCCCCACTCGAGACGAGGCCTGACTCCCCTGGGGAGACTCCAGAAGTACCCAAAGATCCATGTCAGCCCCTGAGAGGAATCCTCGGTTCCGGCCCTGACTCCACACAAGGTTTTTGGCCCCGGTATCGACGGGAGAGGAATCCCGAGAGGCCCCCTAGAAACTCGCATGGGGACTGGCCTCTCCTGAGGCCACCAGGGCGGGTCCCTGAGGTCCCCGTCGTAACTCGAGAACACCTGCCGCAACTCGAGAAAATCCAGGAAGTTCTCCCTTCCAGGCGAGATGAGGCCTATTTCCGATGAGGGCTCTGGAGACAAATGACACCTAACCTCTGGAACTTCGAAGGGGTCTTTCACACCCTTGCTGCAACTCAAGAAGTTCACCGCCATACCCGTCTCCACTCGAGAGGAAGCACGATGGTCCCGCCCACATCCAGAGGAGCCCCGTTTCCCCCTCGTAGCTCGAGATGAGGGATCCATTCCCTGCTGTCAACGGGAAAGAATTCCCGGCGTTCCCGTCGCATCTCAAGAGGAGGCACTCTCAACAGGAAAGGCGAGAGGAACTCCATGGTCGTACCACCATTCCAAGAGTCCCCCAGATGTCTCAGTCCATTCCAGAGGAGCCTCTTTGCCCTGCACTGGCTCATCTTTCATGCCGAGGATCGACTCACACCACGGTGGCACGTGGGACAGCCCTGTGGGAAAGCCTCGAGCGAAAGCCTCGAGGGAAAACCACAGATCCTTTGATCCACGCGACGGGAAGCATGACATTGCTGCTACAGCCTGGAAGGAAAGCGCACGTGCATGCCCCCACTCGAGACGAGGCCTGACTCCCCTGGGGAGACTCCAGAAGTACCCAAAGATCCATGTCAGCCCCTGAGAGGAATCCTCGGTTCCGGCCCTGACTCCACACAAGGTTTTTGGCCCCGGTATCGACGGGAGAGGAATCCCGAGAGGCCCGCTAGCAACTAGCATGGGGACTGGCCGTTGCTGAGGCCACCAGGGCGAGTCCCTGAGGTCCCCGTCGTAACTCGAGAACACCTGCCGCAACTCGAGAAAATCCAGGAAGTTCTCCTTTCCAGGCGAAATGAGGCCTATTTCTGATGAGGCGTCTGGAGACTAATGACACCTAACCTCTGGAACTTCGAAAGGGTCTTTCACACCCTTGCTGCAACTCAAGAATTTCACCGCAATACCCATCTCCACTCGAGAGGAAGCACGATGGTCCCGCCCACATCCAGAGGAGCCCCGTTTCCCCCTCGTAGCTCGAGATGAGGGATCCTTTCCCTGCTTTCAACGGGAAAGAATTCCCGGCGTTCCCGTCGCATCTCAAGAGGAGGCACTCTCAACAGGAAAGGCGAGAGGAACTCCATGGTCGTACTACCATTCCAAGAGTCCCCCAGATGTCTCAGTCCAATCCAGAGGAACCTCTTTGCCCTGCACTGGCTCATCTTTCACGCCGAGAATCGACTCACACAACGGTGGCACGTGGGACAGCCCTGTGGGAAAGCCTCGAGGGAAAACCACAGATCCTTTGATCCACGCGACGGGAAGCGTGACATTGCTGCTACAGCCTGGAAGGAAAGCCCACGTGCATGCCCCCACTCGAGACGAGGCCTGACTCCCCTGGGGAGATTCCACAAGTACCCAAAGATCCATGTCAGCCCCTGAGAGGAATCCTCGGTTCCGGCCCTGACTCCACACAAGGTTTTTGCCCCGGTATCGACGGGAGAGGAATCCCGAGAGGCACCCTAGCATCTCGCATGGGGACTGGCCTCTCCTGAGGCCACCAGGGCGGGTCCCTGAGGTCCCCGTCGTAACTCGAGAACACCTGCCGCAACTCGAGAAAATCCAGGAAGTTCTCCCTTCCAGGCGAGATGAGGCCTATTTCCGATGAGGCGTCTCGAGACTAATGACAACAAACCTCTGGAACTTCGAAAGGGTCTTTCACACCCTTGATGCAACTCAAGAAGTTCACCTCCATACCCGTCTCAACTCGAGAGGAAGCCCGATGGTCCCGCCCACATCCAGAGGAGCCCCGTTTCCCCCTCGGAGCTCGAGATGAGGGATCCTTTCCCTGCTTTCAACGGGAAAGAATTCCCGGCGTTCCCGTCGCATCTCAAGAGGAGGCACTCTCAACAGGAAAGGCGAGAGGAACTCCATGGTCGTACCACCATTCCAAGAGTCCCCCAATTGTCTCAGTCCATTCCAGAGGAGCCTCTTTGCCCTGCACTGGCTCATCTTTCACGCCGAGGATCGACTCACACCACGGTGGTACGTGGGACAGCCCTGTGGGAAAGCCTCGAGGGAAAGCCTCGAGGGAAAACCACAGATCCTTTGATCCACGCGACGGGAAGCGTGACATTGCTGCTACAGCCTGGAAGGAAAGCGCACGTGCATGCCCCCACTCGAGACGAGGCCTGACTCCCCTGGGGAGACTCCAGAAGTACCCAAAGATCCATGTCAGCCCCTGAGAGGAATCCTCGGTTCCGGCCCTGACTCCACACAAGGTTTTTGGCCCCGGTATCGACGGGAGAGGAATCCCGAGAGGCCCCCTAGCAACTCGCATGGGGACTGGCCTCTCCTGAGGCCACCAGTGCGGGTCCCTGAGGTCCCCGTCGTAACTCGAGAACACCTGCCGCAACTCGAGAAAATCCAGGAAGTTCTCCCTTCCAGGCGAGATGAGGCCTATTTCCGATGAGGCCTCTGGAGACAAATGACACCTAACCTCTGGAACTTCGAAGGGGTCTTTCACACCCTTGCTGCAACTCAAGAAGTTCACCGCCATACCCGTCTCCACTCGAGAGGAAGCACGATGGTCCCGCCCACATCCAGAGGAGCCCCGTTTCCCCCTCGTAGCTCGAGATGAGGGATCCATTCCCTGCTGTCAACGGGAAAGAATTCCCGGCGTTCCCGTCGCATCTCAAGAGGAGGCACTCTCAACAGGAAAGGCGAGAGGAACTCCATGGTCGTACCACCATTCCAAGAGTCCCCCAGATGTCTCAGTCCATTCCAGAGGAGCCTCTTTGCCCTGCACTGGCTCATCTTTCACGCCGAGGATCGACTCACACCACGGTGGCACGTGGGACAGCCCTGTGGGAAAGCCTCGAGCGAAAGCCTCGAGGGAAAACCACAGATCCTTTGATCCACGCGACGGGAAGCGTGACATTGCTGCTACAGCCTGGAAGGAAAGCGCACGTGTATGCCCCCACTCGAGACGAGGCCTGACTCCCCTGGGGAGACTCCACAAGTACCCAAAGATCCATGTCAGCCCCTGAGAGGAATCCTCGGTTCCGGCCCTGACTCCACACAAGGATTTTGGCCCCGGTATCGACGGGAGAGGAATCCCGAGAGGCCCCCTAGCAACTCGCATGGGGACTGGCCTCTCCTGAGGCCACCAGGGCGGGTCCCTGAGGTCCCCGTCGTAACTCGAGAACACCTGCCGCAACTCGAGAAAATCCAGGAAGTTCTCCCTTCCAGGCGAGATGAGGCCTATTTCCGATGAGGCGTCTGGAGACTAATGACACCTAAACTCTGGAACTTCGAAAGGGTCTTTCACACCCTTGCTGCAACTCAAGAAGTTCACCGCCATACCCGTCTCCACTCGAGATTAAACACGATGGTCCCGCCCACATCCAAAGGAGCCCCGTTTCCCCCTCGTAGCTCGAGATGAGGGATCCTTTCCCTGCTATCAACGGGATAGAATTCCCGGCGTTCCCGTCGCATCTCAAGTGGAAGCACTCTCAACAGGAAAGATGAGAGGAACTCCATGGTCGTACCACCATTCCAAGAGTCCCCGAGATTTCTCAGTCCATTCCAGAGGAAACTCTTTGCCCTGCACTGGCTCATCTTTTACGCCGAGGATCGACTCACACCACGGTGGCACGTGGGACAGCCCTGTGGGAAAGCCTCGAGGGAAAGCCTCGAGGGAAAACCACAGATCCTTTGATCCACGCGACGGGAAGCATGACATTGCTGCTACAGCCTGGAAGGAAAGCGCACGTGCATGCCCTCACTCGAGACGAGTCCTGACTCCCCTGGGGAGACTCCAGAAGTACCCAAAGATCCATGTCAGCCCCTGAGAGGAATCCTCGGTTCCGGCCCTGACTCCACACAAGGTTTTTGGCCCCGGTATCGACGGGAGAGGAATCCCGAGAGGCCCCCTAGCAACTAGCATGGGGACTGGCCGTACCTGAGGCCACCAGGGCGGGTCCCTGAGGTCCCCGTCGTAAATCGAGAACACCGGCCGCAACTCGAGAAAATCCAGGAAGTTCTCCTTTCCAGGCGAAGTGAGGCCTATTTCCGATGAGGCGTCTGGAGACTAATGACACCTAACCTCTGGAACTTCGAAAGGGTCTTTCACACCCTTGCTGCAACTCAAGAATTTCACCGCCATACCCGTCTCCACTCGAGAGGAATCACGACGGTCCCGCCCACATCCAGAGGAGCCCAGTTGCCCCCTCGTAGCTCGAGATGAGGGATCCTTTCCCTGTTTTCAACGGGAAAGAATTCCCGGCGTTCCCGTCGCATCTCAAGAGGAGGCACTCTCAACAGGAAAGGCGAGAGGAACTCCATGGTCGTACCACCATTCCAAGAGTCCCCCAGATGTCTCAGTCCAATCCAGAGGAACCTCTTTGCCCTGCACTGTCTCATCTTTCACGCCGAGAATCGACTCACACCACGGTGGCACGTGGGACAGCCCTGTGGGAAAGCCTCGAGGGAAAACCACAGATCCTTTGATCCACGCGACGGGAACCGAGACATTGCTGCTACAGCCTGGAAGGAAAGCGCACGTGCATGCCCCCACTCGAGACAAGGCCTGACTCCCCTGTGGAGACTCCAGAAGTACCCAAAGATCCATGTCAGCCCCTGAGAGGAATCCTCGGTTCCGGCCCTGACTCCACAGAAGTTTTTTGGCCCTGGTATCGACAGGAGAGGAATCCTGAGAGGCCCCCGAGCAACTCGCATGGGGACTGGCCTTTCCTGAGTCCACCAGGGCGGGTCCCTGAGGTCCCCGTCGTAACTCGAGAACACCTGCCACAACTCGAGAAAATCCAGGAAGTTCTCCCTTCCAGGCGAGATGAGGCCTATTTCTGATGAGGCGTCTGGAGACTAACGACACCTAACCTCTGGAACTTCGAAAGGGTCTTTCACACCCTTGCTGCAACTCAAGAAGTTCACCGCCATACCCGTGTCCACTCGAGAGGAAGCACGATGGTCACGCCCACATCCAGAGGAGCCTCGTTTCCCCCTCGTCGCTCGAGATGAGGGAACCTTTCCCTGCTTTCAACGGGAAAGAATTCCCGGCATTCCCGTCGCATCTCAAGAGGAGGCACTCTCAACAGGAAAGGCGAGAGGAACTCCATGGTCGTACCACCATTCCAAGAGTCCCCCAGATGTCTCAGTCCATTCCAGAGGAACCTCTTTGCCCTGCACTGGCTCATCTTTCACGCCGAGGATCGACTCACACCACGGTGGCACGTGGGACAACCCTGTGGGAAAGCATCGAGGCAAAGCCTCGAGGGAAAACCACAGATCCTTTGATCCAGGCCACGGGAAGAGTGACATTGCTGCTACAGCCTGGAAGGAAAGCGCACGTACCTGTCCCCACTCGAGACGAGGCCTGACTCCCCTGGGGAGACTCCAGAAGTACCCAAAGATCCATGTCAGCCCCAGAGAGGAAACCTCGGTTCCGGCCCTGACTCCACACAAGGTTTTTGGACCCGGTATCGACGGGAGAGGAATCCCAGAGTCCCTCAAGCAACTCGCATGGGGATTGGCCTTTCCTGAGGCCACCAGGGCTGGTACCTGAGGTCCCCGTCGTAACTCGAGAACACCTTCCGCAACTCGAGAAAATCCAGGAAGTTCTCCCTTCCAGGCGAGATGAGGCCTATTTCCGATGAGGCGTCTGGAGACTAATGACACCTAACCTCTGGAACTTCGAAAGGGTCTTTCACTCCCTTGCTGCAACTCAAGAAGTTCTCTGCCTTACCCGTCTCCACTCGAGAGGAAGCACGATGGTCCCGCCCACATCCAGAGGAGCCCCGTTTCGCCCTCGTAGCTCGAGATGAGGGATCCTTTCCCTGCTTTCAACGGGAAAGAATTCCCGGCGTTCCCGTCGCATCTCAAGAGGAGGCACTCTCAACAGGAAAGGCGAGAGGAACTCCATGGTCGTACCACCATTCCAAGAGTCCCCCAGATGTCTCAGTCCATTCCAGAGGAACCTCTTTGCCCTGCACTGGCTCATCTTTCACGCCGAGGATCGACTCACACCACGGTGGCACGTGGGACAGCCCTGTGGGAAAGCCTCGAGGGAAAGCCTTGAGGGAAAACCACAGATCCTTTGATCCACGCGACGGGAAGCGTGACATTGCTGCTACAGCCTGGAAGGAAAGCGCACGTGCATGCCCCCACTCGAGACGAGGCCTGACTCCCCTGGGGAGACTCCAGAAGTACCCAAAGATCCATATCAGCCCCTGAGAGGAATCCTCGGTTCCGGCCCTGACTCCACACAAGGTTTTTGGCCCCGGTATCGACGGGAGAGGAATCCCGAGAGGCCCCCTAGCAACTCGCATGGGGACTGGCCTCTCCTGAGGCCACCAGGGCGGGTCCCTGAGGTCCCCGTCGTAACTCGAGAACACCTGCCGCAACTCGAGAAAATCCAGGAAGTTCTCCCTTCCAGGCGAGATGAGGCCTATTTCCGATGAGGCGTCTGGAGACTAATGACACCTAACCTCTGGAACTTCGAAAGGGTCTTTCACACCCTTGCTGCAACTCAAGAAGTTCACCGCCATACCCGTCTCCACTCGAGAGGAAGCACGATGGTCCCGCCCACATCCAGAGGAGCCCAATTTCCCCCTCGTAGCTCGAGATGAGGGATCCTTTCCCTGCTTTCAACGGGAAAGAATTCCCGGCGTTCCCGTCGCATCTCAAAAGGAGGCACTCTCAACAGGAAAGGCGAGAGGAACTCCATGGTCGTACCACCATTCCAAGAGTCCCCCAGATGTCTCAGTCCATTCCAGAGCAACCTCTTTGCCCAGCACTGGC
The DNA here is from genome assembly GCF_032405125.1 of Capricornis sumatraensis. NCBI lineage: Eukaryota > Metazoa > Chordata > Mammalia > Artiodactyla > Bovidae > Capricornis > Capricornis sumatraensis. The sequence continues at coordinate 1,222,765 of NW_027184616.1, read as the reverse complement.
TCATCTTTCACGCCGAGGATCGACTCACACCACGGTGGCACGTGGGACAGCCCTGTGGGAAAGCCTCGAGGGAAAGCCTCGAGGGAAAACCACAGATCCTTTGATCCAGGCCACGGGAAGCGTGACATTGCTGCTACAGCCTGGAAGGAAAGCGCACGTGCATGCCCCCACTCGAGACGAGGCCTGACTCCCCTGGGGAGACTCCAGAAGTACCCAAAGATCCATGTCAGCCCCTGAGAGGAATCCTCGGTTCCGGCCCTGACTCCACACAAGGTTTTTGGCCCCGGTATCGACGGGAGGGGAATCCCAAGAGGCCCCCTAGCAACTCGCATGGGGACTAGCCTCTCCTGAGGCCACCAGGGCGGGTCCCTGAGGTCCCCATCGTAACTCGAGAACACCTGCCGCAACTCGAGAAAATCCAGGAAGTTCTCCCTTCCAGGCGAGATGAGGCCTATTTCCGATGAGGCGTCTGGAGACTAATGACACCTAACCTCTGGAACTTCGAAAGGGTCTTTCACTCCCTTGCTGCAACTCAAGAAGTTCACCGCCATACCCGGCTCAACTCGAGGGAAGCACGATGGTCCCGCCCACATCCAGAGGAGACCCGTTTCCCCCTCGGAGCTCGAGATGAGATATCCTTTCCCTGCTTTCAACGGGAAAGAATTCCCGGCGTTCCCGTCGCATCTCGAGGAGGCACTCTCAACAGGAAAGGCGAGAGGAACTCCATGGTCGTACCACCATTCCAAGAGTCCCCCAGATGTCTCAGTCCATTCCAGGGGAACCTCTTTGCCCTGCACTGGCTCATCTTTCACGCCGAGGATCGACTCACACCACGGTGGCACGTGGGACAGCCCTGTGGGAAAGCCTCGAGGGAAAGCCTCGAGGGAAAACCACAGATCCTTTGATCCAGGCCACGGGAAGCGTGACATTGCTGCTACAGCCTGGAAGGAAAGCGCACGTGCATGCCCCCACTCGAGACGAGGCCTGAATCCCCTGGGGAGACTCCAGAAGTATCCAAAGATCCATGTCAGCCCCTGAGAGGAATCCTCGGTTCCGGCCCTGACACCACACAGGTTTTTGGCCCCGGTATCGACGGGAGAGGAATCCCGAGAGGCCCCCTAGCAACTCGCATGGGGACTGGCCTCTCCTGAGGCCACCAGGGCGGGTCCCTGAGGTCCCCGTCGTAACTCGGGATAACCTGCCGCAACTCGAGAAAATCCAGGAAGTTCTCCCTTCCAGGCGAGATGAGGCCTATTTCCGATGAGGCGTCTGGAGGCTAATGACACCTAACCTCTGGAACTTCGAAAGGGTCTTTCACACCCTGGCTGCAACTCAAGAAGTTCACCGCCATACCCGTCTCCACTCGAGAGGAAGCACGATGGTCCCGCCCACATCCAGAGGAGCCCCGTTTCCCCCTCGTAGCTCGAGATGAGGGATCCTTTCCCTGCTTTCAACGGGAAAGAATTCCCGGCGTTCCCGTCGCATCTCAAGAGGAGGCACTCTCAACAGGAAAGGCGAGAGGAACTCCATGGTCGTACCACCATTCCAAGAGTCCCCCAGATGTCTCAGTCCATTCCAGAGGAACCTCTTTGCCCTGCACTGGCTCATCTTTCACGCCGAGGATCGACTCACACCACGGTGGCACGTGGGACAGCCCTGTGGGAAAGCCTCGAGGGAAAGCCTCGAGGGAAAACCACAGATCCTTTGATCCACGCCACGGGAAGCGTGACATTGCTGCTACAGCCTGGAAGGAAAGCGCACGTGCATGCCCCCACTCGAGACGAGGCCTGACTCCCTTGGGGAGACTGCAGAAGTACCCAAAGATCCATGTCAGCCCCTGAGAGGAATCCGCGATTCCGGCCCTGACTCCACACAAGGTTTTTGGCCCTGGTATCAACGGGAGAGGAATCCCGAGAGGCCCCCTAGCAACTCGCATGGGGACTGGCCTCTCCTGAGGCCACCAGGGCGGGTCCGTGAGGTCCCCGTCGTAACTCGAGAACACCTGCCGCAACTCGAGAAAATCCAGGAAGTTCTCCCTTCCAGGCGAGATGAGGCCTATTTCCGATGAGGCGTCTGGAGACTAATGACACCTAACCTCTGGAACTTCGAAAGGGTCTTTCACACCCTTGCTGCAACTCAAGAAGTTCACCGCCATACCCGTCTCCACTCGAGAGGAAGCACGATGGACCCGCCAACATCCAGAGGAGCCCCGTTTCCCCCTCGAAGCTCGAGATGAGGGATCCTTTCCCTGCTTTCAACGGGAAAGAATTCCAGGCGTTCCCGTCGCATCTCAAGAGGAGGCACTCTCAACAGGAAAGGCGAGAGGAACTCCATGGTCGTACCACCATTCCAAGAGTCCCCCAGATGTCTCAGTCCATTCCAGAGGAACCTCTTTGCCCTGCACGGGCTCATCTTTCACGCCGAGGATCGACTCACACCACGGTGGCACGTGGGACAGCCCTGTGGGAAAGCCTCGAGGGAAAGCCTCGAGGGAAAACCACAGATCCTTTGATCCACGCCACGGGAAGCGTGACATTGCTGCTACAGCCTGGAAGGAAAGCGCACGTGCATGCCCCGACTCGAGACGAGGCCTGACTCCCTTGGGGACACTCCAGAAGTACCCAAAGGTCCATGTCAGACCCTGAGAGGAATCCTCGGTTCCGGCCCTGACGCCACACAAGGTTTTTGGCCCTAGTATCGACGGGAGAGGAATCCCGATAGGCCCCCTAGCAACTCGCATGGGGACTGGCCTCTCCTGAGGCCACCAGGGCGGGTCCCTGAGGTCCCCGTCGTAACTCGAGAACACCTGCCGCAACTCGAGAAAATCCAGGAAGTTCTCCCTTCCACGCGAGATGAGGCCTATTTCCGATAAGGCGTATGGAGACTAATGACACCTAACCTCTGGAACTTCGAAAGGGTCTTTCACACCCTTGCTGCAACTCAAGAAGTTCACCGCCATACCCGTCTCCACTCGAGAGGAAGCACGATGGTCCCGCCCACATCCAGAGGAGCCCCGTTTCCCCCTCGTAGCTCGAGATGAGGGATCCTTTCCCTGCTTTCAACGGGAAAGAATTCCCGGCGTTCCCGTCGCATCTCAAGAGGAGGCACTCTCAACAGGAACGGCGAGAGGAACTCCATGGTCGTACCACCATTCCAAGAGTCCCCCAGATGTCTCAGTCCAATCCAGAGGAACCTCCTTGCCCTGCACTGTCTCATCTTTCACGCCGAGAATCGACTCACACCACGGTGGCACGTGGGACAGCCCTGTGGGAAAGCCTCGAGGGAAAACCACAGATCCTTTGATCCACGCGACGGGAACCGAGACATTGCTGCTACAGCCTGGAAGGAAAGCGCACGTGCATGCCCCCACTCGAGACAAGGCCTGACTCCCCTGGGGAGACTCCAGAAGTACCCAAAGATCCATGTCAGCCCCTGAGAGGAATCCTCGGTTCCGGCCCTGACTCCACACAAGTTTTTTGGCCCCGGAATCGACAGGAGAGGAATCCTGAGAGGCCCCCGAGCAACTCGCATGGGGATTGGCCTTTCCTGAGGCCACCAGGGCGGGTCCCTGAGGTCCCCGTCGTAACTCGAGAACACCTGCCGCAACTCGAGAAACTTCAGGAAGTTCTCCCTTCCAGGCGAGATGAGGCCTATTTCCGATGAGGCGTCTGGGGACTAATGACACGGAACCTCTGGAACTTCGAAAGGGTCTTTCACACCCTTGCTGCAACTCAAGAAGTTCACGGCCATATCCGTCTCCACTCGAGAGGAAACATGATGGTCCCGCCCACATCCAGAGTAGCCCCGTTTGCCCCTCGTAGCTCGAGATGAGGGATCCTTTCCCTGCTATCAACGGGAAAGTATTTTCGGCGTTCCCGTCGCATCTCAAGAGGAGGCACTCTCAACAGGAAAGACGAGAGGAACTCCATGGTCGTACCACCATTCCAAGAGTCCCCCAGATGTTTCAGTCCATTCCAGAGGAACCTCTTTGCCCTGCACTGACTCATCTTTCATGCCGAAGATCGACTCACACCACGGTGGCACGTGGAACAGCCCTGTGGGATAGCCTCGAGGGAAAGCCTAGAGGGAAAACCACAGATCCTTTGATCCACGCGACGGGAAGCGTGACATTGCTGCTACAGCCTGGAAGGAAAGCGCACGTGCATGCCCCCACTCGAGACGAGGCCTGACTCCCCTGGGGAGACTCCAGAAAGACCCAAAGATCCATGTCAGCCCCTTAGAGGAATCCTCCGTTCCGGCCCTGACTCCACACAAGGTTTTAGGCCCCGGTATCGACTGGAGAGGAATCCCGAGAGGCACCCTAGCAACTCGTATGGGGACTGGAGTTTCCTGAGGCCACCAGGGCTTGTCCCTCACGTCCCCGTCGTAACTCAAGAACACCTGCCGCAACTCGAGAAAATCCAGGAAGTTCTCCGTTCCAGGCGAGATGAGGCTTATTTCCGATAAGGCGTCTGGAGACTAATGACACGGAACCTCTGGAACTTCGAAAGGGTCTTTCACACCCTTGCTGCAACTCAAGAAGTTCACCCCCATACCCGTCTCCACTCGAGAGGAAGCACGATGGTCCCGCCCACATCCAGAGGAGCCCCGTTTGCCCCTCGTAGCTCGAGATGAGGGATCCTTTCCCTGCTATCAACGGGAAAGTATTTTCGGCGTTCCCGTCGCATCTCAAGAGGAGGCACTCTCAACAGGAAAGACGAGAGGAACTCCATGGTCGTACCACCATTCCAAGAGTCCCCCAGATGTCTCAGTCCATTCCAGAGGAACCTCTTTGCCCTGCACTGGCTCATCTTTCACGCCGAGGATCGACTCACACCATGGTGGCACGTGGGACAGCCCTGTGGGAAAGCCTCGAGGGTAAACCACAGATCCTTTGATCCACGCGACGGTAAGCGTGACATTGCTGCTACAGCCTGGAAGGAAAGCGCACGTGCATGCCCCCACTCGAGACGAGGCCTGACTCCCCTGGGGAGACTCCAGAAGTACCCAAAGGCCCATGTCAGCCCCTGAGAGGAATCCTCGGTTCCGGCCCTGACTCCACACAAAGTTTTTGGCCCCCGTATCGACGGGAGAGGAATCCCGAGAGGCCCCCGAGCAACTCGCATGGGGACTGGCCTTTCCTGAGGCCACCAGGGCGGGTCCCTGAGGTCCCCGACGTAACTCGAGAACACCTGCCGCAACTCGAGAAAATCCAGGAAGTTCTCCCTTCCAGGCGAGATGAGGCCTATTTCCGATGAGACGTCTGGAGACTAATGACACCGAACCTCTGGAACTTCGAAAGGGTCTTTCACACCCTTGCTGCAACTCTAGAAGTTCACCGCCATACCCGTCTCCATTCGAGAGGAAACACGATGGTCCCGCCCACATCCAGAGGAGCCCCGTTTCCCCCTCGGAGCTCGAGATGAGGGATTCTTTCCCTGCTATCAACGGGAAAGTATTTTGGGCGTTCCCGTCGCATCTCAAGAGGAGGCACTCTCAACAGGAAAGACGAGAGGAACTCCATGGTCGTACCACCATTCCAAGAGTCCCCGAGATTTCTCAGTCCATTCCAGAGGAACCTCTTTGCCCTGCACTGGCTCATCTTTCACGCCGAGGATCGACTCACACCACGGTGGCACGTGGGACAGCCCAGTGGGAAGGCCTCGAGGGAAAACCACAGATCCTGTGATCCACGCGACGGGAATCGTGACATTGCTGCTACAGCCTGGAAGGAAAGCGCACGTGCATGCCCCCACTCGAGACGAGGCCTGACTCTCCTGGGGAGACTCCAGAAGTACCCAAAGATCCATGTCATCCCCTGAGATGAATCCTCGGTTCCGGCCCTGAATCCACACAAAGTTTTTGGCCCCGGTATCGACGGGAGAGGAATCCTGAGAGGCCCCCGAGCAACTCGCATGGGGACTGGCCTTTCGTGAGGACACCAGGGCGGTTCCCTGAGGTCCCCGTCGTAACTCGAGAACACCTGCCGCAACTCGAGAAAATCCAGGAAGTTCTCCCTTCCAGGCGAGATGAGGCCTATTTCCGATGAGACGTCTGGAGACTAATGACACCGAACCTCTGGAACTTCGAAAGGGTCTTTCACACCCTTGCTGCAACTCAAGAAGTTCACCGCCATACCCGTCTCCACTCGAGAGGAAACACGATGGTCCCGCCCACATCCAGAGGAGCCCCGTTTCCCCCTCGTAGCTCGAGATGAGGGATCCTTTCCCTGCTATCAACGGGAAAGAATTCCCGGCGTTCCCGTCGCATCTCAAGAGGAGGCACTCTCAACAGGAAAGATGAGAGGAACTCCATGGTCGTACCACCATTCCAAGAGTCCCCGAGATTTCTCAGTCCATTCCAGAGGAAACTCTTTGCCCTGCACTGGCTCATCTTTCACGCCGAGGATCGACTCACACCACGGTGGCACGTGGGACAGCCCTGTGGGAAAGCCTCGAGGGAAAACCACAGATCCTTTGATCCACGCGACGGGAAGAATGACATTGCTGCTACAGCCTGGAAGGAAAGCGCACGTGCATGCCCCCACTCGAGACGAGGCCTGACTCCCCTGGGGAGACTCCAGAAGTACCCAAAGATCCATGTCAGCCCCTGAGAGGAATCCTCGGTTCCGGCCCTGACTCCACACAAGGTTTTTGGCCCCGGTATCGACGGGAGAGGAATCCCGAGAGGCCCGCTAGCAACTAGCATGGGGACTGGCCGTTCCTGAGGCCACCAGAGCGGGTCCCTGAGGTCCCCGTCGTAACTCGAGAACACCTGCCGCAACTCGAGAAAATTCAGGAAGTTCTCCTTTCCAGGCGAAATGAGGCCTATTTCTGATGAGGCGTCTGGAGACTAATGACACCTAACCTCTAGAACTTCGAAAGGGTCTTTCACACCCTTGCTGGAACTCAAGAATTTCAACGCAATACCCGTCTCCACTCGAGAGGAAGCACGATGGTCCCGCCCACATCCAGAGGAGCCCCGTTTCCCCCTCGTAGCTCGAGATGAGGGATCCTTTCCCTGCTTTCAACGGGAAAGAATTCCCGGCGTTCCCGTCGCATCTCAAGAGGAGGCACTCTCAACAGGAAAGGCGAGAGGAACTCCATGGTCGTACTACCATTCCAAGAGTCCCCCAGATGTCTCAGTCCAATCCAGAGGAACCTCTTTGCCCTGCACTGGCTCATCTTTCACGCCGAGAATCGACTCACACAACGGTGGCACGTGGGACAGCCCTGTGGGAAAGCCTCGAGGGAAAACCACAGATCCTTTGATCCACGAGACGGGAAGCGTGACATTGCTGCTACAGCCTGGAAGGAAGGCGCACGTGCATGCCCCCACTCGAGACGAGGCCTGACCACCCTGGGGAGACTCCAGAAGTACCCAAAGACCCATGTCAGCCCCTGAGAGGAATCCTCGGTTCCGGCCCTGACTCCACACAAGGATTTTGGCCCCGGTATCGACGGGAGAGGAATCCCGAAAGGCCCCCTAGGAACTCCCATGGTGACTGGCCTTTCCTGAGGCCACCAGGGCGGATCCCTGAGGTCCCCGTCGTAACTCGAGAACACCTGACGCAACTCGAGAAAATCCAGGAAGTTCTCCCTTCCAGGCGAGATGAGGCCTATTTCCGATGAGGCGTCTTGAGACTAATGACACCGAACCTCTGGAACTTCGAAAGGGTCTTTCACACCCTTGCTGCAACTCAAGAAGTTCACCGCCTTACCCGTCTCCACTCGAGAGGAAGCACGATGGTCCCGCCCACATCCAGAGGAGCCCCGTTTCCCCCTCGTAGCTCGAGATGAGGGATCCTTTCCCTGCTATCAACGGGAAATAATTCCCGGCGTTCCCGTCACATCTCAAGAGGAGGAACTCTCAACAGGAAAGGCGAGAGGAACTCCATGGTCGTACCACCATTCCAAGAGTCCCCCAGATGTCTCAGTCCATTCCAGAGGAACCTCTTTGCCCTGCACTGGCTCATCTTTCACGCCGAGGATCGACTCACACCACGGTGTCACGTGGGACAGCCCTGTGGGAAAGCCTCGAGGGAAAACCACAGATCCTTTGATCCACGCGACGGGAAGCGTGACATTGCTGCTACAGCCTGGAAGGAAAGCCACGTGCATGCCCCCACTCGAGACGAGGCCTGACTCCCCTGGGGAGACTCCACAAGTACCCAAAGATCCATGTCAGCCCCTGAGAGGAATCCTCGGTTCCGGCCCTGACTCCACACAAGGTTTTTGCCCCGGTATCCAAGGGAGAGGAATCCCGAGAGGCCCCCTAGCATCTCGCATGGGGACTGGCCTCTCCTGAGGCCACCAGGGCGGGTCCCTGAGGTCCCCGTCGTAACTCGAGAACACCTGCCGCAACTCGAGAAAATCCAGGAAGTTCTCCCTTCCAGGCGAGATGAGGCCTATTTCCGATGAGGCGTCTGGAGACAAATGACAACAAACCTCTGGAACTTCGAAAGGGTCTTTCACACCCTTGATGCAACTCAAGAAGTTCACCTCCATACCCGTCTCCACTCGAAAGGAAGCACGATGGTCCCGCCCACATCCAGAAGAGCCCCGTTTCCCCCTCGGAGCTCGAGATGAGGGATCCTTTCCCTGCTTTCAACGGGAAAGAATTCCCGGCGTTCCCGTCGCATCTCAAGAGGAGGCACTCTCAACAGGAAAGGCGAGAGGAACTCCATGGTCGTACCACCATTCCAAGAGTCCCCCAGATGTCTCAGTCCATTCCAGAGGAGCCTCTTTGCCCTGCACTGGCTCATCTTTCACGCCGAGGATCGACTCACACCACGGTGGTACGTGGGACAGCCCTGTGGGAAAGCCTCGAGGGAAAGCCTCGAGGGAAAACCACAGATCCTTTGATCCACACGACGGGAAGCGTGACATTGCTGCTACAGCCTGGAAGGAAAGCGCACGTGCATGCCCCCACTCGAGACGAGGCCTGACTCCCCTGGGGAGACTCCAGAAGTACCCAAAGATCCATGTCAGCCCCTGAGAGGAATCCTCGGTTCCGGCCCTGACTCCACACAAGGTTTTTGGCCCCGGTATCGACGGGAGAGGAATCCCGAGAGGCCCCCTAGCAACTCGCATGGGGACTGGCCTCTCCTGAGGCCACCAGGGCGGGTCCCTGAGGTCCCCGTCGTAACTCGAGAACACCTGCCGCAACTCGAGAAAATCCAGGAAGTTCTCCCTTCCAGGCGAGATGAGGCCTATTTCCGATGAGGGCTCTGGAGACAAATGACACCTAACCTCTGGAACTTCGAAGGGGTCTTTCACACCCTTGCTGCAACTCAAGAAGTTCACCGCCATACCCGTCTCCACTCGAGAGGAAGCACGATGGTCCCGCCCACATCCAGAGGAGCCCCGTTTCCCCCTCGTAGCTCGAGATGAGGGATCCATTCCCTGCTGTCAACGGGAAAGAATTCCCGGCGTTCCCGTCGCAACTCAAGAGGAGGCACTCTCAACAGGAAAGGCGAGAGGAACTCCATGGTCGTACCACCATTCCAAGAGTCCCCCAGATGTCTCAGTCCATTCCAGAGGAGCCTCTTTGCCCTGCACTGGCTCATCTTTCATGCCGAGGATCGACTCACACCACGGTGGCACGTGGGACAGCCCTGTGGGAAAGCCTCGAGCGAAAGCCTCGAGGGAAAACCACAGATCCTTTGATCCACGCGACGGGAAGCATGACATTGCTGCTACAGCCTGGAAGGAAAGCGCACGTGCATGCCCCCACTCGAGACGAGGCCTGACTCCCCTGGGGAAACTCCAGAAGTACCCAAAGATCCATGTCAGCCCCTGAGAGGAATCCTCGGTTCCGGCCCTGACTCCACACAAGGTTTTTGGCCCCGGTATCGACGGGAGAGGAATCCCGAGAGGCCCGCTAGCAACTAGCATGGGGACTGGCCGTTCCTGAGGCCACCAGGGCGAGTCCCTGAGGTCCCCGTCGTAACTCGAGAACACCTGCCGCAACTCGAGAAAATCCAGGAAGTTCTCCTTTCCAGGCGAAATGAGGCCTATTTCTGATGAGGCGTCTGGAGACTAATGACACCTAACCTCTGGAACTTCGAAAGGGTCTTTCACACCCTTGCTGCAACTCAAGAATTTCACCGCAATACCCCTCTCCACTCGAGAGGAAGCACGATGGTCCCGCCCACATCCAGAGGAGCCCCGTTTCCCCCTCGTAGCTCGAGATGAGGGATCCTTTCCCTGCTTTCAACGGGAAAGAATTCCCGGCGTTCCCGTCGCATCTCAAGAGGAGGCACTCTCAACAGGAAAGGCGAGAGGAACTCCATGGTCGTACTACCATTCCAAGAGTCCCCCAGATGTCTCAGTCCAATCCAGAGGAACCTCTTTGCCCTGCACTGGCTCATCTTTCACGCCGAGAATCGACTCACACAACGGTGGCACGTGGGACAGCCCTGTGGGAAAGCCTCGAGGGAAAACCACAGATCCTTTGATCCACGCGACGGGAAGCGTGACATTGCTGCTACAGCCTGGAAGGAAAGCCCACGTGCATGCCCCCACTCGAGACGAGGCCTGACTCCCCTGGGGAGATTCCACAAGTACCCAAAGATCCATGTCAGCCCCTGAGAGGAATCCTCGGTTCCGGCCCTGACTCCACACAAGGTTTTTGCCCCGGTATCGACGGGAGAGGAATCCCGAGAGGCCCCCTAGCATCTCGCATGGGGACTGGCCTCTCCTGAGGCCACCAGGGCGGGTCCCTGAGGTCCCCGTCGTAACTCGAGAACACCTGCCGCAACTCGAGAAAATCCAGGAAGTTCTCCCTTCCAGGCGAGATGAGGCCTATTTCCGATGAGGCGTCTCGAGACTAATGACAACAAACCTCTGGAACTTCGAAAGGGTCTTTCACACCCTTGATGCAACTCAAGAAGTTCACCTCCATACCCGTCTCAACTCGAGAGGAAGCCCGATGGTCCCGCCCACATCCAGAGGAGCCCCGTTTCCCCCTCGGAGCTCGAGATGAGGGATCCTTTCCCTGCTTTCAACGGGAAAGAATTCCTGGCGTTCCCGTCGCATCTCAAGAGGAGGCACTCTCAACAGGAAAGGCGAGAGGAACTCCATGGTCGTACCACCATTCCAAGAGTCCCCCAATTGTCTCAGTCCATTCCTGAGGAGCCTCTTTGCCCTGCACTGGCTCATCTTTCACGCCGAGGATCGACTCACACCACGGTGGTACGTGGGACAGCCCTGTGGGAAAGCCTCGAGGGAAAGCCTCGAGGGAAAACCACAGATCCTTTGATCCACGCGACGGGAAGCGTGACATTGCTGCTACAGCCTGGAAGGAAAGCGCACGTGCATGCCCCCACTCGAGACGAGGCCTGACTCCCCTGGGGAGACTCCAGAAGTACCCAAAGATCCATGTCAGCCCCTGAGAGGAATCCTCGGTTCCGGCCCTGACTCCACACAAGGTTTTTGGCCCCGGTATCGACGGGAGAGGAATCCCGAGAGGCCCCCTAGCAACTCGCATGGGGACTGGCCTCTCCTGAGGCCACCAGGGCGGGTCCCTGAGGTCCCCGTCGTAACTCGAGAACACCTGCCGCAACTCGAGAAAATCCAGGAAGTTCTCCCTTCCAGGCGAGATGAGGCCTATTTCCGATGAGGGCTCTGGAGACAAATGACACCTAACCTCTGGAACTTCGAAGGGGTCTTTCACACCCTTGCTGCAACTCAAGAAGTTCACCGCCATACCCGTCTCCACTCGAGAGGAAGCACGATGGTCCCGCCCACATCCAGAGGAGCCCCGTTTCCCCCTCGTAGCTCGAGATGAGGGATCCATTCCCTGCTGTCAACGGGAAAGAATTCCCGGCGTTCCCGTCGCATCTCAAGAGGAGGCACTCTCAACAGGAAAGGCGAGAGGAACTCCATGGTCGTACCACCATTCCAAGAGTCCCCCAGATGTCTCAGTCCATTCCAGAGGAGCCTCTTTGCCCTGCACTGGCTCATCTTTCATGCCGAGGATCGACTCACACCACGGTGGCACGTGGGACAGCCCTGTGGGAAAGCCTCGAGCGAAAGCCTCGAGGGAAAACCACAGATCCTTTGATCCACGCGACGGGAAGCATGACATTGCTGCTACAGCCTGGAAGGAAAGCGCACGTGCATGCCCCCACTCGAGACGAGGCCTGACTCCCCTGGGGAGACTCCAGAAGTACCCAAAGATCCATGTCAGCCCCTGAGAGGAATCCTCGGTTCCGGCCCTGACTCCACACAAGGTTTTTGGCCCCGGTATCGACGGGAGAGGAATCCCGAGAGGCCCGCTAGCAACTAGCATGGGGACTGGCCGTTGCTGAGGCCACCAGGGCGAGTCCCTGAGGTCCCCGTCGTAACTCGAGAACACCTGCCGCAACTCGAGAAAATCCAGGAAGTTCTCCTTTCCAGGCGAAATGAGGCCTATTTCTGATGAGGCGTCTGGAGACTAATGACACCTAACCTCTGGAACTTCGAAAGGGTCTTTCACACCCTTGCTGCAACTCAAGAATTTCACCGCAATACCCGTCTCCACTCGAGAGGAAGCACGATGGTCCCGCCCACATCCAGAGGAGCCCCGTTTCCCCCTCGTAGCTCGAGATGAGGGATCCTTTCCCTGCTTTCAACGGGAAAGAATTCCCGGCGTTCCCGTCGCATCTCAAGAGGAGGCACTCTCAACAGGAAAGGCGAGAGGAACTCCATGGTCGTACTACCATTCCAAGAGTCCCCCAGATGTCTCAGTCCAATCCAGAGGAACCTCTTTGCCCTGCACTGGCTCATCTTTCACGCCGAGAATCGACTCACACAACGGTGGCACGTGGGACAGCCCTGTGGGAAAGCCTCGAGGGAAAACCACAGATCCTTTGATCCACGCGACGGGAAGCGTGACATTGCTGCTACAGCCTGGAAGGAAAGCCCACGTGCATGCCCCCACTCGAGACGAGGCCTGACTCCCCTGGGGAGATTCCACAAGTACCCAAAGATCCATGTCAGCCCCTGAGAGGAATCCTCGGTTCCGGCCCTGACTCCACACAAGGTTTTTGCCCCGGTATCGACGGGAGAGGAATCCCGAGAGGCCCCCTAGCATCTCGCATGGGGACTGGCCTCTCCTGAGGCCACCAGGGCGGGTCCCTGAGGTCCCCGTCGTAACTCGAGAACACCTGCCGCAACTCGAGAAAATCCAGGAAGTTCTCCCTTCCAGGCGAGATGAGGCCTATTTCCGATGAGGCGTCTCGAGACTAATGACAACAAACCTCTGGAACTTCGAAAGGGTCTTTCACACCCTTGATGCAACTCAAGAAGTTCACCTCCATACCCGTCTCAACTCGAGAGGAAGCCCGATGGTCCCGCCCACATCCAGAGGAGCCCCGTTTCCCCCTCGGAGCTCGAGATGAGGGATCCTTTCCCTGCTTTCAACGGGAAAGAATTCCCGGCGTTCCCGTCGCATCTCAAGAGGAGGCACTCTCAACAGGAAAGGCGAGAGGAACTCCATGGTCGTACCACCATTCCAAGAGTCCCCCAATTGTCTCAGTCCATTCCAGAGGAGCCTCTTTGCCCTGCACTGGCTCATCTTTCACGCCAAGGATCGACTCACAACACGATGGCACTTGGGACAGCCCTGTGGGACAGCCTCGAGGGAAAGCCTCGAGGGAAAACCACAGATCCTTTGATCCACGCGACGGGAAGCGTGACATTGCTGCTACAGCCTGGAATGAAAGCGCACGTGCATGCCCCCACTCGAGACGAGGCCCGACTCCCCTGGGGAGACTCCAGAAGTACCCAAAGTTCAATGTCAGCCCCTGAGAGGAATCCTCGGTTCCGGCCCTGACTCCACACAAGGTTTTTGGCCCCGGTATCGACGGGAGAGGAATCCCGAGAGGCCCCCTAGCAACTCGCATGGGGACTGGCCTCTCCTGAGGCCACCAGGGCGGGTCCCTGAGGTCCCCGTCGTAACTCGAGAACACCTGCCGCATCTCGAGAATATCCAGGAAGTTCTCCCTTCCAGGCGAGATGAGGCCTATTTCCGATGAGGCGTCTGGAGACTAATGACACCTAACCTCTGGAACTTCGAAAGGGTCTTTCACACCCTTGCTGCAACTCAAGAAGTTCACCGCCATACCCGTCTCCACTCGAGAGGAAGCACGATGGTCCCGCCCACATCCAGAGGAGCCCCGTTTCCCCCTCGTAGCTCGAGATGAGGGATCCTTTCCCTGCTTTCAACGGGAACGAATTCCCGGCGTTCCCGTCGCATCTCAAGAGGAGACACTCTCAACAGGAAAGGCGAGAGGAACTCCATGGTCGTACCACCATTCCAAGAGTCCCCCAGATGTCTCAGTCCATTCCAGAGGAACCTCTTTGCCCTGCACTGGCTCATCTTTCACGCCGAGGATCGACTCACACCACGGTGGCACGTGGGACAGCCCTGTGGGAAAGCCTCGAGGGAAAGCCTCGAGGGAAAACCACAGATCCTTTGATCCACGCGACGGGAAGCGTGACATTGCTGCTACAGCCTGGAAGGAAAGCGCACGTGCATGCCCCCACTCGAGACGAGGCCTGACTCCCTTGGGGAGACTGCAGAAGTACCCAAAGATCCATGTCAGCCCCTGAGAGGAATCCTCGCTTCCGGCCCTGACTCCACACAAGGTTTTTGGCCCTGGTATCAACGGGAGAGGAATCCCGAGAGGCCCCCTAGCAACTCGCATGGGGACTGGCCTCTCCTGAGGCCACCAGGGCGGGTCCCTGAGGTCCCCGTCGTAACTCGAGAACACCTGCCGCAACTCTAGAAAATCCAGGAAGTTCTCCCTTCCAGGCGAGATGAGGCCTATTTCCGATGAGGCGTCTGGAGACTAATGACACCTAACCTCTGGAACTTCGAAAGGGTCTTTCACACCCTTGCTGTAACTCAAGAAGTTCACCGCCATACCCGTCTCCACTCGAGAGGAAGCACGATGGACCCGCCCACATCCAGAGGAGCCCCGTTTCCCCCTCGGAGCTCGAGATGAGGGATCCTTTCCCTCCTTTCAACGGGAAAGAATTCCCGGCGTTCCCGTCGCATCTCAAGAGGAAGCACTCTCAACAGGAAAGGCGAGAGGAACTCCATGGTCGTACCACCATTCCAAGAGTCCCCCAGATGTCTCAGTCCATTCCAGAGGAACCTCTTTGCCCTGCACTGGCTCATCTTTAATGCCGAGGATCGACTCACACCACGGTGGCACGTGGGACAGCCCTGTGGGAAAGCCTCGAGGGAAAGCCTCGAGGGAAAACCACAGATCCTTTGATCCACGCGACGGGAAGCGTGACATTGCTGCTACAGCCTGGAAGGAAAGCGCACGTGCATGCCCCGACTCGAGACGAGGCCTGACTCCCTTGGGGACACTCCAGAAGTACCCAAAGATACATTTCAGCCCCTAAGAGGAATCCTCGGTTCCGGCCCTGACTCCAAAAAATGTTTTTGGGCCCGGTATCGACGGGAGAGGAATCCCGAGAGGCCCCCTAGCAACTCGCATGGGGACTGGCCTCTCCTGAGGCCACCAGGGCGGGTCCCTGAGGTCCCCGTCGTAACTCGAGAACACCTGCCGCAACTCGAGAAAATCCAGGAAGTTCTCCCTTCCAGGCGAGATGAGGCCTATTTCCGATGAGGCGTCTGGAGACTAATGACACCTAACCTCTGGAACTTCGAAAGGGTCTTTCACACCCTTGCTGCAACTCAAGAAGTTCACCGCCATACCCGTCTCCACTCGAGAGGAAGCACGATGGTCCCGCCCACATCCAGAGGAGCCCCGTTTCCCCCTCGGAGCTCGAGATGAGGGATCCTTTCCCTGCTTTCAACGGGAAAGAATTCCCGGCGATCCCGTCGCATCTCAAGAGGAGGCACTCTCCACAGGAAAGCCGAGAGGAACTCCATGGTCGTACCACCATTCCACGAGTCCCCCAGATGTCTCAGTCCATTCCAGAGGAAGCTCTTTGCCCTGCACTGGCTCATCTTTCACGCCGAGGATCGACTCACACCACGGTGGCACGTGGGACAGCCCTGTGGGAAAGCCTCGAGGGAAAACCACAGATCCTTTAATCCACGCGACGAGAAGCGTGACATTGCTGCTACAGCCTGGAAGGAAAGCGCACGTGCATGCCCCCACTCAAGACGAGGCCTGACTCCCCTGGGGAGACTCCAGAAGTACCCAAAGATCCATGTCAGCCCCTGAGAGGAATCCTCGGTTCCGGCCCTGACTCCACACAAGGTTTTGGCCCCGGTATCGACGGGAGAGGAATCCCGAGAGGCCCCCTAGCAACTCGCATGGGGACTGGCCTCTCCTGAGGCCACCAGGGCGGGTTCCTGAGGTCCCCGTCGTAACTCGAGAACACCTGCCGCAACTCTAGAAAATCCAGGAAGTTCTCCCTTCCAGGCGAGATGAGACCTATTTCCGATGAGGCGTCTGGAGACTAATGACACCTAACCTCTGGAACTTCGAAAGGGTCTTTCACACCCTTGCTGCGACTCAAGAAGTTCACTGCCATACCCGTCTCCACTCGAGAGGAAGCACGATGGTCCCGCCCACATCCAGAGGAGCCCCGTTTCCCCCTCGTAGCTCGAGATGAGGGATCCTTTCCCTGCTTTCAACGGGAAAGAATTCCCGGCGTTCCCGTCGCATCTCAAGAGGAGGCACTCTCAACAGAAAAGGCGAGAGGAACTCCATGGTCGTACCACCATTCCAAGAGTCCCCCAGATGTCTCATCCATTCCAGAGGAACCTCTTTGCCCTGCACTGGCTCATCTTTCACGCCGAGGATCGACTCACACCACGGTGGCACGTGGGACAGCCCTGTGGGAAAGCCTCGAAGGAAAGCCTCGAGGGAAAACCACAGATCCTTTGATCCACGCGACGGGAAGCGTGACATTGCTGCTACAGCCTGGAAGGAAAGTGCACGTGCATGCCCCGACTCGAGACGAGGCCTGTCTCCCCTGGCGAGACTCCAGATGTACCCAAAGATCCATATCAGCCCCTGAGAGGAATCCTCGGTTCCGGCCCTGACTCCACACAAGGTTTTTGGCCCCGGTATCGACGGGAGAGGAATCCCGAGAGGCCCCCTAGCAACTCGCATGGGGACTGGCCTCTCCTGAGGCCACCAGGGCGGGTCCCTGAGGTCCCCGTCGTAACTCGAGAACACCTGCCGCAACTCGAGAAAATCCAGGAAGTTCTCCCTTCCAGGCGAGATGAGGCCTATTTCCGATGAGGCGTCTGGAGACTAATGACACCTAACCTCTGGAACTTCGAAAGGGTCTTTCACACCCTTGCTGCGACTCAAGAAGTTCACCGCCATACCCGTGTCCACTCGAGAGGAAGCACGATGGTCCCGCCCACATCCAGAGGAGCACCGTTTCCCCCTCGTAGCTCGAGATGAGGGATCCTTTCCCTGCTTTCAACGGGAAAGAATTCCCGGCGTTCCCGTCGCATCTCAAGAGGAGGCACTCTCAACAGGAAAGGCGAGAGGAACTCCATGGTCGTACCACCATTCCAAGAGTCCCCCAGATGTCTCAGTCCATTCCAGAGGAACCTCTTTGCCCTGCACTGGCTCATCTTTCACGCCGAGGATCGACTCACACCACGGTGGCACGTGGGACAGCCCTGTGGGAAAGCCTCGAGGGAAAGCCTCGAGGGAAAACCACAGATCCTTTGATCCACGCCACGGGAAGCGTGACATTGCTGCTACAGCCTGGAAGGAAAGTGCACGTGCATGCCCCGACTCGAGACGAGGCCTGTCTCCCCTGGCGAGACTCCAGATGTACCCAAAGATCCATGTCAGCCCCTGAGAGGAATCCTCGGTTCCGGCCCTGACTCCACACAAGGTTTTTGGCCCCAGTATCGACGGGAGAGCAATCCCGAGAGGCCCCCTAGCAACTGGCATGGGGACTGGCGTCTCCTGAGGCCACCAGGGCGGGTCCCTGAGGTCCCCGTCGTAACTCGAGAACACCTGCCGCAACTCGAGAAAATCCAGGAAGTTCTCCCTTCCAGGCGAGATGAGGCCTATTTCCGATGAGGCGTCTGGAGACTAATGACACCTAACCTCTGGAACTTCGAACGAGTCTTTCACACCCTTGCTGCAACTCAAGAAGTTCACCGCCATACCCGTGTCCACTCAAGAGGAAGCACGATGGTCCCGCCCACATCCAGAGGAGCACCGTTTCCCCCTCGTAGCTCGAGATGAGGGATCCTTTCCCTGCTTTCAACAGGAAAGAATTCCAGGCGTTCCCGTCGCATCTCAAGAGCAGGCACTCTCAACAGGAAAGGCGAGAGGAACTCCATGGTCGTACCACCATTCCAAGAGTCCCCCAAATGTCTCAGTCCATTCCAGAGGAACCTCTTTGCCCTGCACTGGCACATCTTTCACGCCGAGGATCGACTCACACCACGGTGGCACGTGGGACAGCCCTGTGGGAAAGCCTCGAGGGAAAGCCTCGAGGGAAAACCACAGATCCTTTGATCCACGCCACGGGAAGCGTGACATTGCTGCTACAGCCTGGAAGGAAAGCGCACGTGCATGCCCCCACTCGAGACGAGGCCTGACTCCCCTGGGGAGACTCCATAAGTACCCAAAGATCCATGTCAGCCCCTGAGAGGAATCCTCGGTTCCGGCCCTGACTCCACCAAATGTTTTTGGCCCCGGTATCGACGGGAGAGGAATCCCGAGAGGCCCCCTAGCAACTCGCATGGGGACTGGCCTCTCCTGAGGCCACCAGGGCGGGTCCCTGAGGTCCCCGTCGTAACTCGAGAACACCTGCCGCAACTTGAGAAAATCCAGGAAGTTCTCCCTTCCAGGCGAGATGAGGCCTATTTCCGATGAGGCGTCTGGAGACTAATGACACCTAAACTCTGGAACTTCGAAAGGGTCTTTCACACACTTGCTGCAACTCAAGAAGTTCACCGCCATACCCGTCTCCACTTGAGAGGAAGCACGATGGTCCCGCCCACATCCAGAGGAGCCCCGTTTCCCCCTCGTAGCTCGAGATGAGGGATCCTTTCCCTGCTTTCAACGGGAAAGAATTCCCGGCATTCCCGTCGCATCTCAAGAGGAGGCACTCTCAACAGGAAAGGCGAGAGGAACTCCATGGTCGTACCACCATTCCAAGAGTCCCCCAGATGTCTCAGTCCATTCCAGAGGAAGCTCTTTGCCCTGCACTGGCTCATCTTTCACGCCGAGGATCGACTCACACCACGGTGGCACGTGGGACAGCCCTGTGGGAAAGCCTCGAGGGAAAACCACAGATCCTTTGATCCACGCGACGAGAAGCGTGACATTGCTGCTACAGCCTGGAAGGAAAGCGCACGTGCATGCCCCCACTCAAGACGAGGCCTGACTCCCCTGGGGAGACTCCAGAAGTACCCAAAGATCCATGTCAGCCCATGAGAGGAATCCTCGGTTCCGGCCCTGACTCCACACAAGGTTTTTGGCCCCGGTATCGACGGGAGAGGAATCCCGAGAGGCCCCCTAGCAACTCGCATGGGGACTGGCCTCTCCTGAGGCCACCAGGGCGGGTCCCTGAGGTCCCCGTCGTAACTCGAGAACACCTGCCGCAACTCGAGAAAATCCAGGAAGTTCTCCCTTCCAGGCGAGATGAGGCCTATTTCCGATGAGGCGTCTGGAGACTAATGACACCTAACCTCTGGAACTTCGAAAGGGTCTTTCACACCCTTGCTGCGACTCAAGAAGTTCACCGCCATACCCGTCTCCACTCGAGAGGAAGCACGATGGTCCCGCCCACATCCAGAGGAGCACCGTTTCCCCCTCGTAGCTCGAGATGAGGGATCCTTTCCCTGCTTTCAACGGGAAAGAATTCCCGGCGTTCCCGTCGCATCTCAAGAGGAGGCACTCTCAACAGGAAAGGCGAGAGGAACTCCATGGTCGTACCACCATTCCAAGAGTCCCCCAGATGTCTCAGTCCATTCCAGAGGAACCTCTTTGCCCTGCACTGGCTCATCTTTCACGCCGAGGATCGAATCACACCACGGTGGCACGTGGGACAGCCCTGTGGGAAAGCCTCGAGGGAAAGCCTCGAGGGAAAACCACAGATCGTTTGATCCACGCGACGGGAAGCGTGACATTGCTGCTACAGCCTGGAAGGAAAGCGCACGTGCATGCCCCCACTCGAGACGAGGCCTGACTCCCCTGGGGAGACTCCAGAAGTACCCAAAGATCCATGTCAGCCCCTGAGAGGAATCCTCGGTTCCGGCCCTGACTCCACCAAAGGGTTTTGGCCCCGGTATCGACGGAAGAGTAATCCCGAGAGGCCCCCTAGCAACTCGCATGGGGACTGGCCTCTCCTGAGGCCACCAGGGCGGGTCCCTGAGGTCCCCGTCGTAACTCGAGATCACCTGCCGCAACTCGAGAAATCCAGGAAGTTCTCCCTTCCAGGCGAGATGAGGCCTATTTCCGATGAGGCGTCTGGAGACTAATCACACCTAAACTCTGGAACTTCGAAAGGGTCTTTCACACCCTTGCTGCAACTCAAGAAGTTCACCGCCATACCCGTGTCCACTCAAGAGGAAGCACGATGGTCCCGCCCACATCCAGAGGAGCACCGTTTCCCCCTCGTATCTCGAGATGAGGGATCCTTTCCCTGCTTTCAACGGGAAAGAATTCCCGGCGTTCCCGTCGCATCTCAAGAGGAGGCACTCTCAGCAGGAAAGGCGAGAGGAACTCCATGGTCGTACCACCATTCCAAGAGTCCCCCAGATGTCTCAGTCCATTCAAGAGGAACCTCTTTGCCCTGCACTGGCTCATCTATCACGCCGAGGATCGACTCACACCATGGTGGCACGTGGGACAGCCCTGTGGGAAAGCCTCGATGGAAAGCCTCGAGGGAAAACCACAGATCCTTTGATCCACGCGACGGGAAGCGTGACATTGCTGCTACAGCCTGGAAGGAAAGCGCACGTGCATGCCCCCAGTCGAGACGAGGCCTGACTCCCCTGGGGAGACTCCAGAAGTACTCAAAGATCCATGTCAGCCCCTGAGAGGAATCCTCGGTTCCGGCCCTGACTCCACCAAAGGTTTTTGGCCCCGGTATCGACGGGAGAGGAATCCCGAGAGGCCCCCTAGCAACTCGCATGGGGACTGGCCTCTCCTGAGGCCACCAGGGCGGGTCCCTGAGGTCCCCGTCGTAACTCGAGAACACCTGCCGCAACTCGAGAAAATCCAGGAAGTTCTCCCTTCCAGGCGAGATGAGGCCTATTTCCGATGAGGCGTCTGGAGACTAATGACACCTAACCTCTGGAATTTCGAAAGGGTCTTTCACACCCTTGCTGCGACTCAAGAAGTTCACCGCCATACCCGTGTCCACTCGAGAGGAAGCACGATGGTCCCGCCCACATCCAGAGGAGCACCGTTTCCCCCTCGTAGCTCGAGATGAGGGATCCTTTCCCTGCTTTCAACGGGAAAGAATTCCCGGCGTTCCCGTCGCATCTCAAGAGGAGGCACTCTCAACAGGAAAGGCGAGAGGAACTCCATGGTCGTACCACCATTCCAAGAGTCCCCCAGATGTCTCAGTCCATTCCAGAGGAACCTCTTTGCCCTGCACTGGCTCATCTTTCACGCCGAGGATCGACTCACACCACGGTGGCACGTGGGACAGCCCTGTGGGAAAGCCTCGAGGGAAAGCCTCGAGGGAAAACCACAGATCGTTTGATCCACGCGACGGGAAGCGTGACATTGCTGCTACAGCCTGGAAGGAAAGCGCACGTGCATGCCCCCACTCGAGACGAGGCCTGACTCCCCTGGGGAGACTCCAGAAGTACCCAAAGATCCATGTCAGCCCCTGAGAGGAATCCTCGGTTTCGGCCCTGACTCCACCAAAGGGTTTTGGCCCCGGTATCGACGGGAGAGTAATCCCGAGAGGCCCCCTAGCAACTCGCATGGGGACTGGCCTCTCCTGAGGCCACCAGGGCGGGTCCCTGAGGTCCCCGTCGTAACTCGAGATCACCTGCCGCAACTCGAGAAATCCAGGAAGTTCTCCCTTCCAGGCGAGATGAGGCCTATTTCCGATGAGGCGTCTGGAGACTAATGACACCTAAACTCTGGAACTTCGAAAGGGTCTTTCACACCCTTGCTGCAACTCAAGAAGTTCACCGCCATACCCGTGTCCACTCAAGAGGAAGCACGATGGTCCCGCCCACATCCAGAGGAGCACCGTTTCCCCCTCGTATCTCGAGATGAGGGATCCTTTCCCTGCTTTCAACGGGAAAGAATTCCCGGCGTTCCCGTCGCATCTCAAGAGGAGGCACTCTCAGCAGGAAAGGCGAGAGGAACTCCATGGTCGTACCACCATTCCAAGAGTCCCCCAGATGTCTCAGTCCATTCAAGAGGAACCTCTTTGCCCTGCACTGGCTCATCTATCACGCCGAGGATCGACTCACACCATGGTGGCACGTGGGACAGCCCAGTGGGAAAGCCTCGATGGAAAGCCTCGAGGGAAAACCACAGATCCTTTGATCCACGCGACGGGAAGCGTGACATTGCTGCTACAGCCTGGAAGGAAAGCGCACGTGCATGCCCCCAGTCGAGACGAGGCCTGACTCCCCTGGGGAGACTCCAGAAGTACTCAAAGATCCATGTCAGCCCCTGAGAGGAATCCTCGGTTCCGGCCCTGACTCCACCAAAGGTTTTTGGCCCCGGTATCGACGGGAGAGGAATCCCGAGAGGCCCCCTAGCAACTCGCATGGGGACTGGCCTCTCCTGAGGCCACCAGGGCGGGTCCCTGAGGTCCCCGTCGTAACTCGAGAACACCTGCCGCAACTCGAGAAAATCCAGGAAGTTCTCCCTTCCAGGCGAGATGAGGCCTATTTCCGATGAGGCATCTGGAGACTAATGACACCTAACCTCTGGAACTTCGAAAGGGTCTTTCACACCCTTGCTGCGACTCAAGAAGTTCACCGCCATACCCGTATCCACTCGAGAGGAAGCACGATGGTCCCGCCCACATCCAGAGGAGCACCGTTTCCCCCTCGTAGCTCTAGATGAGGGAACCTTTCCATGCTTTCAACGGGAAAGAATTCCCGGCGTTCCCGTCGCATCTCAAGAGGAGGCACTCTCAACAGGAAAGGCGAGAGGAACTCCATGGTCGTACCACCATTCCAAGAGTCCCCCAGATGTCTCAGTCCATTCCAGAGGAACCTCTTTGCCCTGCACTGGCTCATCTTTCACGCCGAGGATCGACTCACACCATGGCGGCACATGGGACAGCCCTGTGGGAAAGCCTCGAGGGAAAGCCTCGAGGGAAAACCACAGATCCTTTGATCCACGCGACGGGAAGCGTGATATTGCTGCTACAGCCTGGAAGGAAAGTGCACGTGCATGCCCCGACTCGAGACGAGGCCTGTCTCCCCTGGCGAGACTCCAGATGTACCCAAAGATCCATATCCGCCCCTGAGAGGAATCCTCGGTTCCGGCCCTGACTCCACACAAGGTTTTTGGCCCCGGTATCGACGGGAGAGGAATCCCGAGAGGCCCCCTAGCAACTCGCATGGGGACTGGCGTCTCCTGAGGCCACCAGGGCGGGTCCCTGAGGTCCCCGTCGTAACTCGAGAACACCTGCTGCAACTCGAGAAAATCAAGGAAGTTCTCCCTTCCAGGCGAGATGAGGCCTATTTCTGATGAGGCGTCTGGAGACTAATGACACCTAACCTCTGGAACTTCGAAAGAGTCTTTCACACCCTTGCTGCAACTCAAGAAGTTCACCGCCATACCCGTGTCCACTCAAGAGGAAGCACGATGGTCCCGCCCACATCCAGAGGAGCACCGTTTCCCCCTCGTAGCTCGAGATGAGGGATCCTTTCCCTGCTTTCAACGGGAAAGTATTCCCGGCGTTCCCGTCGCATCTCAAGAGCAGGCACTCTCAACAGGAAAGGCGAGAGGAACTCCATGGTCGTACCACCATTCCAAGAGTCCCCCAGATGTCTCAGTCCATTCCAGAGGAACCTCTTTGCCCTGCACTGGCTCATCTTTCACGCCGAGGATCGACTCACACCACGGTGGCACGTGGGACAGCCCTGTGGGAGGGCCTCGAGGGAAAGCCTCGAGGGAAAACCACAGATCCTTTGATCCACGCGACGGGAAGCGTGACATTGCTGCTACAGCCTGGAAGGAAAGTGCACGTGCATGCCCCGACTCGAGACGAGGCCTGTCTCACCTGGCGAGAATCCAGATGTACGCAAAGATCCATATCAGCCCCTGAGAGGAATCCTCGGTTCCGGCCCTGACTCCACACAAGGTTTTTGGCCCCGGTATCGACGGAAGAGGAATCCCGAGAGGCCCCCTAGCAACTCACATGGGGACTGGCGTCTACTGAGGCCACCAGGGCGGGTCCCTGAGGTCCCCGTCGTAACTCGAGAACACCTGCCGCAACTCGAGAAAATCCAGGAAATTCTCCCTTCCAGGCGAGATGAGGCCTATTTCCAATGAGGCGTCTGGAGACTAATGACACCTAACCTCTGGAACTTGGAAAGGGTCTTTCACACCCTTGCTGCAACTCAAGAAGTTCACCGCCATACCCGTGTCCACTCAAGAGGAAGCACGATGGTCCCGCCCACATCCAGAGGAGCACCGTTTCCCCCTCGTAGCTCGAGATGAGGGATCCTTTCCCTGCTTTCAACGGGAAAGAATTCCCGGCGTTCCCGTCGCATCTCAAGAGGAGGCACTCTCAACAGGAAAGGCGAGAGGAACTCCATGGTCGTACCACCATTCCAAGAGTCCCCCAGATGTCTCAGTGCATTCCAGAGGAACCTCTTTGCCCTGCACTGGCTCATCTTTCACGCCGAGGATCGACTCACACCACGGTGGCATGTGGGACAGCCCTGTGGGAAAGCCTCGAGGGAAAGCCTCGAGGGAAAACCACAGATCGTTTGATCCACGCGACGGGAAGCGTGACATTGCTGCTACAGCCTGGAAGGAAAGCGCACGTGCATGCCCCCACTCGAGACGAGGCCTGACTCCCCTGGGGAGACTCCAGAAGTACCCAAAGATCCATGTCAGCCCCTGAGAGGAATCCTCGGTTCCGGCCCTGACTCCACCAAAGGGTTTTGGCCCCGGTATCGACGGAAGAGTAATCCCGAGAGGCCCCCTAGCAACTCGCATGGGGACTGGCCTCTCCTGAGGCCACCAGGGCGGGTCCCTGAGGTCCCCGTCGTAACTCGAGAACACCTGCCGCAACTCGAGAAATCCAGGAAGTTCTCCCTTCCATGCGAGATGAGGCCTATTTCCGATGAGGCGTCTGGAGACTAATGACACCTAAACTCTGGAACTTCGAAAGGGTCTTTCACACCCTTGCTGCAACTCAAGAAGTTCACCGCCATACCCGTGTCCACTCAAGAGGAAGCACGATGGTCCCGCCCACATCCAGAGGAGCACCGTTTCCCCCTCGTAGCTCGAGATGAGGGATCCTTTCCCTGCTTTCAACGGGAAAGAATTCCCGGCGTTCCCGTCGCATCTCAAGAGGAGGCACTCTCAGCAGGAAAGGCGAGAGGAACTCCATGGTCGTACCACCATTCCAAGAGTCCCCCAGATGTCTCAGTCCATTCCAGAGGAACCTCTTTGCCCTGCACTGGCTCATCTATCACGCCGAGGATCGACTCACACCATGGTGGCACGTGGGACAGCCCTGTGGGAAAGCCTCGATGGAAAGCCTCGAGGGAAAACCACAGATCCTTTGATCCACGCCACGGGAAGCGTGACATTGCTGCTACAGCCTGGAAGGAAAGCGCACGTGCATGCCCCCACTCGAGACGAGGCCTGACTCCCCTGGGGAGACTCCAGAAGTACCCAAAGATCCATGTCAGCCCCTGAGAGGAATCCTCGGTTCCGGCCCTGACTCCACACAAGCTTTTTGGCCCCGGTATCGACGGGAGAGGAATCCCGAGAGGCCCCCTAGCACCTCGCATGGGGACTGGCCTCTCCTGAGGCCACCAGGGCAGGTCCCTGAGGTCCCCGTCTTAACTCGAGAACACCTGCCGCAACTCGAGAAAATCCAGGAAGTTCTCCCTTCCAGGCGAGATGAGGCCTATTTCCGATGAGGCGTCTGGAGACTAATCACACCTAACCTTTGGAATTTCGAAAGGGTCTTTCACACCCTTGCTGCAACTCAAGAAGTTCACCGCCATACCCGTCTCCACTCGAGAGGAAGCACGATGGTCCCGCCCACATCCAGAGGAGCCCCGTTTCCCTCTCGGAGCTCGAGATGAGGGATCCTTTCCTGCTTTCAACGGGAAGGAATTCCCGGCGTTCCCGTCGCATCTCAAGAGGAGGCACTCTCAACAGGAAAGGCGAGAGGAACTCCATGGTCGTACCACCATTCCTAGAGTCCCCCAGATGTCTCAGTCCATTCCAGAGGAACCTCTTTGCCCTGCACTGGCTCATCTTTCACGCCGAGGATCGACTCACACCACGGAGGCACGTGGGACAGCCCTGTGGGAAAGCCTCGAGGGAAAGCCTCGAGGGAAAACCACAGATCCTTTGATCCAGGCGACGAGAAGCGTGACATTGCTGCTAAAGCCTGGAAGGAAAGCGCACGTGCATGCCCCCACTCGAGACGAGGCCTGTCTCCCCTGGCGAGACTCCAGAAGTACCCAAAGATCCATATAAGCCCCTGAGAGGAATCCTCGGTTCCGACCCTGACTCCACACAAGGTTTTTGGCCTTGGTATCGACGGGAGAGGAATCCCGAGAGGCCCCCTAGCACCTCGCATGGGGACTGGCCTCTCCTGAGGCCACCAGGGCGGGTCCCTGAGGTCCCCGTCTTAACTCGAGAACACCTGCCGCAACTCGAGAAAATCCAGGAAGTTCTCCCTTCCAGGCGAGATGAGGCCTATTTCCGAAGCGGCGTCTGGAGACTAATCACACCTAACCTCTCGAACTTCGAAAGGGTCTTTCACACCCTTGCTGCAACTCAAGAAGTTCACCGCCATACCCGTCTCCACTCGAGAGGAAGCACGATGGTCCCGCCCACATCCAGAGGAGCCCCGTTTCCCCCTCTTAGCTCGAGATGAGGGATCCTTTCCCTGCTTTCAACGGGTAAGAATTCCCGGTGTTCCCGGCGTATCTCAAAAGGAGGCACTCTCAACAGGAAAGGCGAGAGGAACTCCATGGTCGTACCACCATTCCAAGAGTCCCCCAGATGTCTCAGTCCATTCCAGAGGAAGCTCTTTGCCCTGCACTGGCTCATCTTTCACGCCGAGGATCGACTCACACCACGGTGGCACGTGGGACAGCCCTGTGGGAAAGCCTCGAGGGAAAGCCTCGAGGGAATACCACAGATCCTTTGATCCACGCGACGGGAAGCGTGACATTGCTGCTACAGCCTGGAAGGAAAGCGCACGTGCATGCCCCCACTCGAGACGAGGCCTGACTCCCGTGGGGAGACTCCAGAAGTACCCAAAGATCCATGTCAGCCCCTGAGAGGAATCCTCGGTTCCGGCCCTGACTGCACACAAGGTTTTTGGCCCCGGTATCGACGGGAGAGGAATCCCGAGAGGCCCCCTAGCACCTCGCATGGGGACTGGCCTCTCCTGAGGCCACCAGGGCAGGTCCCTGAGGTCCCCGTCTTAACTCGAGAACACCTGCCGCAACTCGAGAAAATCCAGGAAGTTCTCCCTTCCAGGCGAGATGAGGCCTATTTCCGATGAGGCGTCTGGAGACTAATCACACCTAACCTTTGGAATTTCGAAAGGGTCTTTCACACCCTTGCTGCAACTCAAGAAGTTCACCGCCATACCCGTCTCCACTCGAGAGGAAGCACGATGGTCCCGCCCACATCCAGAGGAGCCCCGTTTCCCTCTCGGAGCTCGAGATGAGGGATCCTTTCCTGCTTTCAACGGGAAGGAATTCCCGGCGTTCCCGTCGCATCTCAAGAGGAGGCACTCTCAACAGGAAAGGCGAGAGGAACTCCATGGTCGTACCACCATTCCTAGAGTCCCCCAGATGTCTCAGTCCATTCCAGAGGAACCTCTTTGCCCTGCACTGGCTCATCTTTCACGCCGAGGATCGACTCACACCACGGAGGCACGTGGGACAGCCCTGTGGGAAAGCCTCGAGGGAAAGCCTCGAGGGAAAACCACAGATCCTTTGATCCAGGCGACGAGAAGCGTGACATTGCTGCTAAAGCCTGGAAGGAAAGCGCACGTGCATGCCCCCACTCGAGACGAGGCCTGTCTCCCCTGGCGAGACTCCAGAAGTACCCAAAGATCCATATAAGCCCCTGAGAGGAATCCTCGGTTCCGACCCTGACTCCACACAAGGTTTTTGGCCTTGGTATCGACGGGAGAGGAATCCCGAGAGGCCCCCTAGCACCTCGCATGGGGACTGGCCTCTCCTGAGGCCACCAGGGCGGGTCCCTGAGGTCCCCGTCGTAACTCGAGAACACCTGCCGCAACTCGAGAAAATCCAGGAAGTTCTCCCTTCCAGGCGAGATGAGGCCTATTTCCGAAGCGGCGTCTGGAGACTAATCACACCTAACCTCTCGAACTTCGAAAGGGTCTTTCACACCCTTGCTGCAACTCAAGAAGTTCACCGCCATACCCGTCTCCACTCGAGAGGAAGCACGATGGTCCCGCCCACATCCAGAGGAGCCCCGTTTCCCCCTCTTAGCTCGAGATGAGGGATCCTTTCCCTGCTTTCAACGGGTAAGAATTCCCGGTGTTCCCGGCGTATCTCAAAAGGAGGCACTCTCAACAGGAAAGGCGAGAGGAACTCCATGGTCGTACCACCATTCCAAGAGTCCCCCAGATGTCTCAGTCCATTCCAGAGGAACCTCTTTGCCCTGCACTGGCTCATCTTTCACGCCGAGGATCGACTCACACCACGGTGGCACGTGGGACAGCCCTGTGGGAAAGCCTCGAGGGAAAGCCTCGAGGGAATACCACAGATCCTTTGATCCACGCGACGGGAAGCGTGACATTGCTGCTACAGCCTGGAAGGAAAGCGCACGTGCATGCCCCCACTCTAGACGAGGCCTGACTCCCGTGGGGAGACTCCAGAAGTACCCAAAGATCCATGTCAGCCCCTGAGAGGAATCCTCGGTTCCGGCCCTGACTGCACACAAGGTTTTTGGCCCCGGTATCGACGGGAGAGGAATCCCGAGAGGCCCCCTAGCACCTCGCATGGGGACTGGCCTCTCCTGAGGCCACCAGGGCGGGTCCCTGAGGTCCCCGTCGTAACTCGAGAACACCTGCCGCAACTCGAGAAAATCCAGGAAGTTCTCCCTTCCAGGCGAGATGAGGCCTATTTCCGATGAGGCGTCTGGAGACTAATGACACCTAACCTCTCGAACTTCGAAAGGGTCTTTCACACCCTTGCTGCAACTCAAGAAGTTCACCGCCATACCCGTCTCCACTCGAGAGGAAGCACGATGGTCCCGCCCACATCCAGAGGAGCCCCGTTTCCCCCTCGTAGCTCAAGATGAGGGATCCTTTCCCTGCTTTCAACGGGAAAGAATTCCCGGCGTTCCCGTCGCATCTCAAGAGGAGGCACTCTCAACAGGAAAGGCGAGAGGAACTCCATGGTCGTACCACCATTCCAAGAGTCCCCCAGATGTCTCAGTCCATTCCAGAGGAAGCTCTTTGCCCTGCACTGGCTCATCTTTCACGCCGAGGATCGACTCACACCACGGTGGCACGTGGGACAGCCCTGTGGGAAAGCCTCGAGGGAAAACCACAGATCCTTTGATCCACGCCACGGGAAGCGTGACATTGCTGCTACAGCCTGTAAGGAAAGCGCACGTGCATGCCCCCACTCGAGACGAGGCCTGACTCCCCTGGGGAGACTCCAGAAGTACCCAAAGATCCATGTCAGCCCCTGAGAGGAATCCTCGGTTCCGGCACTGACTCCACACAAGGTTTTTGGCCCCGGTATCGACGGGAGAGGAATCCCGAGAGGCCCCCTAGCACCTCGCATGGGTACTGGCCTCTCCTGAGGCCACCAGGGCGGGTCCCTGAGGTCCCCGTCGTAACTCGAGAACACCTGCCGCAACTCGAGAAAATCCAGGAAGTTCTCCCTTCCAGGCGAGATGAGGCCTATTTCCGATGAGGCGTCTGGAGACTAATGACACCTAACCTCTGGAACTTCGAAAGGGTCTTTCACACCCTTGCTGCGACTCAAGAAGTTCACCGCCATACCCGTATCCACTCGAGAGGAAGCACGATGGTCCCGCCCACATCCAGAGGAGCACCGTTTCCCCCTCGTAGCTCGAGATGAGGGATCCTTTCCCTGCTTTCAACCGGAAAGAATTCCCGGCGTTCCCGTCGCATCTCAAGAGGAGGCACTCTCAACAGGAAAGGCGAGAGGAACTCCATGGTCCTACCACCATTCCTAGAGTCCCCCAGATGTCTCAGTTCATTCCAGAGGAACCTCTTTGCCCTGCACTGGCACATCTTTCACGCCGAGGATCGACTCACACCACGGAGGCACGTGGGACAGCCCTGTGGGAAAGCCTCGAGGGAAAGCCTCGAGGGAAAACCACAGATCCTTTGATCCAGGCGACGGGAAGCGTGACATTGCTGCTACAGCCTGGAAGGAAAGCGCACGTGCATGCCCCCACTCGAGACGAGGCCTGACTCCCATGGGGAGACTCCAGAAGTACCCAAAGATCCATATAAGCCCCTGAGAGGAATCCTCGGTTCCGGCCCTGACTGCACAAAAGGTTTTTGGCCCCGGTATCGACGGGAGAGGAATCCCGAGAGGCCCCCTAGCACCTCGCATGGGTACTGGCCTCTCCTGAGGCCACCAGGGCGGGTCCCTGAGGTCCCCGTCGTAACTCGAGAACACCTGCCGCAACTCGAGAAAATCCAGGAAGTTCTCCCTTCCAGGCGAGATGAGGCCTATTTCCGATGAGGCGTCTGGAGACTAATGACACCTAACCTCTCGAACTTCGAAAGGGTCTTTCACACCCTTGCTGCAACTCAAGAAGTTCACCGCCATACCCGTCTCCACTCGAGAGGAAGCACGATGGTCCCGCCCACATCCAGAGGAGCCCCGTTTCCCCCTCGTAGCTCAAGATGAGGGATCCTTTCCCTGCTTTCAACGGGAAAGAATTCCCGGCGTTCCCGTCGCATCTCAAGAGGAAGCACTCTCAACAGGAAAGGCGAGAGGAACTCCATGGTCGTACCACCATTCCAAGAGTCCCCCAGATGTCTCAGTCCATTCCAGAGGAACCTCTTTGCCCTGCACTGGCTCATCTTTCACGCCGAGGATCGACTCACACCACGGTGGCACGTGGGACAGCCCTGTGGGAAAGCCTCGAGGGACAACCACAGATCCTTTGATCCACGCGACGGGAAGCGTGACATTGCTGCTACAGCCTGGAAGGAAAGCGCACGTGCATGCCCCCACTCGAGACGAGGCCTGACTCCCCTGGGGAGACTCCAGAAGTACCCAAAGATCCATGTCAGCCCCTGAGAGGAATCCTCGGTTCCGGCCCTGACTCCACACAAGGTTTTTGGCCCCGGTATCGACGGGAGAGGAATCCCGAGAGGCCCCCTAGCACCTCGCATGGGTACTGGCCTCTCCTGAGGCCACCAGGGCGGGTCCCTGAGGTCCCCGTCGTAACTCGAGAACACCTGCCGCAACTCGAGAAAATCCAGGAAGTTCTCCCTTCCAGGCGAGATGAGGCCTATTTCCGATGAGTCGTCTGGAGACTAATGACACCTAACCTCTGGAAATTCGAAAGGGTCTTTCACACCCTTGCTGCAACTCAAGAAGTTCACCGCCATACCCGTCTCCACTCGAGAGGAAGCACGATGGTCCCGCCCACATCCAGAGGAGCCCCGTTTCCCCCTCGTAGCTCGAGATGAGGGATCCTTTCCCTGCTTTCAACGGGAAAGAATTCCCGGCGTTCCCGTCGCATCTCAAGAGGAGGCACTCTGAACAGGAAAGGAGAGAGGAACTCCATGGTCGTACCACCATTCCAAGAGTCCCCCAGATGTCTCAGTCCATTCCAGAGGAACCTCTTTGCACTGCACTGGCTCATCTTTCACGCCGAGGATCGACTCACACCACGGTGGCACGTGGGACAGCCCTGTGGGAAAGCCTCGAGGGAAAACCACAGATCCTTTGATCCACGCCACGGGAAGCGTGACATTGCTGCTACAGCCTGGAAGTAAAGCGCACGTGCATGCCCCGACTCGAGACGAGGCCTGACTCCCCTGGGGAGACTCCAGAAGTACCCAAAGATCCATGTCAGCCCCTGAGAGGAATCCTCGGTTCCGGCCCTGACTCCACACAAGGTTTTTGGCCCCGGTATCGACGGGAGAGGAATCCCGAGAGGCCCCCTAGCAACTCGCATGGGGACTGGCCTCTCCTGAGGCCACCAGGGCGGGTCCCTGAGGTCCCCGTCGTAACTCGAGAACACCTGCCGCAACTCGAGAAAATCCAGGAAGTTCTCCCTTCCAGGCGAGATGAGGCCTATTTCCGATGAGGCGTCTGGAGACTAATGACACCTAACCTCTGGGACTTCGAAAGGGTCTTTCACACCCTTGCTGCAACTCAAGAAGTTCACCGCCATACCCGTCTCCACTCGAGAGGAAGCACGATGGTCCCGCCCACATCCAGAGGAGCCCCGTTTCCCCCTCGTGGCTCGAAATGAGGGATCCTTTCCCTGCTTTCAACGGGAAAGAATTCCCGGCGTTCCCGTCGCATCTCAAGAGGTGGCACTCTCAACAGGAAAGGCGAGAGGAACTACATGGTCGTACCACCATTCCACGAGTCCCCCAGATGTCTCAGTCCATTCCAGAGGAACCTATTTGCCCTGCACTGGCTCATCTTTCACGCCGAGGATCGACTCACACCACGGTGGCACGTGGGACAGCCCTGTGGGAAAGCCTCGAGGGAAAGCCTCGAGGGAAAACCACAGATCCTTTGATCCATGCGACGGGAAGCGTGACATTGCTGCTACAGCCTGGAAGGAAAGCGCACGTGCATGCCCCAACTCGAGACGAGCCCTGACTCCCTTGGGGAGACTCCAGAAGTACCCAAAGATCCATGTCAGCCCCTGAGAGGAATCCTCGGTTCCGGCCCTGACTCCACACAAGGTTTTTGGCCCCGGTATCGACGGGAGAGGAATCCCGAGAGGCCCCCTAGCAACTCCCATGGGGACTGGCCTCTCCTGAGGCCACCAGGGCGGGTCCCTGAGGTCCCCGTCGTAACTCGAGAACACCTACCGCAACTCGAGAAAATCCAGGAAATTCTCCCTTCCAGGCGAGATGAGGCCTATTTCCGATGAGGCGTCTGGAGACTAATGACACCTAAACTCTGGAACTTCGAAAGGGTCTTTCACACCCTTGCTGCAACTCAAGAAGTTCACTGCCATACCCGTCTCCACTCGAGAGGAAGCACGATGGTCCTGCCCACATCCAGAGGAGCCCCGTTTCCCCCTCGTAGCTCGAGATGAGGGATCCTTTCCCTGCTTTCAACGGGAAAGAATTCCCGGCGTTCCCGTCGCATCTCAAGAGGAGGCACTCTCAACAGGAAAGGCGAGAGGAACTCCATGGTCGTACCACCATTCCAAGAGTCCCCCAGATGTCTCAGTCCATTCCAGAGGAACCTCTTTGCCCTGCACTGGCTCATCTTTCACGCCGAGGATCGACTCACACCACGGTGGCACGTGGGACAGCCCTGTGGGAGAGCCTCGAGGGAAAACCACAGATCCTTTGATCCACGCGACGGGAAGCGTGACATTGCTGCTACAGCCTGGAAGGAAAGTGCACGTGCATGCCCCCACTCGAGACGAGGCCTGACTCCCCTGGGGAGACTCCAGAAGTACCCAAAGATCCATGTCAGCCCCTGAGAGGAATCCTCGGTTCCGGCCCTGACTGCACACAAGGTTTTTGGCCCTGGTATCGACGGGAGAGGAATCCCGATAGGCCCCCTAGCACCTCGCATGGGGACTGGCCTCTCCTGAGGCCACCAGAGCGGGTCCCTGAGGTCCCCGTCGTAACTCGAGAACACCTGCCGCAACTCGAGAAAATCCAGGAAGTTCTCCCTTCCAGGCGAGATGAGGCCTATTTCCGATGAGGCGTCTGGAGACTAATGACACCTAACCTCTGGAACTTCGAAAGGGTCTTTCACAACCTTGCTGCAACTCAAGAAGTTCACCGCCATACCCGTCTCCACTCGAGAGGAAGCACGATGGTCCCGCCCACATCCAGAGGAGCCCCGTTTCCCCCTCTTAGCTCGAGATGAGGGATCCTTTCCCTGCTTTCAACGGGAAAGAATTCCCGGTGTTCCCGTCGTATCTCAAGAGGAGGCACTCTCAACAGGAAAGGCGAGAGGAACTCCATGGTCGTACCACCATTCCAAGAGTCCCCCAGATGTCTCAGTCCATTCCAGAGGAACCTCTTTGCCCTGCACTGGCTAATCTTTCACGCCGAGGATCGACTCACACCACGGTGGCACGTGGGACAGCCCTGTGGGAAAGCCTCGAGGGAAAGCCTCGAGGGAATACCACAGATCCTTTGATCCACGCCACGGGAAGCGTGACATTGCTGCTACAGCCTGGAAGGAAAGCGCACGTGCATGCCCCCACTCGAGTGGAGGCCTGACTCCCCTGGGGAGACTTCAGAAGTACCCAAAGATCCATGTCAGCCCCTGAGAGGAATCCTCGGTTCCGGCCCTGACTCCACACAAGCTTTTTGGCCCCGGTATCGACGGGAGAGGAATCCCGAGAGGCCGCCTAGCACCTCGCATGGGGACTGGCCTCTCCTGAGGCCACCAGGGCGGGTCCCTGAGGTCCCCGTCGTAACTCGAGAACACCTGCCGCAACTCGAGAAAATCCAGGAAGTTCTCCCTTCCAGGCGAGATGAGGCCTATTTCCGATGAGGCGTCTGGAGACTAATGACACCTAACCTCTGGAATTTCGAAAGAGTCTTTCACACCCTTGCTGCGACTCAAGAAGTTCACCGCCATACCCGTGTCCACTCGAGAGGAAGCACGATGGTCCCGCCCACATGCAGAGGAGCACCGTTTCCCCCTCGTAGCTCGAGATGAGGGATCCTTTCCCTGCTTTCAACGGGAAAGAATTCCCGGCGTTCCCGTCGCATCTCAAGAGGAGGCACTCTCAACAGGAAAGGCGAGAGGAACTCCATGGTCGTACCACCATTCCAAGAGTCCCCCAGATGTCTCAGTCCATTCCAGAGGAACCTCTTTGCCCTGCACTGGCTCATCTTTCACGCCGAGGATCCACTCACACCACGGTGGCACGTGGGACAGCCCTGTGGGAAAGCCTCGAGGGAAAACCACAGATCCTTTGATCCACGCGACGAGAAGCGTGACATTGCTGGTACAGCCTGGAAGGAAAGCGCACGTGCATGCCCCCACTCGAGACGAGGCCTGACTCCCCTGGGGAGACTCCAGAAGTACCCAAAGATCCATGTCAGCCCCTGAGAGGAATCCTCGGTTCCGGCCCTGACTCCACACAAGGTTTTTGGCCCCGGTATCGACGGGAGAGGAATCCCGAGAGGCCCCCTAGCAACTCGCATGGGGACTGGCCTCTCCTGAGGCCACCAGGGCGGGTCCCTGAGGTCCCCGTCGTAACTCGAGAACACCTGCCGCAACTCGAGAAAATCCAGGAAGTTCTCCCTTCCAGGCGAGATGAGGCCTATTTCCGATGAGGCGTCTGGAGACTAATGACACCTAACCTCTGGAACTTCGAAAGGGTCTTTCACACCCTTGCTGCGACTCAAGAAGTTCACCGCCATACCCGTCTCCACTCGAGAGGAAGCACGATGGTCCCGCCCACATCCAGAGGAGCCCCGGTTCCCCCTCGTAGCTCGAGATGAGGGATCCTTTCCCTGCTTTCAACGGGAAAGAATTCCCGGCGTTCCCGTCGCATCTCAAGAGGAGGCACTCTCAACAGGAAAGGCGAGAGGAACTCCATGGTCGTACCACCATTCCAAGAGTCCCCCAGATGTCTCAGTGCATTCCAGAGGAACCTCTTTGCCCTGCACTGGCTCATCTTTCACGCCGAGGATTGACTCACACCACGGTGGCACGTGGGACAGCCCTGTGGGAAAGCCTCGAGGGAAAGCCTCGAGGGAAAACCACAGATCCTTTGATCCACGCCACGGGAAGCGTGACATTGCTGCTACAGCCTGGAAGGAAAGCACACGTGCATGCCCCCACTCGAGACGAGGCCTGACGCCCCTGGGGAGACTCCAGAAGTACCCAAAGATCCATGTCAGACCCTGAGAGGAATCCTCGGTTCCGGCCCTGACTCCACCAAATGTTTTTGGCCCCGGTATCGACGGGAGAGGAATCCCGAGAGGCCCCCTAGCAACTCGCATGGGGACTGGCCTCTCCTGAGGCCACCAGGGCGCGTCCCTGAGGTCCCCGTCGTAACTCGAGAACACCTGCCGCATCTCGAGATAATCCAGGAAGTTCTCCCTTCCAGGCGAGATGAGGCCTATTTCCGATGAGGCGTCTGGAGACTAATGACACCTAAACTCTGGAACTTCGAAAGGGTCTTTCACACCCTTGCTGCAACTCAAGAAGTTCACCGCCATACCCGTCTCCACTCGAGAGGAAGCACGATGGTCCCGCCCACATCCAGAGGAGCCCCGTTTCCCCCTCGTAGCTCGAGATGAGGGATCCTTTCCCTGCTTTCAACGGGAAATAATTCCCGGCGTTCCCGTCGCATCTCAAGAGGAGGCACTCTCAACAGGAAAGGCGAGAGGAACTCCATGGTCGTACCACCATTCCAAGAGTCCCCCAGATGTCTCAGGCCATTCCAGAGGAACCTCTTTGCCCTGCACTGGCTCATCTTTCACGCCGAGGATCGACTCACACCACGGTGGCACGTGGGACAGCCCTGTGGGAAAGCCTCGAGGGAAAGCCTCGAGGGAAAACCACAGATCCTTTGATCCACGCGACGGGAAGCGTGACATTGCTGCTACAGCCTGGAAGGAAAGTGCACGTGCATGCCCCGACTCGAGACGAGGCCTGTCTCACCTGGCGAGAATCCAGATGTACCCAAAGATCCATATCAGCCCCTGAGAGGAATCCTCGGTTCCGGCCCTGACTCCACACAAGGTTTTTGGCCCCGGTATCGACGGGAGAGGAATCCCGAGAGGCCCCCTAGCAACTCACATGGGGACTGGCGTCTACTGAGGCCACCAGGGCGGGTCCCTGAGGTCCCCGTCGTAACTCGAGAACACCTGCCGCAACTCGAGAAAATCCAGGAAATTCTCCCTTCCAGGCGAGATGAGGCCTATTTCCAATGAGGCGTCTGGAGACTAATGACACCTAACCTCTGGAACTTCGAAAGGGTCTTTCACACCCTTGCTGCAACTCAAGAAGTTCACCGCCATACCCGTGTCCACTCAAGAGGAAGCACGATGGTCCCGCCCACATCCAGAGGAGCACCGTTTCCCCCTCGTATCTCGAGATGAGGGATCCTTTCCCTGCTTTCAACGGGAAAGAATTCCCGGCGTTCCCGTCGCATCTCAAGAGGAGGCACTCTCAGCAGGAAAGGCGAGAGGAACTCCATGGTCGTACCACCATTCCAAGAGTCCCCCAGATGTCTCAGTCCATTCCAGAGGAACCTCTTTGCCCTGCACTGGCTCATCTATCACGCCGAGGATCGACTCACACCATGGTGGCACGTGGGACAGCCCTGTGGGAAAGCCTCGATGGAAAGCCTCGAGGGAAAACCACAGATCCTTTGATCCACGCCACGGGAAGCGTGACATTGCTGCTACAGCCTGGAAGGAAAGCGCACGTGCATGCCCCCAGTCGAGACGAGGCCTGACTCCCCTGGGGAGACTCCAGAAGTACTCAAAGATCCATGTCAGCCCCTGAGAGGAATCCTCGGTTCCGGCCCTGACTCCACCAAAGGTTTTTGGCCCCGGTATCGACGGGAGAGGAATCCCGAGAGGCCCCCTAGCAACTCGCATGGGGACTGGCCTCTCCTGAGGCCACCAGGGCGGGTCCCTGAGGTCCCCGTCGTAACTCGAGAACACCTGCCGCAACTCGAGAAAATCCAGGAAGTTCTCCCTTCCAGGCGAGATGAGGCCTATTTCCGATGAGGCGTCTGGAGACTAATGACACCTAACCTCTGGAACTTCGAAAGGGTCTTTCACACCCTTGCTGCGACTCAAGAAGTTCACCGCCATACCCGTATCCACTCGAGAGGAAGCACGATGGTCCCGCCCACATCCAGAGGAGCACCGTTTCCCCCTCGTAGCTCGAGATGAGGGAACCTTTCCATGCTTTCAACGGGAAAGAATTCCCGGCGTTCCCGTCGCATCTCAAGAGGAGGCACTCTCAACAGGAAAGGCGAGAGGAACTCCATGGTCGTACCACCATTCCAAGAGTCCCCCAGATGTCTCAGTCCATTCCAGAGGAACCTCTTTGCCCTGCACTGGCTCATCTTTCACGCCGAGGATCGACTCACACCATGGCGGCACATGGGAGAGCCCTGTGGGAAAGCCTCGAGGGAAAGCCTCGAGGGAAAACCACAGATCCTTTGATCCACGCGACGGGAAGCGTGACATTGCTGCTAAAGCCTGGAAGGAAAGCGCACGTGCATGCCCCCACTCGAGACGAGGCGTGTCTCCCCTGGCGAGACTCCAGAAGTACCCAAAGATCCATATAAGCCCCTGAGAGGAATCCTCGGTTCCGACCCTGACTCCACACAAGGTTTTTGGCCTTGGTATCGACGGGAGAGGAATCCCGAGAGGCCCCCTAGCACCTCGCATGGGGACTAGCCTCTCCTGAGGCCACCAGGGCGGGTCCCTGAGGTCCCCGTCTTAACTCGAGAACACCTGCCGCAACTCGAGAAAATCCAGGAAGTTCTCCCTTCCAGGCGAGATGAGGCCTATTTCCGAAGAGGCGTCTGGAGACTAATGACACCTAACCTCTCGAACTTCGAAAGGGTCTTTCACACCCTTGCTGCAACTCAAGAAGTTCACCGCCATACCCGTCTCCACTCGAGAGGAAGCACGATGGTCCCGCCCACATCCAGAGGAGCCCCGTTTCCCCCTCTTAGCTCGAGATGAGGGATCCTTTCCCTGCTTTCAACGGGAAAGAATTCCCGGTGTTCCCGGCGTATCTCAAAAGGAGGCACTCTCAACAGGAAAGGCGAGAGGAACTCCATGGTCGTACCACCATTCCAAGAGTCCCCCAGATGTCTCAGTCCATTCCAGAGGAACCTCTTTGCCCTGCACTGGCTCATCTTTCACGCCGAGGATCGACTCACACCACGGTGGCACGTGGGACAGCCCTGTGGGAAAGCCTCGAGGGAAAGCCTCGAGGGAATACCACAGATCCTTTGATCCACGCGACGGGAAGCGTGACATTGCTGCTACAGCCTGGAAGGAAAGCGCACGTGCATGCCCCCACTCGAGACGAGGCCTGACTCCCGTGGGGAGACTCCAGAAGTACCCAAAGATCCATGTCAGCCCCTGAGAGGAATCCTCGGTTCCGGCCCTGACTGCACACAAGGTTTTTGGCCCCGGTATCGACGGGAGAGGAATCCCGAGAGGCCCCCTAGCACCTCGCATGGGGACTGGCCTCTCCTGAGGCCACCAGGGCGGGTCCCTGAGGTCCCCGTCGTAACTCGAGAACACCTGCCGCAACTCGAGAAAATCCAGGAAGTTCTCCCTTCCAGGCGAGATGAGGCCTATTTCCGATGAGGCGTCTGGAGACTAATGACACCTAACCTCTGGAACTTCGAAAGGGTCTTTCACACCCTTGCTGCAACTCAAGAAGTTCACCGCCATACCCGTCTCCACTCGAGAGGAAGCACGATGGTCCCGCCCACATCCAGAGGAGCCCCGTTTCCCCCTCGTAGCTCAAGATGAGGGATCCTTTCATTGCTTTCAACGGGAAAGAATTCCCGGCGTTCCCGTCGCATCTCAAGAGGAGGCACTCTCAACAGGAAAGGCGAGAGGAACTCCATGGTCGTACCACCATTCCAAGAGTCCCCCAGATGTCTCAGTCCATTCCAGAGGAAGCTCTTTGCCCTGCACTGGCTCATCTTTCACGCCGAGGATCGACTCACACCACGGTGGCACGTGGGACAGCCCTGTGGGAAAGCCTCGAGGGAAAACCACAGATCCTTTGATCCACGCCACGGGAAGCGTGACATTGCTGCTACAGCCTGGAAGGAAAGCGCACG
Source organism: Capricornis sumatraensis (assembly GCF_032405125.1). NCBI lineage: Eukaryota > Metazoa > Chordata > Mammalia > Artiodactyla > Bovidae > Capricornis > Capricornis sumatraensis. The sequence continues at coordinate 1,182,630 of NW_027184616.1, read as the reverse complement.
TGCATGCCCCCACTCGAGACGAGGCCTGACTCCCCTGGGGAGACTCCAGAAGTACCCAAAGATCCATGTCAGCCCCTGAGAGGAATCCTCGGTTCCGGCCCTGACTCCACACAAGGTTTTTGGCCCCGGTATCGACGGGAGAGGAATCCCGAGAGGCCCCCTAGCACCTCGCATGGGTACTGGCCTCTCCTGAGGCCACCAGGGCGGGTCCCTGAGGTCCCCGTCGTAACTCGAGAACACCTGCCGCAACTCGAGAAAATCCAGGAAGTTCTCCCTTCCAGGCGAGATGAGGCCTATTTCCGATGAGTCGTCTGGAGACTAATGACACCTAACCTCTGGAAATTCGAAAGGGTCTTTCACACCCTTGCTGCAACTCAAGAAGTTCACCGCCATACCCGTCTCCACTCGAGAGGAAGCACGATGGTCCCGCCCACATCCAGAGGAGCCCCGTTTCCCCCTCGTAGCTCGAGATGAGGGATCCTTTCCCTGCTTTCAACGGGAAAGAATTCCCGGCGTTCCCGTCGCATCTCAAGAGGAGGCACTCTGAACAGGAAAGGCGAGAGGAACTCCATGGTCGTACCACCATTCCAAGAGTCCCCCAGATGTCTCAGTCCATTCCAGAGGAACCTCTTTGCACTGCACTGGCTCATCTTTCACGCCGAGGATCGACTCACACCACGGTGGCACGTGGGACAGCCCTGTGGGAAAGCCTCGAGGGAAAACCACAGATCCTTTGATCCACGCCACGGGAAGCGTGACATTGCTGCTACAGCCTGGAAGTAAAGCGCACGTGCATGCCCCGACTCGAGACGAGGCCTGACTCCCCTGGGGAGACTCCAGAAGTACCCAAAGATCCATGTCAGCCCCTGAGAGGAATCCTCGGTTCCGGCCCTGACTCCACACAAGGTTTTTGACCCCGGTATCGACGGGAGAGGAATCCCGAGAGGCCCCCTAGCAACTCGCATGGGGAATGGCCTCTCCTGAGGCCACCAGGGCGGGTCCCTGAGGTCCCCGTTGTAACTCGAGAACACCTGCCGCAACTCGAGAAAATCCAGGAAGTTCTCCCTTCCAGGCGAGATGAGGCCTATTTCCGATGAGGCGTCTGGAGACTAATGACACCTAACCTCTGGGACTTCGAAAGGGTCTTTCACACCCTTGCTGCAACTCAAGAAGTTCACCGCCATACCCGTCTCCACTCGAGAGGAAGCACGATGGTCCCGCCCACATCCAGAGGAGCCCCGTTTCCCCCTCGTGGCTCGAAATGAGGGATCCTTTCCCTGCTTTCAACGGGAAAGAATTCCCGGCGTTCCCGTCGCATCTCAACAGGTGGCACTCTCAACAGGAAAGGCGAGAGGAACTACATGGTCGTACCACCATTCCACGAGTCCCCCAGATGTCTCAGTCCATTCCAGAGGAACCTCTTTGCCCTACACTGGCTCATCTTTCACGCCGAGGATCGACTCACACCACGGTGGCACGTGGGACAGCCCTGTGGGAAAGCCTCGAGGGAAAGCCTCGAGGGAAAACCACAGATCCTTTGATCCATGCGACGGGAAGCGTGACATTGCTGCTACAGCCTGGAAGGAAAGCGCACGTGCATGCCCCAACTCGAGACGAGCCCTGACTCCCTTGGGGAGACTCCAGAAGTACCCAAAGATCCATGTCAGCCCCTGAGAGGAATCCTCGGTTCCGGCCCTGACTCCACACAAGGTTTTTGGCCCCGGTATCGACGGGAGAGGAATCCCGAGAGGCCCCCTAGCAACTCCCATGGGGACTGGCCTCTCCTGAGGCCACCAGGGCGGGTCCCTGAGGTCCCCGTCGTAACTCGAGAACACCTGCCGCAACTCGAGAAAATCCAGTAAATTCTCCCTTCCAGGCGAGATGAGGCCTATTTCCGATGAGGCGTCTGGAGACTAATGACACCTAAACTCTGGAACTTCGAAAGGGTCTTTCACACCCTTGCTGCAACTCAAGAAGTTCACTGCCATACCCGTCTCCACTCGAGAGGAAGCACGATGGTCCCGCCCACATCCAGAGGAGCCCCGTTTCCCCCTCGTAGCTCGAGATGAGGGATCCTTTCCCTGCTTTCAACGGGAAAGAATTCCCGGCGTTCCCGTCGCATCTCAAGAGGAGGCACTCTCAACAGGAAAGGCGAGAGGAACTCCATGGTCGTACCACCATTCCAAGAGTCCCCCAGATGTCTCAGTCCATTCCAGAGGAAGCTCTTTGCCCTGCACTGGCTCATCTTTCACGCCGAGGATCGACTCACACCACGGTGGCACGTGGGACAGCCCTGTGGGAAAGCCTCGAGGGAAAACCACGGATCCTTTGATCCACGCGACGGGAAGCGTGACATTGCTGCTACAGCCTGGAAGGAAAGCGCACGTGCATGCCCCCACTCGAGACGAGGCCTGACTCCCCTGGGGAGACTCCAGAAGTACCCAATGATCCATGTCAGCCCCTGAGAGGAATCCTCGGTTCCGGCCCTGACTGCACACAAGGTTTTTGGCCCCGGTATCGACGGGAGAGGAATCCCGATAGGCCCCCTAGCACCTCGCATGTGGACTGGCCTCTCCTGAGGCCACCAGAGCGGGTCCCTGAGGTCCCCGTCGTAACTCGAGAACACCAGCCGCAACTCGAGAAAATCCAGGAAGTTCTCCCTTCCAGGCGAGATGAGGCCTATTTCCGATGAGGCGTCTGGAGACTAATGACACCTAACCTCTGGAACTTCGAAAGGGTCTTTCACAACCTTGCTGCAACTCAAGAAGTTCACCGCCATACCCGTCTCCACTCGAGAGGAAGCACGATGGTCCCGCCCACATCCAGAGGAGCCCCGTTTCCCCCTCTTAGCTCGAGATGAGGGATCCTTTCCCTGCTTTCAACGGGAAAGAATTCCCGGTGTTCCCGTCGTATCTCAAGAGGAGGCACTCTCAACAGGAAAGGCGAGAGGAACTCCATGGTCGTACCACCATTCCAAGAGTCCCCCAGATGTCTCAGTCCATTCCAGAGGAACCTCTTTGCCCTGCACTGGCTAATCTTTCACGCCGAGGATCGACTCACACCACGGTGGCACGTGGGACAGCCCTGTGGGAAAGCCTCGAGGGAAAGCCTCGAGGGAATACCACAGATCCTTTGATCCACGCGACGGGAAGCGTGACATTGCTGCTACAGCCTGGAAGGAAAGCGCACGTGCATGCCCCCACTCGAGTGGAGGCCTGACTCCCCTGGGGAGACTCCAGAAGTACCCAAAGATCCATGTCAGCCCCTGAGAGGAATCCTCGGTTCCGGCCCTGACTCCACACAAGCTTTTTGGCCCCGGTATCGACGGGAGAGGAATCCCGAGAGGCCCCCTAGCACCTCGCATGGGGACTGGCCTCTCCTGAGGCCACCAGGGCGGGTCCCTGAGGTCCCCGTCGTAACTCGAGAACACCTGCCGCAACTCGAGAAAATCCAGGAAGTTCTCCCTTCCAGGCGAGATGAGGCCTATTTCCGATGAGGCGTCTGGAGACTAATGACACCTAAACTCTGGAACTTCGAAAGGGTCTTTCACACCCTTGCTGCAACTCAAGAAGTTCACCGCCATACCCGTCTCCACTCGAGAGGAAGCACGATGGTCCCGCCCACATCCAGAGGAGCCCCGTTTCCCCCTCGTAGCTCGAGATGAGGGATCCTTTCCCTGCTTTCAACGGGAAAGAATTCCCGGCGTTCCCGTCGCATCTCAAGAGGAGGCACTCTCAACAGGAAAGGCGAGAGGAACTCCATGGTCGTACCACCATTCCAAGAGTCCCCCAGATGTCTCAGTCCATTCCAGAGGAACCTCTTTGCCCTGCACTGGCTCATCTTTCACGCCGAGGATCGACTCACACCACGGTGGCACGTGGGACAGCCCTGTGGGAAAGCCTCGAGGGAAAACCACAGATCCTTTGATCCACGCGACGGGAAGCTTGACATTGCTGCTACAGCCTGGAAGGAAAGCGCACGTGCATGCCCCCACTCGAGACGAGGCCTGACTCCCCTGGGGAGACTCCAGAAGTACCCAAAGATCCATGTCAGCCCCTGAGAGGAATCCTCGGTTCCGGCCCTGACTGCACACAAGGTTTTTGGCCCTGGTATCGACGGGAGAGGAATCCCGAAAGGCCCCCTAGCACCTCGCATGGGGACTGGCCTCTCCTGAGGCCACCAGAGCGGGTCCCTGAGGTCCCCGTCGTAACTCGAGAACACCTGCCGCAACTCGAGAAAATCCAGGAAGTTCTCCCTTCCAGGCGAGATGAGGCCTATTTCCGATGAGGCGTCTGGAGACTAATGACACCTAACCTCTGGAACTTCGAAAGGGTCTTTCACAACCTTGCTGCAACTCAAGAAGTTCACCGCCATACCCGTGTCCACTCGAGAGGAAGCACGATGGTCCCGCCCACATCCAGAGGAGCCCCGTTTCCCCCTCGTAGCTCGAGATGAGGGATCCTTTCCCTGCTTTCAACGGGAAAGAATTCCCGGCGTTCCCGTCGCATCTCAAGAGGAGGCACTCTCAACAGGAAAGGCGAGAGGAACTCCATGGTCGTACCACCATTCCAAGAGTCCCCCAGATGTCTCAGTCCATTCCAGAGGAACCTCTTTGCCCTGCACTGGCTCATCTTTCACGCCGAGGTTTGACTCACACCACGGTGGCACGTGGGACAGCCCTGTGGGAAAGCCTCGAGGGAAAACCACAGATCCTTTGATCCACGCCACGGGAAGCGTGACATTGCTGCTATAGCCTGGAAGGAAAGCGCACGTGCATGCCCCCACTCGAGACGAGGCCTGACTCCCGTGGGGAGACTCCAGAAGTACCCAAAGATCCATGTCAGCCCCTGAGAGGAATCCTCGGTTACGGCCCTGACTCCACACAAGGTTTTTGGCCCCGGTATCGACGGGAGAGGAATCCCGAGAGGCCCCGTAGCAAATCGCATGGGGACTGGCCTCTTGAGGCAACCAGGGCGGGTCCCTGAGGTCCCCGTCGTAACTCGAGAACACCTACCGCAACTCGAGAAAATCAAGGAAGTTCTCCCTTGCAGGCGAGATGAGGCCTATTTCCGATGAGGCGTCTGGAGACTAATGACACCTAACCTCTGGAACTTCGAAAGGGTCTTTCACACACTTGCTGCAACTCAAGAAGTTCACCGCCATACCCGTCTCCACTCGAGAGGAAGCACGGTGGTCCCGCCCACATCCAGAGGAGCCCCGTTTCCCCCTCTTAGCTCGAGATGAGGGATCCTTTCCCTGCTTTCAACGGGAAAGAATTCCCGGTGTTCCCGTCGTATCTCAAGAGGAGGCACTCTCAACAGGAAAGGCGAGAGGAACTCCATGGTCGTACCACCATTCCAAGAGTCCCCCAGATGTCTCAGTCCATTCCAGAGGAACCTCTTTGCCCTGCACTGGCTAATCTTTCACGCCGAGGATCGACTCACACCACGGTGGCACGTGGGACAGCCCTGTGGGAAAGCCTCGAGGGAAAGCCTCGAGGGAATACCACAGATCCTTTGATCCACGCGACGGGAAGCGTGACATTGCTGCTACAGCCTGGAAGGAATGCGCACGTGCATGCCCCCACTCGAGTGGAGGCCTGACTCCCCTGGGGAGACTCCAGAAGTACCCAAAGATCCATGTCAGCCCCTGAGAGGAATCCTCGGTTCCGGCCCTGACTCCACACAAGCTTTTTGGCCCCGGTATCGACGGGAGAGGAATCCCGAGAGGCCCCCTAGCACCTCGCATGGGGACTGGCCTCTCCTGAGGCCACCAGGGCGGGTCCCTGAGGTCCCCGTCGTAACTCGAGAACACCTGCCGCAACTCGAGAAAATCCAGGAAGTTCTCCCTTCCAGGCGAGATGAGGCCTATTTCCGATGAGGCGTCTGGAGACTAATGACACCTAAACTCTGGAACTTCGAAAGGGTCTTTCACACCCTTGCTGCAACTCAAGAAGTTCACCGCCATACCCGTCTCCACTCGAGAGGAAGCACGATGGTCCCGCCCACATCCAGAGGAGCCCCGTTTCCCCCTCGTAGCTCGAGATGAGGGATCCTTTCCCTGCTTTCAACGGGAAAGAATTCCCGGCGTTCCCGTCGCATCTCAAGAGGAGGCACTCTCAACAGGAAAGGCGAGAGGAACTCCATGGTCGTACCACCATTCCAAGAGTCCCCCAGATGTCTCAGTCCATTCCAGAGGAACCTCTTTGCCCTGCACTGGCTCATCTTTCACGCCGAGGATCGACTCACACCACGGTGGCACGTGGGACAGCCCTGTGGGAAAGCCTCGAGGGAAAACCACAGATCCTTTGATCCACGCGACGGGAAGCGTGACATTGCTGCTACAGCCTGGAAGGAAAGCGCACGTGCATGCCCCCACTCGAGACGAGGCCTGACTCCCCTGGGGAGACTCCAGAAGTACCCAAAGATCCATGTCAGCCCCTGAGAGGAATCCTCGGTTCCGGCCCTGACTTCACACAAGGTTTTTGGCCCTGGTATCGACGGGAGAGGAATCCCGAAAGGCCCCCTAGCACCTCGCATGGGGACTGGCCTCTCCTGAGGCCACCAGAGCGGGTCCCTGAGGTCCCCGTCGTAACTCGAGAACACCTGCCGCAACTCGAGAAAATCCAGGAAGTTCTCCCTTCCAGGCGAGATGAGGCCTATTTCCGATGAGGCGTCTGGAGACTAATGACACCTAACCTCTGGAACTTCGAAAGGGTCTTTCACAACCTTGCTGCAACTCAAGAAGTTCACCGCCATACCCGTGTCCACTCGAGAGGAAGCACGATGGTCCCGCCCACATCCAGAGGAGCCCCGTTTCCCCCTCGTAGCTCGAGATGAGGGATCCTTTCCCTGCTTTCAACGGGAAAGAATTCCCGGCGTTCCCGTCGCATCTCAAGAGGAGGCACTCTAAACAGGAAAGGCGAGAGGAACTCCATGGTCGTACCACCATTCCAAGAGTCCCCCAGATGTCTCAGTCCATTCCAGAGGAACCTCTTTGCCCTGCACTGGCTCATCTTTCACGCCGAGGATTGACTCACACCACGGTGGCACGTGGGACAGCCCTGTGGGAAAGCCTCGAGGGAAAACCACAGATCCTTTGATCCACGCCACGGGAAGCGTGACATTGCTGCTATAGCCTGGAAGGAAAGCGCACGTGCATGCCCCCACTCGAGACGAGGCCTGACTCCCGTGGGGAGACTCCAGAAGTACCCAAAGATCCATGTCAGCCCCTGAGAGGAATCCTCGGTTACGGCCCTGACTCCACACAAGGTTTTTGGCCCCGGTATCGACGGGAGAGGAATCCCGAGAGGCCCCGTAGCAAATCGCATGGGGACTGGCCTCTTGAGGCAACCAGGGCGGGTCCCTGAGGTCCCCGTCGTAACTCGAGAACACCTACCGCAACTCGAGAAAATCAAGGAAGTTCTCCCTTGCAGGCGAGATGAGGCCTATTTCCGATGAGGCGTCTGGAGACTAATGACACCTAACCTCTGGAACTTCGAAAGGGTCTTTCACACACTTGCTGCAACTCAAGAAGTTCACCGCCATACCCGTCTCCACTCGAGAGGAAGCACGGTGGTCCCGCCCACATCCAGAGGAGCCCCGTTTCCCCCTCGTAGCTCGAGATGAGGGATCCTTTCCCTGCTTTCAACGGGAAAGTATTCCCGTCATTCCCGTCGCATCTCAAGAGGAGGCACTCTCAACAGGAAAGGCGAGAGGAACTCCATGGTCGTACCACCATTCCAAGAGTCCCCCAGATGTCTCAGTCCATTCCAGAGGAACCTCTTTGCCCTGCACTGGCTCATCTTTCACGCCGAGGATCGACTCACACCACGGTGGCACGTGGCACAGCCATGTGGGAAAGCCTCGAGGGAAAGCCTCGAGGGAAAACCACAGATCCTTTGATCCACGCGACGGGAAGCGTGACATTGCTGCTACAGCCTGGAAGGAAAGCGCACGTGCATGCCCCCACTCGAGACGAGGCCTGAATCCCCTGGGGAGACTCCAGAAGTACCCAAAGATCCATGTCAGCCCCTGAGAGGAATCCTCGTTTCCGGCCCTGACTGCACACAAGGTTTTTGGCCCCGGTATCGATGGGAGAGGAATCCCGAGAGGCCCCCTAGCACCTCGCATGGGGACTGGCCTCTCCTGAGGCCACCAGGGCGGGTCCCTGAGGTCCCCGTCGTAACTCGAGAACACCTGCCGCAACTCGAGAAAATCCAGGAAGTTCTCCCTTCCAGGCGAGATGAGGCCTATTTCCGATGAGGCGTCTGGAGACTAATGACACCCAACCTCTGGAACTTCGAAAGGGTCTTTCACAGCCTTGCTGCTACTCAAGAAGTTCACCTCCTTGCCCGTCTCCACTCGAGAGGAAGCACGATGGTCCCGCCCACATCCAGAGGAGCCCCGTTTCCCCCTCGTAGCTAGAGATGAGGGATCCTTACCCTGCTTTCAACGGGAAAGATTTCCCGGCATTCCCGTCGCATCTCAAGAGGAGGCACTCTCAACAGGAAAGGCGAGAGGAACTCCATGGTCGTACCACCATTCCAAGAGTCCCCCAGATGTCTGAGTCCATTCTAGAGGAACCTCTTTGCCCTGCACTGGCTTATCTTTCATGCCGAGGATCGACTCACACCACGGTGGCACGTGGGACAGCCCTGTGGGAAAGCCTCGAGGGACAGCCTCGAGGGAAAACCACAGATCCTTTGATCCACGCGACGGGAAGCGTGACATTGCTGCTACAGCCTGGAAGGAAAGCACACGTGCATGCCCCCACTCGAGACGAGGCCTGACTCCCCTGGGGAGACTCCAGAAGTACCCAAAGATCCATGTCAGCCCCTGAGAGGAATCCTCGGTTCCGGCCCTGACTCCACACAAGGTTTTTGGCCCCGGTATCGACGGGAGAGGAATCCCGAGAGGCCCCCTAGCAAGTCGCATGGGGACTGGCTGTTCTTGAGGCCACCAGGGCAGGTCCCTGAGGTCCCCGTCGTAACTCGAGAACACCTGCCGCAACTCGAGAAAATCCAGGAAGTTCTCCCTTCCAGGCGAGATGAGGCCTATTTCCGATGAGGCGTCTGGAGACTAATGACTCCTAACCTCTGGAACTTCGAAAGGGTCTTTCACACCCTTGCTGCAACTCAAGAAGTTCACCGCCATACCCGTCTCCACTCGAGAGGAAGCACGATGGTCCCGCCCACATCCAGAGGAGCCCCGTTTCCCCCTCGGAGCTCGAGATGAGGGATCCTTTCCCTGCTTTCAACGGGAAAGAATTCCCGGCGTTCCCGTCGCATCTCAAGAGGAGGCACTCTCAACAGGAAAGGCGAGAGGAACTCCATGGTCGTACCACCATTCCAAGAGTCCCCCAGATGTCTCAGTCCATTCCAGAGGAACCTCTTTGCCCTGCACTGGCTCATCTTTGATGCCGAGGATCGACTCACACCACGGTGGCACGTGGGACAGCCCTGCGGGAAAGCCTCGAGGGAAAGCCTCGAGGGAAAACCACAGATCCTTTGATGCACGCGACGGGAAGCGTGACATTGCTGCTACAGCCTGGAAGGAAAGCGCACGTGCATGCCCCCACTTGAGACGAGGCCTGACTCCCCTGGGGAGACTCCAGAAGTACCCAAAGATCCATGTCACCCCTGTGAGGAATCCTCGGTTCCGGCCCTGACTCCACACAAGGTTTTTGGCCCTAGTATCGACGGGAGAGGAATGCCGAGAGGCCCCCTAGCAACTCGCATGGGGACTGGCCTCTCCTGAGGCCATCAGGGCGGGTCCCTGTGGTACCCGTCGTAACTCGAGAACACCTGCCGCACCTCGAGAAAATCCAGGAAGTTCTCCCTTCCAGGCGAGATGAGGTCTATTTCCGATGAGGCATCTGGAGACTGACACGTAACCTCTGGAACTTCGAAAGGGTCTTTCACACCCTTGCTGCAACTCAAGAAGTTCACCGCCATACCCGTCTCCACTCGAGAGGAAGCACGATGGTCCCACCCACATCCAGAGGAGCCCCGTTTCCCCCTCGTAGCTCGAGATGAGGGATCCTTTCCCTGCTTTCAACGGGAAAGAATTCCCGGCGTTCCCGTTGCATCTCAAGAGGAGGCACTCTCAACAGGAAAGGCGAGAGGAACTCCATGGTCGTACCACCATTCCAAGAGTCCCCCAGATGTCTCAGTCCATTCCAGAGGAACCTCTTTGCCCTGCACTGGCTCATCTTTCACGCCGAGGATCGACTCACACCACGGTGGAACGTGGGACAGCCCTGCGGGAAAGCCTCGAGGGAAAGCCTCGAGGGAAAACCACAGATCCTTTGATGCACGCGACGGGAAGCGTGACATTGCTGCTACAGCCTGGAAGGAAAGCGCACGTGCATGCCCCCAGTCGAGACGAGGCCTGACTCCCCTGGGGAGACTCCAGAAGTACCCAAAGATCCATATCACCCCTGAGAGGAATCCTCGGTTCCGGCCCTGAATCCACACAAGGTTTTTGGCCCCGGTATCGACGGGAGAGGAATCCCGAGAGGCCCCCTAGCAACTCGCATGGGGACTGGCCTCTCCTGAGGCCACCAGGGCGTGTCCCTGAGGTCCCCGTCATAACTCGAGAACACCTGCCGCAACTCGAGAAAATCCAGGAAGTTCTCCCTTCCAGGCGAGATGAGGCGTATTTCCGATGAGGCGTCTGGAGACTAATGACACCTAACCTCTGGAACTTCGAAAGGGTCTTTCACACCCTTGCTGCAACTCAAGAAGTTCACCGCCATACCCGTCTCCACTCGAGAGGAAGCACGATGGTCCCGCCCACATCCAGAGGAGCCCCGTTTCCCCCTCGGAGCTCGAGATGTGGGATCCCTTCCCTGCTTTCAACGGGAAAGAATTCCCGGCGTTCCCGTCGCATCTCAAGAGGAGGCACTCTCAACAGGAAAGGCGAGAGGAACTCCAGGGTCGTACCACCATTCCAAGAGTCCCCCAGATGTCTCAGTCCATTCCAGAGGAACCTCTTTGCCCTGCACTGGCTCATCTTCCACGCCGAGGATCGACTCACACCACGGTGGCACGTGGGACAGCCCTGTGGGAAAGCCTCGAGGGAAAGCCTCGAGGGAAAACCACAGATCCTTTGATCCACGCGACGGGAAGTGTGACATTGCTGCTACAGCCTGGAAGGAAAGCGCATGTGCATGCTCCCACTGGAGACGAGGCCTGACTCCCCTGGGGAGACTCCAGAAGTACCCAAAGATCCATGTCAGCCCCTGAGAGGAATCCTCGGTTCCGGCCTTGACTCCACACAAGGTTTTTGGCCCCGGTATCGACGGGAGAGGAATCCCGAGAGGCCTCCTAGCAACTCGCATGGGGACTGGCCTCTCCTGAGGCCACCAGGGCGGGTCCCTGAGGTCCCCGTCCTAACTCGAGAACACCTGCCGCAAATCGAGAAAATCCAGGAAGTTCTCCCTTCCAGGCGAGATGAGGCCTATTTCCGATGAGGCGTCTGGAGACTAATGACACCTAACCTCTGGAACTTCGAAAGGGTCTTTCACACCCTTGCTGCAACTCAAGAAGTTCAGCGCCATACCCGTGTCCACTCGAGAGGAAGCACGATGGTCCCGCCCACATCCAGAGGAGCCCCGTTTCACCCTCGTAGCTCGAGATGAGGGATCCTTTCCCTGCTTTCAACGGGAAAGAATTCCCGGCGTTCCCGTCGCATCTCAAGAGGAGGCACTCTCAACAGGAAAGGCGAGAGGAACTCCATGGTCGTACCACCATTCCAAGAGTCGCCCAGATGTCTCAGTCCATTCCAGAGGAACCTCTTTGCCCTGCACTGGCTCATCTTTCACGCCGAGGATCGACTCACACCACGGTGGCACGTGGGACAGCCCTGCTGGAAAGCCTCGAGGGAAAGCCTCGAGGGAAAACCACAGATCCTTTGATGCACGCGACGGGAAGCGTGACATTGCTGCTACAGCCTGGAAGGAAAGCGCACGTGCATGCCCCCACTCGAGACGAGGCCTGACTCCCCTGGGGAGACTCCAGAAGTACCCAAAGATCCATGTCAGCCCCTGAGAGGAATCCTCGGTTCCGGCCCTGACTCCACACAAGGTTTTTGGCCCCGGTATCGACGGGAGAGGAATCCCGAGAGGCCCCCTAGCAACTCGCATGGGGACTGGCCTCTCCTGAGGCCACCAGGGCGGGTCCCTGAGGTCCCCGTCGTAACTCGAGAACACCTGCCGCAACTCGAGAAAATCCAGGAAGTTCTCCCTTCCAGGCGAGATGAGGCCTATTTCCGATGAGGCGTCTGGAGACTAATGACACCTAACCTCTGGAACGTCGAAAGGGTCTTTCACACCCTTGCTGCAACTCAAGAAGTTCACCGCCATACCCGTCTCCACTCGAGAGGAAGCACGATGGTCCCGCCCACATCCAGAGGAGCCCCGTTTCCCCCTCGGAGCTCGAGATGAGGGATCCTTTCCCTGCTTTCAACGGGAAAGAATTCCCGGCGTTCCCGTCGCATCTCAAGAGGAGGCACTCTCAACAGGAAAGGCGAGAGGAACTCCATGGTCGTACCACCATTCCAAGAGTCCCCCAGATGTCTCAGTCCATTCCAGAGGAACCTCTTTGCCCTGCACAGGCTCATCTTTCACGCCGAGGATCGACTCACACCACGGTGGCACGTGGGACAGCCCTGTGGGAAAGCCTCGAGGGAAAGCCTCGAGGGAAAACCACAGATCCTTTGATGCACGCGACGGGAAGCGTGACATTGCTGCTACAGCCTGGAAGGAAAGCGCACGTGCATGTCCCCTCTCGAGACGAGGCCTGACTCCCCTGGGGAGACTCCAGAAGTGCCCAAAGATCCATGTCACCCCTGAGAGGAATCCTCGGTTCCGGCCCTGACTCCACACAAGGTTTTTGGCCCCGGTATCGACGGGAGAGGAATCCCGAGAGGCCCCCTAGCAACTCGCATGGGGACTGGCCTCTCCTGAGGCCACCAGGGCGGGTCCCTGAGGTCCCCGTCATAACTCGAGAACACCGGCCAAAAATCGAGAATATCCAGGAAGTTCTCCCTTCCAGGCGAGATGAGGCCTATTTCCGATGAGGCGTCTGGAGACTAATGACACCTAACCTCTGGAATTTCGAAAGGGTCTTTCACACCCTTGCTGCAACTCAAGAAGTTCACCGCCATACCCGTGTCCACTCGAGAGGAAGCACGATGGTCCCGCCCACATCCAGAGGAGCCCCGTTTCCCCCTGGTAGCTCGAGATGAGGGATCCTTTCCCTGCTTTCAACGGGAAAGAATTCCCGGCGTTCCCGTCGCATCCAAAGTGGAGGCACTCTCAACAGGAAAGGCGAGAGGAACTCCATGGTCGTACCACCATTCCAAGAGTCCCCCAGATGTCTCAGTCCATTCCAGAGGAACCTCTTTGCCCTGCACTGGCTCATCTTTCACGCCGAGGATCAACTCACACCACTGTGGCACGTGGGACAGCCCTGTGGGAAAGCCTCGAGGGAAAGCCTCGAGGGAAAACCACAGATCCTTTGATGCACGCGACGGGAAGCGTGACATTGCTGCTACAGCCTGGAAGGAAAGCGCACGTGCATGCCCCCACTCGAGACGAGGCCTGACTCCCCTGGGGAGACTCCAGAAGTACCCAAAGATCCATGTCACCCCTGAGAGGAATGCTCGGTTCCGGCCCTGACTCCACACAAGGCTTTTGGCCCCGGTATCGACGGGAGAGGAATCCCGAGAGGCCCCCTAGCAACTCGCATGGGGACTGGCCTCTCCTGAGGCCACCAGGGCGGGTCCCTGAGGTCCCCGTCGTAACTCGAGAACACCTGCCGCAACTCGAGAAAATCCAGGAAGTTCTCCCTTCCAGGCGAGATGAGGCCTATTTCCGATGAGGCGTCTGCAGACTAATGACACCTAAACTCTGGAACTTCGAAAGGGTCTTTCACACCCTTGCTGCAACTCAAGAAGTTCACCGCCATACCCGTGTCCACTCGGGAGGAAGCACGATGGTCCCGCCCACATCCAGAGGAGCCCCATTTCCCCCTCGGAGCTCGAGATGAGGGATCCTTTCCCTGCTTTCAACGGGAAAGAATTCCCGGCGTTCCCGTCGCATCTCAGGAGGAGGCACTCTCAACAGGAAAGGCGAGAGGAACTCCATGGTCGTACCACCATTCCAAGAGTCCCCCAGATGTCTCAGTCCATTCCAGAGGAACCTCTTTGCCCTGCACTGGCTCATCTTTCACGCCGAGGATCGACTCACACCACGGTGGCACGTGGGACAGCCCTGTGGGAAAGCCTCGAGGGAAAACCACAGATCTTTTGATCCACGCGACGGGAAGCGTGACATTGCTGCTACAGCCTGGAAGAAAAGCACACGTGCATGCCCCCAATCGAGAAGAGGCCTGACTCCCCTGGTGGGACTCCAGAAGTACCCAAAGATCCATGTCAGCTCCTGAGAGGAATCCTCGGTTCCAGCCCTGACTCCACACAAGGTTTTTGGCCCCGGTATCGACGGGAGAGGAATCCAGAGAGGCCCCCTAGCACCTCGCATGGGGACTGGCCTCTCCTGAGGCCACCAGGGCGGGTCCCTGAGGTCCCCGTCGTAACTCGAGAACACCGGCCGCACCTCGAGAAAATCCGGGAAGTTCTCCCTTCCAGGCGAGATGAGGCCTATTTCCGATGAGGCGTCTGGAGACTAATGACACCTAACCTCTGGAACTTCGAAAGGGTCTTTCACACCCTTGCTGCAACTCAAGAAGTTTACCGCCATACCCGTCTCCACACGAGAGAAAGCACGATGGTCCCGCCCACATCCAGAGGAGCCCCGTTTCCCCCTCGGAGCTCGAGATGAGGGATCCTTTCCCTGCTTTCAACGGGAAAGAATTCCCGGCATTCCCGTCGCATCTCAAGAGGAGGCACTCTCAACAGGAAAGGCGAGAGGAACTCCATGGTCGTACCACCATTCCAAGAGTCCCCCAGATGTCTCAGTCCATTCCAGAGGAACCTCTTTGCCCTGCACTGGCTCATCTTTCACGCCGAGGATCGACTCACAGAAAGGTGGCACGTGGGACAGCCCTGTGGGAAAGCCTCGAGGGAAAGCCTCGAGGGAAAACCACAGATCCTTTAATCCTCGCGATGGGAAGCGTGACATTGCTGCTACAGCCTGGAAGGAAAGCGCACGTGC
Source organism: Capricornis sumatraensis (assembly GCF_032405125.1). Lineage (NCBI taxonomy): Eukaryota > Metazoa > Chordata > Mammalia > Artiodactyla > Bovidae > Capricornis > Capricornis sumatraensis. The sequence continues at coordinate 1,167,453 of NW_027184616.1, read as the reverse complement.
ATGCCCCCACTCGAGACGAGGCCTGACTCCCCTGGGGAGACTCCAGAAGTACCCAAAGATCCATGTAACCCCTGAGAGGAATGCTCGGTTCCGGCCCTGACTCCACACAAGGCTTTTGGCCCCGGTATCGACGGGAGAGGAATCCCGAGAGGCCCCCTAGCAACTCGCATGGGGACTGGCCTCTCCTGAGGCCATCAGGGCGTGTCCCTGAGGTCCCCGTCGTAACTCGAGAACACCTGCCGCAACTCGAGAAAATCCAGGAAGTTCTCCCTTCCAGGCGAGATGAGGCCTATTTCCGATGAGGCGTCTGGAGACTAATGACACCTAACCTCTGGAACTTCGAAAGGGTCTTTCACACCCTTGCTGCAAATAAAGAAGTTCACCGCCATACCCGTGTCCACTCGGGAGGAAGCACGATGGTCCCGCCCACATCCAGAGGAGCCCCGTTTCCCCCTCGGAGCTCGAGATGAGGGATCCTTTCCCTGCTTTCAACGGGAAAGAATTCCCGGCGTTCCCGTCGCATCTCAAGAGGAGGCACTCTCAACAGGAAAGGCGAGAGGAACTCCATGGTCGTACCACCATTCCAAGAGTCCCCCAGATGTCTCAGTCCATTCCAGAGAAACCCCTTTGCCCTGCACTGGCTCATCTTTCACGCCGAGGATCGACTCACACCACGGTGGCACGTGGGACAGCCCTGTGGGAAAGCCTCGAGGGAAAGCCTCGAGGGAAAACCACAGATCATTTGATCCACGCGACGGGAAGCGTGACATTGCTGCTACAGCCTGGAAGGAAAGCGCACGTGCATGCCCCCACTCGAGACGAGTCCTGACTCCCCTGGGGAGACTCCAGAAGTACCCAAAGATCCATGTCAGCCCCTGAGAGGAATCCTCGGTTCGGGCCCTGACTCCACACAAGGTTTTTGGCCCCGGTATCGACGGGAGAGGAATCCCGAGAGGCCCCCTAGCAACTCGCATGGGGACTGGCCTCTCCTGAGGCCACCAGGGCGGGTCCCTGAGGTCCCCGTCGTAACTCGAGAACACCTGCCGCAACTCGAGAAAATCCAGGAAGTTCTCCCTTCCAGGCGAGATGAGGCCTATTTCCGATGAGGCGTCTGGAGACTAATGACACCTAACCTCTGGAACTTCGAAAGGGTCTTTCACACCCTTGCTGCAACTCAAGAAGTTCACCGCCATAACCGTCTCCACTCGAGAGGAAGCACGATGGTCCCGCCCACATCCAGAGGAGCCGCGTTTCCCCCTCGTAGCTCGAGATGAGGGATCCTTTCCCTGCTTTCAACGGGAAAGAATTCCCGGCGTTCCCGTCGGATCTCAAGAGGAGGCACTCTTAACAGGAAAGGCGAGAGGAACTCCATGGTCGTACCACCATTCCAAGAGTCCCCCAGATGTCTCAGTCCATTCCAGAGGAACCTCTTTGCCCTGCACTGGCTCATCTTTCGCGCCGAGGATCGACTCACACCACGGTGGCACGTGGGACAGCCCTGTGGGAAAGCCTCGAGGGAAAGCCTCGAGGGAAAACCACAGATCCTTTGATCCAAGCGACGGGAAGCGAGACATTGCTGCTACAGCCTGGAAGGAAAGCGCACGTGCATGCCCCCAATCGAGACGAGGCCTGACTCCCCTGGGGAGACTCCAGAAGTACCCAAAGATCCATGTCAGCCCCTGAGAGGAATCCTCGGTTCTGGCCCTGAGTCCACACAAGGTTTTTGGCCCCGGTATCGACGGGAGAGGAATCCCGAGAGGCCCCCTAGCAACTCGCATGGGGACTGGCCTCTCCTGAGGCCACCAGGGCGGGTCCCTGAGGTCCCCGTCGTAACTCGAAAACACCTGCCGCAACTCGAGAAAATCCAGGAAGTTCTCCCTTCCAGGCGAGATGAGGCCTATTTCCGATGAGGCGTCTGGAGACTAATGACACCTAACCTCTGGAACTTCGAAAGGGTCTTTCACACCCTTGCTGCAACTCAAGAAGTTTACCGCCATACCCGTCTCCACACGAGAGAAAGCACGATGGTCCCGCCCACATCCAGAGGAGCCCCGTTTCCACCTCGTAGCTCGAGATGATGGATCCTTTCCCTGCTTTCAACGGGAAAGAATTCCCGGCATTCCCGTCGCATCTCAAGAGGAGGCACTCTCAACAGGAAAGGCGAGAGGAACTCCATGGTCGTACCACCATTCCAAGAGTCCCCCAGATGTCTCAGTCCATTCCAGAGGAACCTCTTTGCCCTGCACTGGCTCATCTTTCACGCCGAGAATCGACTCAAACCACGGTGGCACGTGGGACATCCCTGTGGGAAAGCCTCGAGGGAAAGCCTAGAGGGAAAACCACAGATACTTTGATCCACGCGACGGGAAGCGTGACATTGCTGCTATAGCCTGGAAGGAAAGCGCACGTGCATGCCCCCACTCGAGACGAGGCCTGACTCCCCTGGGGAGACTCCAGAAGTACCCAAAGATCCATGTCAGCCCCTGAGAGGAATCCTCGGTTCCGGCCCTGACTCCACACAAGGTATTTGGCCCCAGTATCGACGGGAGAGGAATCCCGAGAGGCCCCCTAGCAACACGCATGGGGACTGGCCTCTCCTGAGGCCATCAGGGCGGGTCCCTGTGGTACCCGTCGTAACTCGAAAACACCTGCCGCACCTCGAGAAAATCCAGGAAGTTCTCCCTTCCAGGCGAGATGAGGTCTATTTCCGATGAGGCGTCTGGAGACTGACACGTAACCTCTGGAACTTCGGAAGGGTCTTTCACACCCTTGCTGCAACTCAAGAAGTTCACCGCCATATCAGTGTCCACTCGAGAGGAAGCACGATGGTCCCGCCCACATCCCGAGGAGCCCCGTTTCCCCCTCGGAGCTCGAGATGAGGGATCCTTTCCCTGCTTTCAACGGGAAAGAATTCCCAGCGTTCCCGTCGCATCTCAAGAGGAGGCACTCTCAACAGGAAAGGCGAGAGGAACTCCATGGTCGTACCACCATTCCAAGAGTCCCCCAGATGTCTCAGTCCATTCCAGAGGAACCTCTTTGCCCTGCACTGGCTCATCTTTCACTCCGAGGATCGACTCACACCACGGTGGCACGTGGGACAGCCCTGTGGGAAAGCCTCGAGGGAAAGCCTCGAGGGAAAACCACAGATCCTTTGATCCACGCGACGGGAAGCGTGACATTGCTGCTACAGCCTGGAAGGAAAGCGCACGTGCATGCCCCCACTCGAGAAGAGGCCTGACTCCCCTGGGGAGACTCCAGAAGTACCCAAAGATCCATGTCAACCCCTGAGAGGAATCCTCGGTTCCGGCCCTGACTCCACACAAGGTTTTTGGCGCCGGTATCGACGGGAGAGGAATCCCGAGAGGCCCCCTAGCAACTCGCATGGGGACTGGCCTCTCCTGAGGCCATCAGGGCGGGTCCCTGTGGTACCCGTCGTAACTCGAAAACACCTGCCGCACCTCGAGAAAATCCAGGAAGTTCTCCCTTCCAGGCGAGATGAGGCCTATTTCCGATGAGGTGTCTGGAGACTAATGACACCTAACCTCTGGAACTTCGAAAGGGTCTTTCACACCCTTGCTGCAACTCAAGAAGTTCACCGACATACCCGTGTCCACTCGAGAGGAAGCACGATGGTCCCGCCCACATCCCGAGGAGCCCCGTTTCCCCCTCGTAGCTCGAGATGAGGGATCCTTTCCCTGCTTTCAACGGGAAAGAATTCCCGGCGTTCCCGTCGCATCTCAAGAGGAGGCACTCTCAACAGGAAAGGCTAGAGGAACTCCATGGTCGTACCACCATTCCAAGAGTCCCCCAGATGTCTCAGTCCATTCCAGAGGAACCTCTTTGCCCTGCACTGGCTCATCTTTGACGCCGAGGATCGACTCACACCACGGTGGCACGTAGGACAGCCCTGTGGGAAAGCCTCGAGGGAAAGCCTCGAGGGAAAACCACAGATCCTTTGATCCACGCGACGGGAAGCGTGACATTGCTGCTACAGCCTGGAAGGAAAGCACACGTGCATGCCCCCACTCGAGACGAGGCCTGACTCCCCTGGGGAGACTCCAGAAGTACCCAAAGATCCATGTCAGCCCCTGAGAGGAATCCTCGGTTCCGGCCGTGATAACACACAAGGTTTTTGGCCCCGGTATCGACGGGAGAGGAATCCCGAGAGGCCCCCTAGCAACTCGCATGGGGACTGGCCTCTCCTGAGGCCACCAGGGCGGGTCCCTGAGGTCCCCGTCGTAACTCGAGAACACCTGCCGCAACTCGAGAAAATCCAGGAAGTTCTCCCTTCCAGGCGAGATGAGGCCTATTTCTGATGAGGCGTCTGGAGACTAATGACACCTAACCTCTGGAACTTCGAAAGGGTCTTTCACACCCTTGCTGCAACTCAAGAAGTTTACCGCCATACCCGTCTCCACACGAGAGAAAGCACGATGGTCCCGCCCACATACAGAGGAGCCACGTTTCCCCCTCGTAGCTTGAGATGAGGGATCCTTTCCCTGCTTTCAACGGGAAAGAATTCCCGGCATTCCCGTCGCATCTCAAGAGGAGGCACTCTCAACAGGAAAGGCGAGAGGAACTCCATGGTCGTACCACCATTCCAAGAGTCCCCCAGATGTCTCAGTCCATTCCAGAGGAACCTCTTTGCCCTGCACTGGCTCATCTTTCACGCCGAGGATCGACTCACACCACGGTGGCACGTGGGACAGCCCTGTGCGAAAGCCTCGAGGGAAAGCCTCGAGGGAAAACCACAGATCCTTTAATCCTCGCGATGCGAAGCGTGACATTGCCGCTACAGCCTGGAAGGAAAGCGCACGTGCATGCCCCCACTCGAGACGAGGCCTGACTCCCCTGGGGAGACTCCAGAAGTACCCAAAGATCCATGTAACCCCTGAGAGGAATGCTCGGTTCCGGCCCTGACTCCACACAAGGCTTTTGGCCCCGGTATCGACGGGAGAGGAATCCCGAGAGGCCCCCTAGCAACTCGCATGGGGACTGGCCTCTCCTGAGGCCACCAGGGCGCGTCCCTGAGGTCCCCGTCGTAACTCGAGAACACCTGCCGCAACTCTAGAAAATCCAGGAAGTTCTCCCTTCCAGGCGAGATGAGGCCTATTTCCGATGAGGCGTCTGGAGACTAATGACACCTATCCTCTGGAACTTCGAAAGGGTCTTTCACACCCTTGCTGCAACTCAAGAAGTTCACCGCCATACCCGTGTCCACTCGGGAGGAAGCACGATGGTCCCGCCCACATCCAGAGGAGCCCCGTTTCCCCCTCGGAGCTCGAGATGAGGGATCCTTTCCCTGCTTTCAACGGGAAAGAATTCCCGGCGTTCCCGTCGCATCTCAAGAGGAGGCACTCTCAACAGGAAAGGCGAGAGGAACTCCATGGTCGTACCACCATTCCAAGAGTCCCCCAGATGTCTCAGTCCATTCCAGAGGAACCCCTTTGCCCTGCACTGGCTCATCTTTCACGCCGAGGATCGACTCACACCACGGTGGCACGTGGGACAGCCCTGTGGGAAAGCCTCGAGGGAAAGCCTCGAGGGAAAACCACAGATCCTTTGATCCACGCGACGGGAAGCGTGACATTACTGCTACAGCCTGGAAGGAAAGCACACGTGCTTGCCCCCACTCGAGACGAGGCCTGACTCCCCTGGGGAGACTCCAGAAGTACCCAAAGATCCATGTCACCCCTGAGAGGAATCCTCGCTTCCGGCCCTGACTCCACACAAGGTTTTTGGCCCCGGTATCGACGGGAGAGGAATCCCGAGAGGCCCCCTAGCAACTCGCATGGGGACTGGCCTCTCCTGAGGCCACCAGGGCGGGTCCCTGAGGTCCCCGTCGTAACTCGAGAACACCTGCCGCAACTCGAGAAAATTCAGGAAGTTCTCCCTTCCAGGCGAGATGAGGCCTATTTCCGATGAGGCGTCTGGAGACTAATGACACCCAACCTCTGGAACTTCGAAAGGGTCTTTCACACCCTTGCTGCAACTCAAGAAGTTCACCGACATACCCGTGTCCACTCGAGAGGAAGCACGATGGTCCCGCCCACATCCCGAGGAGCCCCGTTTCCCCCTCGTAGCTCGAGATGAGGGATCCTTTCCCTGCTTTCAACGGGAAAGAATTCCCGGTGTTCTCGTCACAACTCAAGAGGAGGCACTCTCAACAGGAAAGGCGAGAGGAACTCCATGGTCGTACCACCATTCCAAGAGTCCCCCAGATGTCTCAGTCCATTCCAGAGGAACCTCTTTGCCCTGCACTGGCTCATCTTTCACGCCGAGGATCGACTCACACCACGGTGGCACGTGGGACAGCCCTGTGGGAAAGCCTCGAGGGAAAGCCTCGAGGGAAAACCACAGATCCTTTGATCCACGAGACGGGAAGCGTGACATTGCTGCTACAGCCTGGAAGGAAAGCGCACGTGCATGCCCCCACTCGAGACGAGGCCTGACTCCCCTGGGGAGACTCCAGAAGTACCCAAAGATCCATGTCAACCCCTGAGAGGAATTCTCGGTTCCGGCCCTGACTCCACACAAGGTTTTTGGCGCCGGTATCGACGGGAGAGGAATCCCGAGAGGCCCCCTAGCAACTCGCATGGGGACTGGCCTCTCCTGAGGCCATCAGGGCGGGTCCCTGTGGTACCCGTCGTAACTCGAAAACACCTGCCGCACCTCGAGAAAATCCAGGAAGTTCTCCCTTCCAGGCGAGATGAGGCCTATTTCCGATGAGGCGTCTGGAGACTAATGACACCTAACCTCTGGAACTTCGAAAGGGTCTTTCACACCCTTGTTGCAACTCAAGAAGTTTACCGCCATACCCGTCTCCACACAAGAGAAAGCACGATGGTCCCGCCCACATCCAGAGGAGCCCCGTTTCCCCCTCGTAGCTCGAGATGAGGGATCCTTTCCCTGCTTTCAACGGGAAAGAATTCCCGGCATTCCCGTCGCATCTCAAGAGGAGGCACTCTCAACAGGAAAGGCGAGAGGAACTCCATGGTCGTACCACCATTCCAAGAGTCCCCCAGATGTCTCAGTCCATTCCAGAGGAACCTCTTTGCCCTGCACTGGCTCATCTTTCACGCCGAGAATCGACTCACACCACGGTGGCACGTGGGACAGCCCTGTGGGAAAGCCTCGAGGGAAAGCCTAGAGGGAAAACCACAGATCATTTGATCCACGCGACGGGAAGCGTGACATTGCTGCTACAGCCTGGAAGGAAAGCGCACGTGCATGCCCCCACTCGAGACGAGGCCTGACTCCCCTGGGGAGACTCTAGAAGTTCCCAAAGATCCATGTCAGCCCATGAGAGGAATCCTCGGTTCTGGCCCTGACTCCACACAAGGTTTTTGGCCCCGGTATCGACTGGAGAGGAATCCCGGGAGGCCCCCTAGCAACTTGCATGGGGACTGGCCTCTCCTGAGGCCATCAGGGCGGGTCCCTGTGGTACCCGTCGTAACTCGAGAACACCTGCCGAACCTCGAGAAAATCCAGGAAGTTCTCCCTTCCAGGCTAGATGAGGCCTATTTCCGATGAGGCGTCTGGAGACTAATGACACCTAACCTCTGGAACTTCGAAAGGGTCTTTCAAACCCTTGCTGCAACTCAAGAAGTTCACCGACATACCCGTGTCCACTCGAGAGGAAGCACGATGGTCCCGCCCACATCCCGAGGAGCCCCGTTTCCCCCTCGGAGCTCGAGATGAGGGATCCTTTCCCTGCTTTCAACGGGAAAGAATTCCCGGCGTTCCCGTCGCATCTCAAGAGGAGGCACTCTCAACAGGAAAGGCGAGAGGAACTCCATGGTCGTACCACCATTCCAAGAGTCCCCCAGATGTCTCAGTCCATTCCAGAGGAACCTCTTTGCCCTGCACTGGCTCATCTTTGACGCCGAGGATCGACTCACACCACGGTGGCACGTGGGACAGCCCTGTGGGAAAGCCTCGAGGGAAAGCCTCGAGGGAAAACCACAGATCCTTTGATCCACGCGACGGGAAGCGTGACATTGCTGCTACAGCCTGGAAGGAAAGCACACGTGCATGCCCCCACTCGAAACGAGGCCTGACTCCCCTGGGGAGACTCCAGAAGTACCCAAAGATCCATGTCAGCCCCTGAGAGGAATCCTCTGTTCCGGCCGTGATTCCACACAAGGTTTTTGGCCCCGGTATCGACGGGAGAGGAATCCCGAGAGGCCCCCTAGCAACTCGCATGGGGACTGGCCTCTCCTGAGGCCACCAGGGCGGGTCCCTGAGGTCCCCGTCGTAACTCGAGAACACCTGCCGCAACTCGAGAAAATCCAGGAAGTTCTCCCTTCCAGGCGAGATGAGGCCTATTTCTGATGAGGCGTCTGGAGACTAATGACACCTAACCTCTGGAACTTCGAAAGGGTCTTTCACACCCTTGCTGCAACTCAAGAAGTTTACCGCCATACCCGTCTCCACACGAGAGAAAGCACGATGGTCCCGCCCACATACAGAGGAGCCACGTTTCCCCCTCGTAGCTTGAGATGAGGGATCCTTTCCCTGCTTTCAACGGGAAAGAATTCCCGGCATTCCCGTCGCATCTCAAGAGGAGGCACTCTCAACAGGAAAGGCGAGAGGAACTCCATGGTCGTACCACCATTCCAAGAGTCCCCCAGATGTCTCAGTCCATTCCAGAGGAACCTCTTTGCCCTGCACTGGCTCATCTTTCACGCCGAGGATCGACTCACACCACGGTGGCACGTGGGACAGCCCTGTGCGAAAGCCTCGAGGGAAAGCCTCGAGGGAAAACCACAGATCCTTTAATCCTCGCGATGCGAAGCGTGACATTGCCGCTACAGCCTGGAAGGAAAGCGCACGTGCATGCCTCCACTCGAGACGAGGCCTGACTCCCCTGGGGAGACTCCAGAAGTACCCAAAGATCCATGTAACCCCTGAGAGGAATGCTCGGTTCCGGCCCTGACTCCACACAAGGCTTTTGGCCCCGGTATCGACGGGAGAGGAATCCCGAGAGGCCCCCTAGCAACTCGCATGGGGACTGGCCTCTCCTGAGGCCTCCAGGGCGGGTCCCTGAGGTCCCCGTCGTAACTCGAGAACACCTGCCGCAACTCTAGAAAATCCAGGAAGTTCTCCCTTCCAGGCGAGATGAGGCCTATTTCCGATGAGGCGTCTGGAGACTAATGACACCTAACCTCTGGAACTTCGAAAGGGCCTTTCACACCCTTGCTGCAACTCAAGAAGTTCACCGCCATACCCGTGTCCACTCGGGAGGAAGCACGATGGTCCCGCCCACATCCAGAGGAGCCCCGTTTCCCCCTCGGAGCTCGAGATGAGGGATCCTTTCCCTGCTTTCAACGGGAAAGAATTCCCGGCGTTCCCGTCGCATCTCAAGAGGAGGCACTCTCAACAGGAAAGGCGAGAGGAACTCCATGGTCGTACCACCATTCCAAGAGTCCCCCAGATGTCTCAGTCCATTCCAGAGGAACCCCTTTGCCCTGCACTGGCTCATCTTTCACGCCGAGGATCGACTCACACCACGGTGGCACGTGGGACAGCCCTGTGGGAAAGCCTCGAGGGAAAGCCTCGAGGGAAAACCACAGATCCTTTGATCCACGCGACGGGAAGCGTGACATTGCTGCTACAGCCTGGAAGGAAAGCACACGTGCATGCCCCCACTCGAGACGAGGCCTGACTCCCCTGGGGAGACTCCAGAAGTACCCAAAGATCCATGTCACCCCTGAGAGGAATCCTCGCTTCCGGCCCTGACTCCACACAAGGTTTTTGGCCCCGGTATCGACGGGAGAGGAATCCCGAGAGGCCCCCTAGCAACTCGCATGGGGACTGGCCTCTCCTGAGGCCACCAGGGCGGGTCCCTGAGGTCCCCGTCGTAACTCGAGAACACCTGCCGCAACTCGAGAAAATCCAGGAAGTTCTCCCTTCCAGGCGAGATGAGGCCTATTTCCGATGAGGCGTCTGGAGACTAATGACACCCAACCTCTGGAACTTCGAAAGGGTCTTTCACACCCTTGCTGCAACTCAAGAAGTTCACCGACATACCCGTGTCCACTCGAGAGGAAGCACGATGGTCCCGCCCACATCCCGAGGAGCCCCGTTTCCCCCTCGTAGCTCGAGATGAGGGATCCTTTCCCTGCTTTCAACGGGAAAGAATTCCCGGCGTTCTCGTCACAACTCAAGAGGAGGCACTCTCAACAGGAAAGGCGAGAGGAACTCCATGGTCGTACCACCATTCCAAGAGTCCCCCAGATGTCTCAGTCCATTCCAGAGGAACCTCTTTGCCCTGCACTGGCTCATCTTTCACGCCGAGGATCGACTCACACCACGGTGGCACGTGGGACAGCCCTGTGGGAAAGCCTCGAGGGAAAGGCTCGAGGGAAAACCACAGATCCTTTGATCCACGCGACGGGAAGCGTGACATTGCTGCTACAGCCTGGAAGGAAAGCGCACGTGCATGCCCCCACTCGAGACGAGGCCTGACTCCCCTGGGGAGACTCCAGAAGTACCCAAAGATCCATGTCAGCCCCTGAGAGGAATCCTCGGTTCTGGCCCTGACTCCACACAAGGTTTTTGGCGCCGGTATCGACGGGAGAGGAATCCCGAGAGGCCCCCTAGCAACTCGCATGGGGACTGGCCTCTCCTGAGGCCATCAGGGCGGGTCCCTGTGGTACCCGTCGTAACTCGAAAACACCTGCCGCACCTCGAGAAAATCCAGGAAGTTCTCCCTTCCAGGCGAGATGAGGCCTATTTCCGATGAGGCGTCTGGAGACTAATGACACCTAACCTCTGGAACTTCGGAAGGGTCTTTCACACCCTTGCTGCAACTCAAGAAGTTCAGCGACATACCCGTGTCCACTCGAGAGGAAACACGATGGTCCCGCCCACATCCCGAGGAGCCCCGTTTCCCCCTCGGAGCTCGAGATGAGGGATCCTTTCCCTGCTTTCAACGGGAAAGAATTCCCGGCGTTCCCGTCGCATCTCAAAAGGAGGCACTCTCAACAGGAAAGGCGAGAGGAACTCCATGGTCGTACCACCATTCCAAGAGTCCCCCAGATGTCTCAGTCCATTACAGAGGAACCTCTTTGCCCTGCACTGGCTCATCTTTCACGCCGAGGATCGACTCACACCACGGTGGCACGTGGGACAGCCCTGTGGGAAAGCCTCGAGGGAAAGCCTCGAGGGAAAACCACAGATCCTTTGATCCACGCGACGGGAAGCGTGACATTGCTGCTACAGCCTGGAAGGAAAGCACACTTGCATGCCCCCACTCGAGACGAGGCCTGACTCCCCTGGGGAGACTCCAGAAGTACCCAAAGATCCATGTCAGCCCCTGAGAGGAATCCTCGGTTCCGGCCCTGACTCCACACAAGGTTTTTGGCCCCGGTATCGACGGGAGAGGAATCCCGAGAGGCCCCCTAGCAACTCGCATGGGGACTGGCCTCTCCTGAGGCCACCAGGGCGGGTCCCTGAGGTCCCCGTCGTAACTCGAGAACACCTGCCGCAACTCGAGACAATCCAGGAAGTTCTCCCTTCCAGGCGAGATGAGGCCTATTTCCGATGAGGCGTCTGGAGACTAATGACACCCAAACTCTGGAACTTCGAAAGGGTCTTTCACACCCTTGCTGCAACTCAAGAAGTTTACCGCCATACCCGTCTCCACACGAGAGAAAGCACGATGGTCCCGCCCACATCCAGAGGAGCCCCGTTTCCCCCTCGTAGCTCGAGATGAGGGATCCTTTCCCTGCTTTCAACGGGAAAGAATTCCCGGCATTCCCGTCGCATCTCAAGAGGAGGCACTCTCAACAGGAAAGGCGAGAGGAACTCCATGGTCGTACCACCATTCCAAGAGTCCCCCAGATGTCTCAGTCCATTCCAGAGGAACCTCTTTGCCCTGCACTGGCTCATCTTTCACGCCGAGGATCGACTCACACCACGGTGGCACGTGGGACAGCCCTGTGGGAAAGCCTCGAGGGAAAGCCTCGAGGGAAAACCACAGATCCTTTGATCCACGCGACGGGAAGCGTGACATTGCTGCTACAGCCTGGAAGGAAAGCGCACGTGCATGCCCCCACTCGAGACGAGGCCTGACTCCCCTGGGGAGACTCCAGAAGTACCCAAAGATCCATGTCAACCCCTGAGAGGAATCCTCCGTTCCGGCCCTGACTCCACACAAGGTTTTTGGCGCCGGTATCGACGGGAGAGGAATCCCGAGAGGCCCCCTAGCAACTCGCATGGGGACTGGCCTCTCCTGAGGCCATCAGGGCGGGTCCCTGTGGTACCCGTCGTAACTCGAAAACACCTGCCGCACCTCGAGAAAATCCAGGAAGTTCTCCCTTCCAGGCGAGATGAGGCCTATTTCCGATGAGGCGTCTGGAGACTAATGACACCTAACCTCTGGAACTTCGAAAGGGTCTTTCACACCCTTGCTGCAACTCAAGAAGTTTACCGCCATACCCGTCTCCACACGAGAGAAAGCACGATGGTCCCGCCCACATCCAGAGGAGCCCCGTTTCCCCCTCGTAGCTCGAGATGAGGGATCCTTTCCCTGCTTTAAACGGGAAAGAATTCCCGGCATTCCCGTCGCATCTCAAGAGGAGGCACTCTCAACAGGAAAGGCGAGAGGAACTCCATGGTCGTACCACCATTCCAAGAGTCCCCCAGATGTCTCAGTCCATTCCAGAGGAACCTCTTTGCCCTGCACTGGCTCATCTTTCACGCCGAGAATCGACTCACACCACGGTGGCACGTGGGACAGCCCTGTGGGAAAGCCTCGAGGGAAAGCCTAGAGGGAAAACCACAGATCATTTGATCCACGCGACGGGAAGCGTGACATTGCTGCTACAGCCTGGAAGGAAAGCGCACGTGCATGCCCCCACTCGAGACGAGGCCTGACTCCCCTGGGGAGACTCTAGAAGTACCCAGAGATCCATGTCAGCCCATGAGAGGAATCCTCGGTTCTGGCCCTGACTCCACACAAGGTTTTTGGCCCCGGTATCGACTGGAGAGGAATCCCGGGAGGCCCCCTAGCAACTTGCATGGGGACTGGCCTCTCCTGAGGCCATCAGGGCGGGTCCCTGTGGTACCCATCGTAACTCGAGAACACCTGCCGCACCTCGAGAAAATCCAGGAAGTTCTCCCTTCCAGGCTAGATGAGGCCTATTTCCGATGAGGCGTCTGGAGACTAATGACACCTAACCTCTGGAACTTCGAAAGGGTCTTTCAAACCCTTGCTGCAACTCAAGAAGTTCACCGACATACCCGTGTCCACTCGAGAGGAAGCACGATGGTCCCGCCCACATCCCGAGGAGCCCCGTTTCCCCCTCGGAGCTCGAGATGAGGGATCCTTTCCCTGCTTTCAACGGGAAAGAATTCCCGGCATTCCCGTCACAACTCAAGAGGAGGCACTCTCAACAGGAAAGGCGAGAGGAACTCCATGGTCGTACCACCATTCCAAGAGTCCCCCAGATGTCTCAGTCCATTCCAGAGGAACCTCTTTGCCCTGCACTGGCTCATCTTTCACGCCGAGGATCGACTCACACCACGGTGGCACGTGGGACAGCCCTGTGGGAAAGCCTCGAGGGAAAGCCTCGAGGGAAAACCACAGATCCTTTGATCAACGCGACGGGAAGCGTGACATTGCTGCTACAGCCTGGTAGGAAAGCGCACGTGCATGCCCCCACTCGTGACGAGGCCTGACTCCCCTGGGGAGACTCCAGAAGTACCCAAAGATCCATGTCAGCCACTGAGAGGAATCCTCGGTTCTGGCCCTGACTCCACACAAGGTTTTTGGCGCCGGTATCGACGGGAGAGGAATCCCGAGAGGCCCCCTAGCAACTCGCATGGGGACTGGCCTCTCCTGAGGCCATCAGGGCGGGTCCCTGTGGTACCCGTCGTAACTCGAAAACACCTGCCGCACCTCGAGAAAATCCAGGAAGTTCTCCCTTCCAGGCGAGATGAGGCCTATTTCCGATGAGGCGTCTGGAGACTAATGACACCTAACCTCTGGAACTTCGAAAGGGTCTTTCACACCCTTGCTGCAACTCAAGAAGTTCACCGACATACCCGTGTCCACTCGAGAGGAAGCACGATGGTCCCGCCCACATCCCGAGGAGCCCCGTTTCCCCCTCGTAGCTCGAGATGAGGGATCCTTTCCCTGCTTTCAACGGGAAAGAATTCCCGGCGTTCCCGTCGCATCTCAAGAGGAGGCACTCTCAACAGGAAAGGCGAGAGGAACTCCATGGTCGTACCACCATTCCAAGAGTCCCCCAGATGTCTCAGTCCATTCCAGAGGAACCTCTTTGCCCTGCACTGGCTCATCTTTCACGCCGAGGATCGACTCACACCACGGTGGCACGTGGGACAGCCCTGTGGGAAAGCCTCGAGGGAAAGCCTCGAGGGAAAATCACAGATCCTTTGATCCACGCGACGGGAAGCGTGACATTGCTGCTACAGCCTGGAAGGAAAGCACACGTGCATGCCCCCACTCGAGACGAGGCCTGACTCCCCTGGGGAGACTCCAGAAGTACCCAAAGATCCATGTCAGCCCCTGAGAGGAATCCTCGGTTCCGGCCGTGATTCCACACAAGGTTTTTGGCCCCGGTATCGACGGGAGAGGAATACCGAGAGGCCCCCTAGCAACTCGCATGGGGACTGGCCTCTCCTGAGGCCACCAGGGCGGGTCCCTGAGGTCCCCGTCATAACTCGAGAACACCTGCCGCAACTCGAGAAAATCCAGGAAGTTCTCCCTTCCAGGCGAGATGAGGCCTATTTCTGATGAGGCGTCTGGAGACTAATGACACCTAACCTCTGGAACTTCGAAAGGGTCTTTCACACCCTTGCTGCAACTCAAGAAGTTTACCGCCATACCCGTCTCCACACGAGAGAAAGCACGATGGTCCCGCCCACATACAGAGGAGCCACGTTTCCCCCTCGTAGCTTGAGATGAGGGATCCTTTCCCTGCTTTCAACGGGAAAGAATTCCCGGCATTCCTGTCGCATCTCAAGAGGAGGCACTCTCAACAGGAAAGGCGAGAGGAACTCCATGGTCGTACCACCATTCCAAGAGTCCCACAGATGTCTCAGTCCATTCCAGAGGAAACTCTTTGCCCTGCACTGGCTCATCTTTCACGCCGAGGATCGACTCACACCACGGTGGCACGTGGGACAGCCCTGTGCGAAAGCCTCGAGGGAAAGCCTCGAGGGAAAACCACAGATCCTTTAATCCTCGCGATGCGAAGCGTGACATTGCCGCTACAGCCTGGAAGGAAAGCGCACGTGCATGCCCCCACTCGAGACGAGGCCTGACTCCCCTGGGGAGACTCCAGAAGTACGCAAAGATCCATGTAACCCCTGAGAGGAATGCTCGGTTCCGGCCCTGACACCACACAAGGCTTTTGGCCCCGGTATCGACGGGAGAGGAATCCCGAGAGGCCTCCTAGCAACTCGCATGGGGACTGGCCTCTCCTGAGGCCACCAGGGCGGGTCCCTGAGGTCCCCGTCGTAACTCGAGAACACCTGCCGCAACTCGAGAAAATCCAGGAAGTTCTCCCTTCCAGGCGAGATGAGGCCTATTTCCGATGAGGCGTCTGGAGACTAATGACACCTAACCTCTGGAACTTCGAAAGGGTCTTTCACACCCTTGCTGCAACTCAAGAAGTTCACCGCCATACCCGTGTCCACTCGGGAGGAAGCACGATGGTCCCGCCCACATCCAGAGGAGCCCCGTTTCCCCCTCGTAGCTCGAGATGAGGGATCCTTTCCCTGCTTTCAACGGGAAAGAATTCCCGGCGTTCCCGTCGCATCTCAAGAGGAGGCACTCTCAACAGGAAAGGCGAGAGGAACTCCATGGTCGTACCACCATTCCAAGAGTCCCCCAGATGTCTCAGTCCATTCCAGAGGAACCCCTTTGCCCTGCACTGGCTCATCTTTCACGCCGAGGATCGACTCACACCACGGTGGCACGTGGGACAGCCCTGTGGGAAAGCCTCGAGGGAAAGCCTCGAGGGAAAACCACAGATCCTTTGATCCACGCGACGGGAAGCGTGACATTGCTGCTACAGCCTGGAAGGAAAGCACACGTGCATGCCCCCACTCGAGACGAGGCCTGACTCCCCTGGGGAGACTCCAGAAGTACCCAAAGATCCATGTCAGCCCCTGAGAGGAATCCTCGCTTCCGTCCCTGACTCCACACAAGGTTTTTGGCCCCGGTATCGACGGGAGAGGAATCCCGAGAGGCCCCCTAGCAACTGGCATGGGGACTGGCCTCTCCTGAGGCCACAAGGGCGGGTCCCTGAGGTCCCCGTCGTAACTCGAGAACACCTGCCGCAACTCGAGAAAATCCAGGAAGTTCTCCCTTCCAGGCGAGATGAGGCCTATTTCCGATGAGGCGTCTGGAGACTAATGACACCCAACCTCTGGAACTTCGAAAGGGTCTTTCACACCCTTGCTGCAACTCAAGAAGTTCACCGACATACCCGTGTCCACTCGAGAGGAAGCACGATGGTCCCGCCCACATCCCGAGGAGCCCTGTTTCCCCCTAGTAGCTCGAGATGAGGGATCCTTTCCCTGCTTTCAACGGGAAAGAATTCCCGGAGTTCCCGTCACAACTCAAGAGGAGGCACTCTCAACAGGAAAGGCGAGAGGAACTCCATGGTCGTACCACCATTCCAAGAGTCCCCCAGATGTCTCAGTCCATTCCAGAGGAACCTCTTTGCCCTGCACTGGCTCATCTTTCACGCCGAGGATCGACTCACACCACGGTGGCACGTGGGAGAGCCCTGTGGGAAAGCCTCGAGGGAAAGCCTCGAGGGAAAACCACAGATCCTTTGATCCACGCGACGGGAAGCGTGACATTGCTGCTACAGCCTGGAAGGAAAGCACACGTGCATGCCCCCACTCGAGACGAGGCCTGACTCCCCTGGGGAGACTCCAGAAGTACCCAAAGATCCATGTCAGCCCCTGAGAGGAATCCTCGGTTCCGGCCCTGACTCCACACAAGGTTTTTGGCCCCGGTATCGACGGGAGAGGAATCCCGAGAGGCCCCCTAGCAACTCGCATGGGGACTGGCCTCTCCTGAGGCCACCAGGGCGGGTCCCTGAGGTCCCCGTCGTAACTCGGGAACACCTGCCGCAACTCGAGAAAATCCAGGAAGTTCTCCCTTCCAGGCGAGATGAGGTCTATTTCGGATGAGGCGTCTGGAGACTGACACGTAACCTCTGGAACTTCGAAAGGGTCTTTCACACCCTTGCTGCAACTCAAGAAGTTCACCGCCATAACCGTCTCCACTCGAGAGGAAGCACGATAGTCCCGCCCACATCCAGAGGAGCCCCGTTTCCCCCTCGTAGCTCGAGATGAGGGATCCTTTCCCTGCTTTCAACGGGAAAGTATTCCCAGCGATCCCGTCGCATCTCAAGAGGAGGCACTCTCAACAGGAAAGGCGAGAGGAACTCCATGGTCGTACCACCATTCCAAGAGTCCCTCAGATGCCTCAGTCCATTCCAGAGGAACCTCTTTGCCCTGCATTGGCTCATCTTTCACGCCGAGGATCGACTCACAGAAAGGTGGCACGTGGGACAGCCCTGTGGGAAAGCCTCGAGGGAAAGCCTCGAGGGAAAACCACAGATCCTTTGATGCACGCGACGGGAAGCGTGACATTGCTGCTACAGCCTGGAAGGAAAGCACACGTGCATGCCCCCACTCGAGACGAGGCCTGACTCCCCTGGGGAGACTCCAGAAGTACCACAAGATCCATGTCAGCCCCTGAGAGGAATCCTCGGTTCCAGCCCTGACTCCACACAAGGTTTTTGGCCCCGGTATCGACGGGAGAGGAATCCCGAGAGGCCCCCTGGCAACTCGCATGGGGACTGGCCTCTCCTGAGGCCACCAGGGCGGGTCCCTGAGGTCCCCGTCGTAACTCGAGAACACCTGCCGCAACTCGAGAAAATCCAGGAAGTTCTCCCTTCCAGGCGAGATGAGGCCTATTTCCGATGAGGCGTCTGGAGACTAATGACACCCAACCTCTGGAACTTCGAAAGGGTCTTTCACACCCTTGCTGCAACTCAAGAAGTTCACCGACATACCCGTGTCCACTCGAGAGGAAGCACGATGGTCCCGCCCACATCCCGAGGAGCCCCGTTTCCCCCTCGTAGCTCGAGATGAGGGATCCTTTCCCTGCTTTCAACGGGAAAGAATTCCCGGAGTTCCCGTCACAACTCAAGAGGAGGCACTCTCAACAGGAAAGGCGAGAGGAACTCCATGGTCGTACCACCATTCCAAGAGTCCCCCAGATGTCTCAGTCCATTCCAGAGGAACCTCTTTGCCCTGCACTGGCTCATCTTTCACGCCGAGGATCGACTCACACCACGGTGGCACGTGGGACAGCCCTGTGGGAAAGCCTCGAGGGAAAGCCTCGAGGGAAAACCACAGATCCTTTGATCCACGCGACGGGAAGCGTGACATTGCTGCTACAGCCTGGAAGGAAAGCGCACGTGCATGCCCCCACTCGAGACGAGGCCTGACTCCCCTGGGGAGACTCCAGAAGTACCCAAAGATCCATGTCAGCCCCTGAGAGGAATCCTCGGTTCCGGCCCTGACTCCACACAAGGTTTTTGGCCCCGGTATCGACGGGAGAGGAATCCCGAGAGGCCCCCTAGCAACTCGCATGGGGACTGGCCTCTCCTGAGGCCACCAGGGCGGGTCCCTGAGGTCCCCGTCGTAACTCGGGAACACCTGCCGCAACTCGAGAAAATCCAGGAAGTTCTCCCTTCCAGGCGAGATGAGGCCTATTTCCGATGAGGCGTCTGGAGACTAATGACACCTAACCTCTGGAACTTCGAAAGGGTCTTTCACACCCTTGCTGCAACTCAAGAAGTTTACCGCCATACCTGTCTCCACACGAGAGAAAGCACGATGGTCCCGCCCACATACAGAGGAGCCCCGTTTCCCCCTCGTAGCTCGAGATGAGGGATCCTTTCCCTGCTTTCAACGGGAAAGAATTCCCAGCGTTCCCGTCGCATCTCAAGAGGAGGCACTCTCAACAGGAAAGGCGAGAGGAACTCCATGGTCGTACCACCATTCCAAGAGTCCCCCAGATGTCTCAGTCCATTCCAGAGGAACCTCTTTGCCCTGCACTGGCTCATCTTTCACGCCGAGGATCGACTCACACCACGGTGGCACGTGGGACAGCCCTGTGGGAAAGCCTCGAGGGAAAGCCTCGAGGAAAAACCACAGATCCTTTGATCCACGCGACGGGAAGTGTGACATTGCTGCTACAGTCTGGAAGGAAAGCGCACGTGCATGCCCCCACTCGAGACGAGGCCTGACTCCCCTGGGGAGACTCCAGAAGTACTCAAAGATCCATGTCAGCCCCTGAGAGGAATCCTCGGTTCGGGCCCTGACTCCACACAAGGTTTTTGGCCCCGGTATCGACGGGAGAGGAATCCCGAGAGGCCCCCTAGCAACTCGCATGGGGACTGGCCTCTCCTGAGGCAACCAGGGCGGGTCCCTGAGGTCCCCGTCGTAACTCGAGAACACCTGCCGCAACTCGAGAAAATCCAGGAAGTTCTCCCTTGCATGCGAGATGAGGCCTATTTCCGATGAGGCGTCTGGAGACTAATGACACCTAACCTCTGGAACTTCGAAAGGGTCTTTCACACCCTTGCTGCAACTCAAGAAGTTCACCGCCATACCCGTCTCCACTCGAGAGGAAGCACGATGGTCCCGCCCACATCCAGAGGAGCCCCGTTTCCCCCTCGTAGCTCGAGATGAGGGATCCTTTCCCTGCTTTCAACGGGAAAGAATTCCCGGCGTTCCCGTCGCATCTCAAGAGGAGGCACTCTCAACAGGAAAGGCGAGAGGAACTCCATGGTCGTACCACCATTCCAAGAGTCCCCCAGATGACTCAGTCCATTCCAGAGGAACCTGTTTGCCCTGCACTGGCTCATCTTTCACGCCGAGGATCGACTCACACCACGGTGGCACGTGGGACAGCCCTGTGGGAAAGCCTCGAGGGAAAGCCTCGAGGGAAAACCACAGATCCTTTGATCCACGCGACGGGAAGCGTGACATTGCTGCTACAGCCTGGAAGGAAAGCGCACGTGCATGCCCCCACTCGAGACGAGGCCTGACTCCCCTGGGGAGACTCCAGAAGTACCCAAAGATCCATGTCAGCCCCTGAGAGGAATCCTCGGTTCCGGCCCTGACTCCACACAAGGTTTTTGGCCCCGGTATCGACGGGAGAGGAATCCCGAGAGGCCCCCTAGCAACTCGCATGGGGACTGGCCTCTCCTGAGGCCACCAGGGCGGGTCCCTGAGGTCCCCGTCGTAACTCGGGAACACCTGCCGCAACTCGAGAAAATCCAGGAAGTTCTCCCTTCCAGGCGAGATGAGGCCTATTTCCGATGAGGCGTCTGGAGACTAATGACACCTAACCTCTGGAACTTCGAAAGGGTCTTTCACACCCTTGCTGCAACTCAAGAAGTTTACCGCCATACCTGTCTCCACACGAGAGAAAGCACGATGGTCCCGCCCACATACAGAGGAGCCCCGTTTCCCCCTCGTAGCTCGAGATGAGGGATCCTTTCCCTGCTTTCAACGGGAAAGAATTCCCGGCATTCCCGTCGCATCTCAAGAGGAGGCACTCTCAACAGGAAAGGCGAGAGGAACTCCATGGTCGTACCACCATTCCAAGAGTCCCCCAGATGTCTCAGTCCATTCCAGAGGAACCTCTTTGCCCTGCACTGGCTCATCTTTCACGCCGAGGATCGACTCACACCACGGTGGCACGTGGGACAGCCCTGTGGGAAAGCCTCGAGGGAAAGCCTCGAGGGAAAACCACAGATCATTTGATCCACGCGACGGGAAGCGTGACATTGCTGCTACAGCCTGGAAGGAAAGCGCACGTGCATGCCCCCACTCGAGACGAGGCCTGACTCCCCTGGGGAGACTCCAGAAGTACCCAAAGATCCATGTCAGCCCATGAGAGGAATCGTCGGTTCTGGCCCTGACTCCACACAAGGTTTTTGGCCCCGGTATCGACTGGAGAGGAATCCCGGGAGGCCCCCTAGCAACTTGCATGGGGACTGGCCTCTCCTGAGGCCATCAGGGCGGGTCCCTGTGGTACCCGTCGTAACTCGAGAACACCTGCCGCACCTCGAGAAAATCCAGGAAGTTCTCCCTTCCAGGCTAGATGAGGCCTATTTCCGATGAGGCGTCTGGAGACTAATGACACCTAACCTCTGGAACTTCGAAAGGGTCTTTCAAACCCTTGCTGCAACTCAAGAAGTTCACCGACATACCCGTGTCCACTCGAGAGGAAGCACGATGGTCCCGCCCACATCCCGAGGAGCCCCGTTTCCCCCTCGTAGCTCGAGATGAGGGATCCTTTCCCTGCTTTCAACGGGAAAGAATTCCCGGCGTTCCCGTCACAACTCAAGAGGAGGCACTCTCAACAGGAAATGCGAGAGGAACTACATGGTCGTACCACCATTCCAAGAGTCCCCCAGATGTCTCAGTCCATTCCAGAGGAACCTCTTTGCCCTGCACTGGCTCATCTTTGACGCCGAGGATCGACTCACACCACGGTGGCACGTGGGACAGCCCTGTGGGAAAGCCTCGAGGGAAAGCCTCGAGGGAAAACCACAGATCCTTTGATCCACGCGACGGGAAGCGTGACATTG
Organism: Capricornis sumatraensis; assembly: GCF_032405125.1. Classification (NCBI taxonomy): domain Eukaryota; kingdom Metazoa; phylum Chordata; class Mammalia; order Artiodactyla; family Bovidae; genus Capricornis; species Capricornis sumatraensis. The sequence goes on along the minus strand of NW_027184616.1, from coordinate 1,145,788 downwards.
CTGCTACAGCCTGGAAGGAAAGCACACGTGCATGCCCCCACTCGAGACGAGGCCTGACTCCCCTGGGGAGACTCCAGAAGTACCCAAAGATCCATGTCAGCCCCTGAGAGGAATCCTCGCTTCCGTCCCTGACTCCACACAAGGTTTTTGGCCCCGGTATCGATGGGAGAGGAATCCCGAGAGGCCCCCTAGCAACTGGCATGGGGACTGGCCTCTCCTGAGGCCACCAGGGCGGGTCCCTGAGGTCCCCGTCGTAACTCGAGAACACCTGCCGCAACTCGAGAAAATCCAGGAAGTTCTCCCTTCCAGGCGAGATGAGGCCTATTTCCGATGAGGCGTCTGGAGACTAATGACACCCAACCTCTGGAACTTCGAAAGGGTCTTTCACACCCTTGCTGCAACTCAAGAAGTTCACCGACATACCCGTGTCCACTCGAGAGGAAGCACGATGGTCCCGCCCACATCCCGAGGAGCCCCGTTTCCCCCTCGTAGCTCGAGATGAGGGATCCTTTCCCTGCTTTCAACGGGAAAGAATTCCCAGCGTTCCCGTCGCATCTAAAGAGGAGGCACTCTCAACAGGAAAGGCGAGAGGAACTCCATGGTCGTACCACCATTCCAAGAGTCCCCCAGATGTCTCAGTCCATTCCAGAGGAACCTCTTTGCCCTGCACTGGCTCATCTTTCACGCCGAGGATCGACTCACACCACGGTGGCACGTGGGACAGCCTTGTGGGAAAGCCTCGAGGGAAAGCCTCGAGGGAAAACCACAGATCCTTTGATCCACTCGACGGGAAGCGTGACATTGCTGCTACAGCCTGGAAGGAAAGCGCACGTGCATGCCCCCACTCGAGACGAGGCCTGACTCCCCTGGGGAGACTCCAGAAGTACCCAAAGATACATGTCACCCCTGAGAGGAATCCTCGGTTCGGGCCCTGACTCCACACAAGGTTTTTGGCGCCGGTATCGACGGGAGAGGAATCCCGAGAGGCCCCCTAGCAACTCGCATGGGGACTGGCCTCTCCTGAGGCAACCAGGGCGGGTCCCTGAGGTCCCCGTCGTAACTCGAGAACACCTGCCGCAACTCGAGAAAATCCAGGAAGTTCTCCCTTGCAGGCGAGATGAGGCCTATTTCCGATGAGGCGTCTGGAGACTAATGACACCTAACCTCTGGAACTTCGAAAGGGTCTTTCACACCCTTGCTGCAACTCAAGAAGTTCACCGCCATACCCGTCTCCACTCGAGAGGAAGCACGATGGTCCCGCCCACATCCAGAGGAGCCCCGATTCCCCCTCATAGCTCGAGATGAGGGATCCTTTCCCTGCTTTCAACGGGAAAGAATTCCTGGCGTTCCCGTCGCATCTCAAGAGGAGGCACTCTCAACAGGAAAGGCGAGAGGAACTCCATGGTCGTACCACCATTCCAAGAGTCCCCCAGATGACTCAGTCCATTCCAGAGGAACCTCTTTGCCCTGCACTGGCTCATCTTTCACGCCGAGGATCGACTCATACCACGGTGGCACGTGGGACAGCCCTGTGGGAAAGCCTCGAGGGAAAGCCTCAAGGGAAAACCACAGATCCTTTGATCCACGCGACGGGAAGCGTGACATTGCTGCTACAGCCTGGAAGGAAAGCGCACGTGCATGCCCCCACTCGAGAGGAGGCCTGACTCCCCTGGGGAGACTCCAGAAGTACCCAAAGATCCTTGTCACCCCTGAGAGGAATCCTCGGTCCCGGCCCTGACTCCACACAAGGTTTTTGGCCCCGGTATCGACGGGAGAGGAATCCCGAGAGGCCTCCTAGCAACTCGCATGGGGACTGGCCTCTCTTGAGGCCACCCGGGCGGGTCCCTGAGGTCCCCGTCGTAACTCGAGAACACCTGCCGCAACTCAAGAAAATCCAGGAAGTTCTCCCTTCCAGGCGAGATGAGGCCTATTTCCGATGAGGCGTCTGGAGACTAATGACACCTAACCTCTGGAACTTCGAAAGGGTCTTTCACACCCTTGCTGCAACTCAAGAAGTTCACCGCCATACCCGTCTCCACTCGAGAGGAAGTACGATGGTCCCGCCCACATCCAGAGGAGACCCGTTTCACCCTCGGAGCTTGAGATGAGGGATCCTTTCCCTGCTTTCAACGGGAAAGAATTCCCGGCGTTCCCGTCGCATCTCAAGAGGAGGCACTCTCAACAGGAAAGGCGAGAGGAACTCCATGGTCGTACCACCATTCCAAGACTCCCCCAGATGTCTCAGTCCATTCCAGAGGAACCTCTTTGCCCTGCACTGGCTCATTTTTCACGCCGAGGATCGACTCACACCACGGTGGCACGTGGGACAGCCCTGTGGGAAAGCCTCGAGGGAAAGCCTCGAGGAAAAACCACAGATCCTTTGATCCACGCGACGGGAAGTGTGACATTGCTGCTACAGTCTGGAAGGAAAGCGCACGTGCATGCCCCCACTCGAGACGAGGCCTGACTCCCCTGGGGAGACTCCAGAAGTACTCAAAGATCCATGTCAGCCCCTGAGAGGAATCCTCGGTTCGGGCCCTGACTCCACACAAGGTTATTGGCCCCGGTATCGACGGGAGAGGAATCCAGAGAGGCCCCCTAGCAACTCGCATGGGGACTGGCCTCTCCTGAGGCCACCAGGGCGGGTCCCTGAGGTCCCCGTCGTAACTTGAGAACACCTGCCGCAACTCGAGAAAATCCAGGAAGTTCTCCCTTCCAGGTGAGATGAGGCCTATTTCCGATGAGGCGTCTGGAGACTAATGACACCTAACCTCTGGAATTTCGAAAGGGTCTTTCACACCCTTGCTGCAACTCAAGAAGTACACCGCCATACCCGTCTCCACTCGAGAGGAAGCACGATGGTCCCGCCCACATCCAGAGGAGCCCCGTTTCCCCCTCGTAGCTCGAGATGAGGGATCCTTTCCCTGCTTTCAATGGGAAAGAATTCCCGGCGTTCCCGTCGCATCTAAAGAGGAGGCACTCTCAACAGGAAAGGCGAGAGGAACTCCATGGTCGTACCACCATTCCAAGAGTCCCCCAGATGTCTCAGTCCATTCCAGAGGAACCTCTTTGCCCTGCACTGGCTCATCTTTCACGCCGAGGATCGACTCACACCACGGTGGCACGTGGGACAGCCTTGTGGGAAAGCCTCGAGGGAAAGCCTCGAGGGAAAACCACAGATCCTTTGATCCACTCGACGGGAAGCGTGACATTGCTGCTACAGCCTGGAAGGAAAGCGCACGTGCATGCCCCCACTCGAGACGAGGCCTGACTCCCCTGGGGAGACTCCAGAAGTACCCAAAGATACATGTCACCCCTGAGAGGAATCCTCGGTTCGGGCCCTGACTCCACACAAGGTTTTTGGCGCCGGTATCGACGGGAGAGGAATCCCGAGAGGCCCCCTAGCAACTCGCATGGGGACTGGCCTCTCCTGAGGCAACCAGGGCGGGTCCCTGAGGTCCCCGTCGTAACTCGAGAACACCTGCCGCAACTCGAGAAAATCCAGGAAGTTCTCCCTTCCAGGCGAGATGAGGCCTATTTCCGATGAGGCGTCTGGAGACTAATGACACCTAACCTCTGGAACTTCGAAAGGGTCTTTCACACCCTTGCTGCAACTCAAGAAGTTCACCGCCATACCCGTCTCCACTCGAGAGGAAGCACGATGGTCCCGCCCACATCCAGAGGAGCCCCGTTTCCCCCTCATAGCTCGAGATGAGGGATCCTTTCCCTGCTTTCAACGGGAAAGAATTCCCGGCGTTCCCGTCGCATCTCAAGAGGAGGCACTCTCAACAGGAAAGGCGAGAGGAACTCCATGGTCGTACCACCATTCCAAGAGTCCCCCAGATGACTCAGTCCATTCCAGAGGAACCTCTTTGCCCTGCACTGGCTCATCTTTCACGCCGAGGATCGACTCATACCACGGTGGCACGTGGGACAGCCCTGTGGGAAAGCCTCGAGGGAAAGCCTCAAGGGAAAACCACAGATCCTTTGATCCACGCGACGGGAAGCGTGACATTGCTGCTACAGCCTGGAAGGAAAGCGCACGTGCATGCCCCCACTCGACAGGAGGCCTGACTCCCCTGGGGAGACTCCAGAAGTACCCAAAGATCCTTGTCACCCCTGAGAGGAATCCTCGGTCCCGGCCCTGACTCCACACAAGGTTTTTGGCCCCGGTATCGACGGGAGAGGAATCCCGAGAGGCCTCCTAGCAACTCGCATGGGGACTGGCCTCTCTTGAGGCCACCCGGGCGGGTCCCTGAGGTCCCCGTCATAACTCGAGAACACCTGCCGCAACTCAAGAAAATCCAGGAAGTTCTCCCTTCCAGGCGAGATGAGGCCTATTTCCGATGAGGCGTCTGGAGACTAATGACACCTAACCTCTGGAACTTCGAAAGGGTCTTTCACACCCTTGCTGCAACTCAAGAAGTTCACCGCAATACCCGTCTCCACTCGAGAGGAAGTACGATGGTCCCGCCCACATCCAGAGGAGACCCGTTTCACCCTCGGAGCTTGAGATGAGGGATCCTTTCCCTGCTTTCAACGGGAAAGAATTCCCGGCGTTCCCGTCGCATCTCAAGAGGAGGCACTCTCAACAGGAAAGGCGAGAGGAACTCCATGGTCGTACCACCATTCCAAGACTCCCCCAGATGTCTCAGTCCATTCCAGAGGAACCTCTTTGCCCTGCACTGGCTCATTTTTCACGCCGAGGATCGACTCACACCACGGTGGCACGTGGGACAGCCCTGTGGGAAAGCCTCGAGGGAAAGCCTCGAGGGAAAACCACAGATCCTTTGATCCACGCGACGGGAAGCGTGACATTGCTGCTACAGCCTGGAAGGAAAGCACACGTGCATGCCCCCACTCGAGACGAGGCTGACTCCCCTGGGGAGACTCCAGAAATACCCAAAGATCCATGTCAGCCCCTGAGAGGAATCCTCGGTTCGGGCCCTGACTCCACACAAGGTTCTTGGCCCCGGTATCGACGGGAGAGGAATCCCGAGAGGCCCCCTAGCAACTCGCATGGGGACTGGCCTCTCCTTAGGCCACCAGGGCGGGTCCCTGAGGTCCCCGTCGTAACTCGAGAACACCTGCCGTAACTCGAGAAAATCCAGGAAGTTCTCCCTTCCAGGCGAGATGAGGCCTATTTCCGATGAGGCGTCTGGAGACTAATGACACCTAACCTCTGGAATTTCGAAAGGGTCTTTCACACCCTTGCTGCAACTCAAGAAGTTCACCGCCATACCCGTCTCCACTCGAGATGAAGCACGATGGTCCCGCCCACATCCAGAGGAGCCCCGTTTCCCCCTCGGAGCTCGAGATGAGGGATCCTTTCCCTGCTTTCAACGGGAAAGAATTCCCGGCGTTCCCGTCGCATCTCAAGAGGAGGCACTCTCAACAAGAAAGGCGAGAGGAACTCCATGGTCGTACCACCACTCCAAGAGTCCCCCAGATGTCTCAGTCCATTCCAGAGGAACCTCTTTGCCCTGCACTGGCTCATCTTTCACGCCGAGGATCGACTCACACCACGGTGGCACGTGGGACAGCCCTGTGGGAAAGCCTCGAGGGAAAGCCTCGAGGGAAAACCACAGATCCTTTGATCCACGCGACGGGAAGTGTGACATTGCTGCTACAGTCTGGAAGGAAAGCGCACGTGCATGCCCCCACTCGAGACGAGGCCTGACTCCCCTGGGGAGACTCCAGAAGTACTCAAAGATCCATGTCAGCCCCTGAGAGGAATCCTCGGTTCGGGCCCTGACTCCACACAAGGTTTTTGGCCCCGGTATCGACAGGAGAGGAATCCCGAGAGGCCCCCTAGCAACTCGCATGGGGACTGGCCTCTCCTGAGGCCACCAGGGCGGGTCCCTGAGGTCCCCGTCGTAACTCGAGAACACCTGCCGCAACTCGAGAAAATCCAGGAAGTTCTCCCTTCCAGGTGAGATGAGGCCTATTTCCGATGAGGCGTCTGGAGACTAATAACACCTAACCTCTGGAATTTCGAAAGGGTCTTTCACACCCTTGCTGCAACTCAAGAAGTACACCGCCATACCCGTCTCCACTCGAGAGGAAGCACGATGGTCCCGCCCACATCCAGAGGAGCCCCGTTTCCCCCTCGTAGCTCGAGATGAGGGATCCTTTCCCTGCTTTCAACGGGAAAGAATTCCCAGCGTTCCCGTCGCATCTCAAGAGGAGGCACTCTCAACAGGAAAGGCGAGAGGAACTCCATGGTCGTACCACCATTCCAAGAGTCCCCCAGATGTCTCAGTCCATTCCAGAGGAACCTCTTTGCCCTGCACTGGCTCATCTTTCACGCCGAGGATCGACTCACACCACGGTGGCACGTGGGACAGCCCTGTGGGAAAGCCTCGAGGGAAAGCCTCGAGGAAAAACCACAGATCCTTTGATCCACGCGACGGGAAGTGTGACATTGCTGCTACAGTCTGGAAGGAAAGCGCACGTGCATGCCCCCACTCGAGACGAGGCCTGACTCCCCTGGGGAGACTCCAGAAGTACTCAAAGATCCATGTCAGCCCCTGAGAGGAATCCTCGGTTCGGGCCCTGACTCCACACAAGGTTTTTGGCCCCGGTATCGACGGGAGAGGAATCCCGAGAGGCCCCCTAGCAACTCGCATGGGGACTGGCCTCTCCTGAGGCAACCAGGGCGGGTCCCTGAGGTCCCCGTCGTAACTCGAGAACACCTGCCGCAACTCGAGAAAATCCAGGAAGTTCTCCCTTGCATGCGAGATGAGGCCTATTTCCGATGAGGCGTCTGGAGACTAATGACACCTAACCTCTGGAACTTCGAAAGGGTCTTTCACACCCTTGCTGCAACTCAAGAAGTTCACCGCCATACCCGTCTCCACTCGAGAGGAAGCACGATGGTCCCGCCCACATCCAGAGGAGCCCCGTTTCCCCCTCGTAGCTCGAGATGAGGGATCCTTTCCCTGCTTTCAACGGGAAAGAATTCCCGGCGTTCCCGTCGCATCTCAAGAGGAGGCACTCTCAACAGGAAAGGCGAGAGGAACTCCATGGTCGTACCACCATTCCAAGAGTCCCCCAGATGACTCAGTCCATTCCAGAGGAACCTGTTTGCCCTGCACTGGCTCATCTTTCACGCCGAGGATCGACTCACACCACGGTGGCACGTGGGACAGCCCTGTGGGAAAGCCTCGAGGGAAAGCCTCAAGGGAAAACCACAGATCCTTTGATCCACGCGACGGGAAGCGTGACATTGCTGCTACAGCCTGGAAGGAAAGCGCACGTGCATGCCCCCACTCGAGAGGAGGCCTGACTCCCCTGGGGAGACTCCAGAAGTACCCAAAGATCCTTGTCACCCCTGAGAGGAATACTCGGTCCCGGCCCTGACTCCACACAAGGTTTTTGGCCCCGGTATCGACGGGAGAGGAATCCCGAGAGGCCTCCTAGCAACTCGCATGGGGACTGGCCTCTCTTGAGGCCACCCGGGCGGATCCCTGAGGTCCCCGTCGTAACTCGAGAACACCTGCCGCAACTCAAGAAAATCCAGGAAGTTCTCCCTTCCAGGCGAGATGAGGCCTATTTCCGATGAGGCGTCTGGAGACTAATGACACCTAACCTCTGGAACTTCGAAAGGGTCTTTCACACCCTTGCTGCAACTGAAGAAGTTCACCGCCATACCCGTCTCCACTCGAGAGGAAGTACGATGGTCCCGCCCACATCCAGAGGAGCCCCGTTTCCCCCTCGGAGCTCGAGATGAGGGATCCTTTCCCTGCTTTCAACGGGAAAGAATTCCCGGCGTTCCCGTCGCATCTCAAGAGGAGGCACTCTCAACAAGAAAGGCGAGAGGAACTCCATGGTCGTACCACCACTCCAAGAGTCCCCCAGATGTCTCAGTCCATTCCAGAGGAACCTCTTTGCCCTGCACTGGCTCATCTTTCACGCCGAGGATCGACTCACACCACGGTGGCACGTGGGACAGCCCTGTGGGAAAGCCTCGAGGGAAAGCCTCGAGGGAAAACCACAGATCCTTTGATCCACGCGATGGGAAGTGTGACATTGCTGCTACAGTCTGGAAGGAAAGCGCACGTGCATGCTCCCACTCGAGACGAGGCCTGACTCCCCTGGGGAGACTCCAGAAGTACTCAAAGATCCATGTCAGCCCCTGAGAGGAATCCTCGGTTCGGGCCCTGACTCCACACAAGGTTTTTGGCCCCGGTATCGACAGGAGAGGAATCCCGAGAGGCCCCCTAGCAACTCGCATGGGGACTGGCCTCTCCTGAGGCCACCAGGGCGGGTCCCTGAGGTCCCCGTCGTAACTCGAGAACACCTGCCGCAACTCGAGAAAATCCAGGAAGTTCTCCCTTCCAGGTGAGATGAGGCCTATTTCCGATGAGGCGTCTGGAGACTAATAACACCTAACCTCTGGAATTTCGAAAGGGTCTTTCACACCCTTGCTGCAACTCAAGAAGTACACCGCCATACCCGTCTCCACTCGAGAGGAAGCACGATGGTCCCGCCCACATCCAGAGGAGCCCCGTTTCCCCCTCGTAGCTCGAGATGAGGGATCCTTTCCCTGCTTTCAACGGGAAAGAATTCCCAGCGTTCCCGTCGCATCTCAAGAGGAGGCACTCTCAACAGGAAAGGCGAGAGGAACTCCATGGTCGTACCACCATTCCAAGAGTCCCCCAGATGTCTCAGTCCATTCCAGAGGAACCTCTTTGCCCTGCACTGGCTCATCTTTCACGCCGAGGATCGACTCACACCACGGTGGCACGTGGGACAGCCCTGTGGGAAAGCCTCGAGGGAAAGCCTCGAGGAAAAACCACAGATCCTTTGATCCACGCGACGGGAAGTGTGACATTGCTGCTACAGTCTGGAAGGAAAGCGCACGTGCATGCCCCCACTCGAGACGAGGCCTGACTCCCCTGGGGAGACTCCAGAAGTACTCAAAGATCCATGTCAGCCCCTGAGAGGAATCCTCGGTTCGGGCCCTGACTCCACACAAGGTTTTTGGCCCCGGTATCGACGGGAGAGGAATCCCGAGAGGCCCCCTAGCAACTCGCATGGGGACTGGCCTCTCCTGAGGCAACCAGGGCGGGTCCCTGAGGTCCCCGTCGTAACTCGAGAACACCTGCCGCAACTCGAGAAAATCCAGGAAGTTCTCCCTTGCATGCGAGATGAGGCCTATTTCCGATGAGGCGTCTGGAGACTAATGACACCTAACCTCTGGAACTTCGAAAGGGTCTTTCACACCCTTGCTGCAACTCAAGAAGTTCACCGCCATACCCGTCTCCACTCGAGAGGAAGCACGATGGTCCCGCCCACATCCAGAGGAGCCCCGTTTCCCCCTCGTAGCTCGAGATGAGGGATCCTTTCCCTGCTTTCAACGGGAAAGAATTCCCGGCGTTCCCGTCGCATCTCAAGAGGAGGCACTCTCAACAGGAAAGGCGAGAGGAACTCCATGGTCGTACCACCATTCCAAGAGTCCCCCAGATGACTCAGTCCATTCCAGAGGAACCTGTTTGCCCTGCACTGGCTCATCTTTCACGCCGAGGATCGACTCACACCACGGTGGCACGTGGGACAGCCCTGTGGGAAAGCCTCGAGGGAAAGCCTCAAGGGAAAACCACAGATCCTTTGATCCACGCGACGGGAAGCGTGACATTGCTGCTACAGCCTGGAAGGAAAGCGCACGTGCATGCCCCCACTCGAGAGGAGGCCTGACTCCCCTGGGGAGACTCCAGAAGTACCCAAAGATCCTTGTCACCCCTGAGAGGAATACTCGGTCCCGGCCCTGACTCCACACAAGGTTTTTGGCCCCGGTATCGACGGGAGAGGAATCCCGAGAGGCCTCCTAGCAACTCGCATGGGGACTGGCCTCTCTTGAGGCCACCCGGGCGGATCCCTGAGGTCCCCGTCGTAACTCGAGAACACCTGCCGCAACTCAAGAAAATCCAGGAAGTTCTCCCTTCCAGGCGAGATGAGGCCTATTTCCGATGAGGCGTCTGGAGACTAATGACACCTAACCTCTGGAACTTCGAAAGGGTCTTTCACACCCTTGCTGCAACTGAAGAAGTTCACCGCCATACCCGTCTCCACTCGAGAGGAAGTACGATGGTCCCGCCCACATCCAGAGGAGCCCCGTTTCCCCCTCGGAGCTCGAGATGAGGGATCCTTTCCCTGCTTTCAACGGGAAAGAATTCCCGGCGTTCCCGTCGCATCTCAAGAGGAGGCACTCTCAACAGGGAAGGCGAGAGGAACTCCATGGTCGTACCACCATTCCAAGACTCCCCCAGATGTCTCAGTCCATTCCAGAGGAACCTCTTTGCCCTGCACTGGCTCATCTTTCACGCCGAGGATCGACTCACACCACGGTGGCACGTGGGATAGCCCTGTGGGAAAGCCTCGAGGGAAAGCCTCGAGGGAAAACCACAGATCCTTTGATCCACGTGACGGGAAGCGTGACATTGCTGCTACAGCCTGGAAGGAAAGCGCACGTGCATGGCCCCACTCGAGAGGAGGCCTGACTCCCCTGGGGAGACTCCAGAAGTACCCAAAGATCCATGTCACCCCTGAGAGGAATCCTCGGTTCCGGCCCTGACTCCACACAAGGTTTTTGGCCCCGGTATCGACGGGAGAGGAATCCCGAGAGGCCCCCTAGCAACTCGCATGGGGACTGGCCTCTCCTGAGGCCACCAGGGCGGGTCCCTGAGGTCCCCGTCGTAACTCGAGAACACCTGCCGCAACTCGAGAAAATCCAGGAAGTTCTCCCTTCCAGGCGAGATGAGGCCTATTTCCGATGAGGCGTCTGGAGACTAATGACACCTAACCTCTGGAACTTCGAAAGGGTCTTTCACACCCTTGCTGCAACTCAAGAAGTTCACCGCCATACCCGTCTCCACTCGAGAGGAAGCACGATGGTCCCGCCCACATCCAGAGGAGCCCCGTTTCCCCCTCAGAGCTCGAGATGAGGGATCCTTTCCCTGCTTTCAACGGGAAAGAATTCCCGGCGTTCCCGTCGCATCTCAAGAGGAGGCACTCTCAACAGGAAAGGCGAGAGGAACTCCATGGTCGTACCACCATTCCAAGAGTCCCCCAGATGTCTCAGTCCATTCCAGAGGAACCTCTTTGCCCTGCACTGGCTCATTTTTCACGCCGAGGATCGACTCACACCACGGTGGCACGTGGGACAGCCCTGTGGGAAAGCCTCTAGGGAAAGCCTCGAGGGAAAACCACAGATCCTTTGATCCACGCGACGGGAAGCGTGACATTGCTGCTACAGCCTGGAAGGAAAGCACACGTGCATGCCCCCACTCGAGACGAGGCCTGACTCCCCTGGGGAGACTCCAGAAGTACCCAAAGATCCATGTCAGCCCCTGAGAGGAATCCTCGGTTCGGGCCCTGACTCCACACAAGGTTCTTGGCCCCGGTATCGACGGGAGAGGAATCCCGAGAGGCCCCCTAGCAACTCGCATGGGGACTGGCCTCTCCTGAGGCCCCCAGGGCGGGTCCCTGAGGTCCCCGTCGTAACTCGAGAACACCTGCCGTAACTCGAGAAAATCCAGGAAGTTCTCCCTTCCAGGCGAGATGAGGCCTATTTCCGATGAGGCGTCTGGAGACTAATGACACCTAACCTCTGGAATTTCGAAAGGGTCTTTCACACCCTTGCTGCAACTCAAGAAGTTCACCGCCATACCCGTCTCCACTCGAGAGGAAGCACGATGGTCCCGCCCACATCCAGAGGAGCCCCATTTCCCCCTCGTAGCTCGAGATGAGGGATCCTTTCCCTGCTTTCAACGGGAAAGAATTCCCGGCGTTCCCGTCGCATCTCAAGAGGAGGCACTCTCAACAGGAAAGGCGAGAGGAACTCCATGGTCGTACCACCATTCCAAGAGTCCCCCAGATGTCTCAGTCCATTCCAGAGGAACCTCTTTGCCCTGCACTGGCTCATCTTTCACGCCGAGGATCGACTCACACCACGGTGGCACGTGGGACAGCCCTGTGGGAAAGCCTCGAGGGAAAGCCTCGAGGGAAAACCACACATCCTTTGATCCACGTGACGGGAAGTGTGACATTGCTGCTACAGTCTGGAAGGAAAGCGCACGTGCATGCCCCCACTCGAGACGAGGCCTGACTCCCCTGGGGAGACTCCAGAAGTACTCAAAGATCCATGTCAGCCCCTGAGAGGAATCCTCGGTTCGGGCCCTGACTCCACACAAGGTTATTGGCCCCGGTATCGACGGGAGAGGAATCCCGAGAGGCCCCCTAGCAACTCGCATGGGGACTGGCCTCTCCTGAGGCCACCAGGGCGGGTCCCTGAGGTCCCCGTCGTAACTCGAGAACACCTGCCGCAACTCGAGAAAATCCAGGAAGTTCTCCCTTCCAGGTGACATGAGGCCTATTTCCGATGAGGCGTCTGGAGACTAATGACACCTAACCTCTGGAATTTCAAAAGGGTCTTTCACACCCTTGCTGCAACTCAAGAAGTACACCGCCATACCCGTCTCCACTCGAGAGGAAGCACGATGGTCCCGCCCACATCCAGAGGAGCCCCGTTTCCCCCTCGTAGCTCGAGATGAGGGATCCTTTCCCTGCTTTCAACGGGAAAGAATTCCCGGCATTCCCGTCGCATCTCAAGAGGAGGCACTCTCAACAGGAAAGGCGAGAGGAACTCCATGGTCGTACCACCATTCCAAGAGTCCCCCAGATGACTCAGTCCATTCCAGAGGAACCTCTTTGCCCTGCACTGGCTCATCTTTCACGCCGAGGATCGACTCACACCACGGTGGCACGTGGGACAGCCCTGTGGGAAAGCCTCGAGGGAAAGCCTCAAGGGAAAACCACAGATCCTTTGATCCACGCGACGGGAAGCGTGACATTGCTGCTGCAGCCTGGAAGGAAAGCGCACGTGCATGCCCCCACTCGAGAGGAGGCCTGACTCCCCTGGGGAGACTCCAGAAGTACCCAAAGATCCTTGTCACCCCTGAGAGGAATCCTCTGTTCCGGCCCTGACTCCACACAAGGTTTTTGGCCCCGGTATCGACGGGAGAGGAATCCCGAGAGGCCTCCTAGCAACTCGCATGGGGACTGGCCTCTCTTGAGGCCACCCGGGCGGGTCCCTGAGGTCCCCGTCGTAACTCGAGAACACCTGCCGCAACTCAAGAAAATCCAGGAAGTTCTCCCTTCCAGGCGAGATGAGGCCTATTTCCGATGAGGCGTCTGGAGACTAATGACACCTAACCTCTGGAACTTCGAAAGGTTCTTTCACACCCTTGCTGCAACTCAAGAAGTTTACCGCCATACCCGTCTCCACACGAGAGAAAGCACGATGGTCCCGCCCACATCCAGAGGAGCCCCGTTTCCCCCTCGTAGCTCGAGATGAGGGATCCTTTCCCTGCTTTCAACGGGAAAGAATTCCCGGCATTCCCGTCGCATCTCAAGAGGAGGCACTCTCAACAGGAAAGGCGAGAGGAACTCCATGGTCGTACCACCATTCCAAGAGTCCCCCAGATGTCTCAGTCCATTCCAGAGGAACCTCTTTGCCCTGCACTGGCTCATCTTTCACGCCGAGAATCGACTCACACCACGGTGGCACGTGGGACAGCCCTGTGGGAAAGCCTCGAGGGAAAGCCTAGAGGGAAAACCACAGATCATTTGATCCACGCGACGGGAAGCGTGACATTGCTGCTACAGCCTGGAAGGAAAGCGCACGTGCATGCCCCCACTCGAGACGAGGCCTGACTCCCCTGGGGAGACTCTAGAAGTTCCCAAAGATCCATGTCAGCCCATGAGAGGAATCCTCGGTTCTGGCCCTGACTCCACACAAGGTTTTTGGCCCCGGTATCGACTGGAGAGGAATCCCGGGAGGCCCCCTAGCAACTTGCATGGGGACTGGCCTCTCCTGAGGCCATCAGGGCGGGTCCCTGTGGTACCCGTCGTAACTCGAGAACACCTGCCGAACCTCGAGAAAATCCAGGAAGTTCTCCCTTCCAGGCTAGATGAGGCCTATTTCCGATGAGGCGTCTGGAGACTAATGACACCTAACCTCTGGAACTTCGAAAGGGTCTTTCAAACCCTTGCTGCAACTCAAGAAGTTCACCGACATACCCGTGTCCACTCGAGAGGAAGCACGATGGTCCCGCCCACATCCCGAGGAGCCCCGTTTCCCCCTCGTAGCTCGAGATGAGGGATCCTTTCCCTGCTTTCAACGGGAAAGAATTCCCGGCGTTCCCGTCACAACTCAAGAGGAGGCACTCTCAACAGGAAAGGCGAGAGGAACTCCATGGTCGTACCACCATTCCAAGAGTCCCCCAGATGTCTCAGTCCATTCCAGAGGAACCTCTTTGCCCTGCACTGGCTCATCTTTCACGCCGAGGATCGACTCACACCACGGTGGCACGTGAGACAGCCCTGTGGGAAAGCCTCGAGGGAAAGGCTCGAGGGAAAACCACAGATCCTTTGATCCATGCGACGGGAAGCGTGACATTGCTGCTACAGCCTGGAAGGAAAGCGCACGTGCATGCCCCCACTCGTGACGAGGCCTGACTCCCCTGGGGAGACTCCAGAAGTACCCAAAGATCCATGTCAGCCCCTGAGAGGAATCCTCGGTTCTGGCCCTGACTCCACACAAGGTTTTTGGCGCCGGTATCGACGGGAGAGGAATCCCGAGAGGCCCCCTAGCAACTCGCATGGGGACTGGCCTCTCCTGAGGCCATCAGGGCGGGTCCCTGTGGTACCCGTCGTAACTCGAAAACACCTGCCGCACCTCGAGAAAATCCAGGAAGTTCTCCCTTCCAGGCGAGATGAGGCCTATTTCCGATGAGGTGTCTGGAGACTAATGACACCTAACCTCTGGAACTTCGAAAGGGTCTTTCACACCCTTGCTGCAACTCAAGAAGTTCACCGACATACCCGTGTCCACTCGAGAGGAAGCACGATGGTCCCGCCCACATCCCGAGGAGCCCCGTTTCCCCCTCGTAGCTCGAGATGAGGGATCCTTTCCCTGCTTTCAACGGGAAAGAATTCCCGGCGTTCCCGTCGCATCTCAAGAGGAGGCACTCTCAACAGGAAAGGCGAGAGGAACTCCATGGTCGTACCACCATTCCAAGAGTCCCCCAGATGTCTCAGTCCATTCCAGAGGAACCTCTTTGCCCTGCACTGGCTCATCTTTGACGCCGAGGATCGACTCACACCACGGTGGCACGTAGGACAGCCCTGTGGGAAAGCCTCGAGGGAAAGCCTCGAGGGAAAACCACAGATCCTTTGATCCACGCGACGGGAAGCGTGACATTGCTGCTACAGCCTGGAAGGAAAGCACACGTGCATGCCCCCACTCGAGACGAGGCCTGACTCCCCTGGGGAGACTCCAGAAGTACCCAAAGATCCATGTCAGCCCCTGAGAGGAATCCTCGGTTCCGGCCGTGATTCCACACAAGGTTTTAGGCCCCGGTATCGACGGGAGAGGAATCCCGAGAGGCCCCCTAGCAACTCGCATGGGGACTGGCCTCTCCTGAGGCCACCAGGGCGGGTCCCTGAGGTCCCCGTCGTAACTCGAGAACACCTGCCGCAACTCGAGAAAATCCAGGAAGTTCTCCCTTCCAGGCGAGATGAGGCCTATTTCTGATGAGGCGTCTGGAGACTAATGACACCTAACCTCTGGAACTTCGAAAGGGTCTTTCACACCCTTGCTGCAACTCAAGAAGTTTACCGCCATACCCGTCTCCACACGAGAGAAAGCACGATGGTCCCGCCCACATACAGAGGAGCCACGTTTCCCCCTCGTAGCTTGAGATGAGGGATCCTTTCCCTGCTTTCAACGGGAAAGAATTCCCGGCATTCCCGTCGCATCTCAAGAGGAGGCACTCTCAACAGGAAAGGCGAGAGGAACTCCATGGTCGTACCACCATTCCAAGAGTCCCCCAGATGTCTCAGTCCATTCCAGAGGAACCTCTTTGCCCTGCACTGGCTCATCTTTCACGCCGAGGATCGACTCACACCACGGTGGCACGTGGGACAGCCCTGTGCGAAAGCCTCGAGGGAAAGCCTCGAGGGAAAACCACAGATCCTTTAATCCTCGCGATGCGAAGAGTGACATTGCCGCTACAGCCTGGAAGGAAAGCGCACGTGCACGCCCCCACTCGAGACGAGGCCTGACTCCCCTGGGGAGACTCCAGAAGTACCCAAAGATCCATGTAACCCCTGAGAGGAATGCTCGGTTCCGGCCCTGACTCCACACAAGGCTTTTGGCCCCGGTATCGACGGGAGAGGAATCCCGAGAGGCCCCCTAGCAACTCGCATGGGGACTGGCCTCTCCTGAGGCCACCAGGGCGGGTCCCTGAGGTCCCCGTCGTAACTCGAGAACACCTGCCGCAACTCTAGAAAATCCAGGAAGTTCTCCCTTCCAGGCGAGATGAGGCCTATTTCCGATGAGGCGTCTGGAGACTAATGACACCTAACCTCTGGAACTTCGAAAGGGTCTTTCACACCCTTGCTGCAACTCAAGAAGTTCACCGCCATACCCGTGTCCACTCGGGAGGAAGCACGATGGTCCCGCCCACATCCAGAGGAGCCCCGTTTCCCCCTCGGAGCTCGAGATGAGGGATCCTTTCCCTGCTTTCAACGGGAAAGAATTCCCGGCGTTCCCGTCGCATCTCAAGAGGAGGCACTCTCAACAGGAAAGGCGAGAGGAACTCCATGGTCGTACCACCATTCCAAGAGTCCCCCAGATGTCTCAGTCCATTCCAGAGGAACCCCTTTGCCCTGCACTGGCTCATCTTTCACGCCGAGGATCGACTCACACCACGGTGGCACGTGGGACAGCCCTGTGGGAAAGCCTCGAGGGAAAGCCTCGAGGGAAAACCACAGATCCTTTGATCCACGCGACGGGAAGCGTGACATTACTGCTACAGCCTGGAAGGAAAGCACACGTGCTTGCCCCCACTCGAGACGAGGCCTGACTCCCCTGGGGAGACTCCAGAAGTACCCAAAGATCCATGTCACCCCTGAGAGGAATCCTCGCTTCCGGCCCTGACTCCACACAAGGTTTTTGGCCCCGGTATCGACGGGAGAGGAATCCCGAGAGGCCCCCTAGCAACTCGCATGGGGACTGGCCTCTCCTGAGGCCACCAGGGCGGGTCCCTGAGGTCCCCGTCGTAACTCGAGAACACCTGCCGCAACTCGAGAAAATCCAGGAAGTTCTCCCTTCCAGGCGAGATGAGGCCTATTTCCGATGAGGCGTCTGGAGACTAATGACACCCAACCTCTGGAACTTCGAAAGGGTCTTTCACACCCTTGCTGCAACTCAAGAAGTTCACCGACATACCCGTGTCCACTCGAGAGGAAGCACGATGGTCCCGCCCACATCCCGAGGAGCCCCGTTTCCCCCTCGTAGCTCGAGATGAGGGATCCTTTCCCTGCTTTCAACGGGAAAGAATTCCCGGCGTTCTCGTCACAACTCAAGAGGAGGCACTCTCAACAGGAAAGGCGAGAGGAACTCCATGGTCGTACCACCATTCCAAGAGTCCCCCAGATGTCTCAGTCCATTCCAGAGGAACCTCTTTGCCCTGCACTGGCTCATCTTTCACGCCGAGGATCGACTCACACCACGGTGGCACGTGGGACAGCCCTGTGGGAAAGCCTCGAGGGAAAGCCTCGAGGGAAAACCACAGATCCTTTGATCCACGCGACGGGAAGCGTGACATTGCTGCTACAGCCTGGAAGGAAAGCGCACGTGCATGCCCCCACTCGAGACGAGGCCTGACTCCCCTGGGGAGACTCCAGAAGTACCCAAAGATCCATGTCAACCCCTGAGAGGAATTCTCGGTTCCGGCCCTGACTCCACACAAGGTTTTTGGCGCCGGTATCGACGGGAGAGGAATCCCGAGAGGCCCCCTAGCAACTCGCATGGGGACTGGCCTCTCCTGAGGCCATCAGGGCGGGTCCCTGTGGTACCCGTCGTAACGCGAAAACACCTGCCGCACCTCGAGAAAATCCAGGAAGTTCTCCCTTCCAGGCGAGATGAGGCCTATTTCCGATGAGGCGTCTGGAGACTAATGACACCTAACCTCTGGAACTTCGAAAGGGTCTTTCACACCCTTGTTGCAACTCAAGAAGTTTACCGCCATACCCGTCTCCACACGAGAGAAAGCACGATGGTCCCGCCCACATCCAGAGGAGCCCCGTTTCCCCCTCGTAGCTCGAGATGAGGGATCCTTTCCCTGCTTTCAACGGGAAAGAATTCCCGGCATTCCCGTCGCATCTCAAGAGGAGGCACTCTCAACAGGAAAGGCGAGAGGAACTCCATGGTCGTACCACCATTCCAAGAGTCCCCCAGATGTCCCAGTCCATTCCAGAGGAACCTCTTTGCCCTGCACTGGCTCATCTTTCACGCCGAGAATCGACTCACACCACGGTGGCACGTGGGACAGCCCTGTGGGAAAGCCTCGAGGGAAAGCCTAGAGGGAAAACCACAGATCATTTGATCCACGCGACGGGAAGCGTGACATTGCTGCTACAGCCTGGAAGGAAAGCGCACGTGCATGCCCCCACTCGAGACGAGGCCTGACTCCCCTGGGGAGACTCTAGAAGTTCCCAAAGATCCATGTCAGCCCATGAGAGGAATCCTCGGTTCTGGCCCTGACTCCACACAAGGTTTTTGGCCCCGGTATCGACTGGAGAGGAATCCCGGGAGGCCCCCTAGCAACTTGCATGGGGACTGGCCTCTCCTGAGGCCATCAGGGCGGGTCCCTGTGGTACCCGTCGTAACTCGAGAACACCTGCCGAACCTCGAGAAAATCCAGGAAGTTCTCCCTTCCAGGCTAGATGAGGCCTATTTCCGATGAGGCGTCTGGAGACTAATGACACCTAACCTCTGGAACTTCGAAAGGGTCTTTCAAACCCTTGCTGCAACTCAAGAAGTTCACCGACATACCCGTGTCCACTCGAGAGGAAGCACGATGGTCCCGCCCACATCCCGAGGAGCCCCGTTTCCCCCTCGGAGCTCGAGATGAGGGATCCTTTCCCTGCTTTCAACGGGAAAGAATTCCCGGCGTTCCCGTCGCATCTCAAGAGGAGGCACTCTCAACAGGAAAGGCGAGAGGAACTCCATGGTCGTACCACCATTCCAAGAGTCCCCCAGATGTCTCAGTCCATTCCAGAGGAACCTCTTTGCCCTGCACTGGCTCATCTTTGACGCCGAGGATCGACTCACACCACGGTGGCACGTGGGACAGCCCTGTGGGAAAGCCTCGAGGGAAAGCCTCGAGGGAAAACCACAGATCCTTTGATCCACGCGACGGGAAGCGTGACATTGCTGCTACAGCCTGGAAGGAAAGCACACGTGCATGCCCCCACTCGAAACGAGGCCTGACTCCCCTGGGGAGACTCCAGAAGTACCCAAAGATCCATGTCAGCCCCTGAGAGGAATCCTCTGTTCCGGCCGTGATTCCACACAAGGTTTTTGGCCCCGGTATCGACGGGAGAGGAATCCCGAGAGGCCCCCAAGCAACTCGCATGGGGACTGGCCTCTCCTGAGGCCACCAGGGCGGGTCCCTGAGGTCCCCGTCGTAACTCGAGAACACCTGCCGCAACTCGAGAAAATCCAGGAAGTTCTCCCTTCCAGGCGAGATGAGGCCTATTTCTGATGAGGCGTCTGGAGACTAATGACACCTAACCTCTGGAACTTCGAAAGGGTCTTTCACACCCTTGATGCAACTCAAGAAGTTTACCGCCATACCCGTCTCCACACGAGAGAAAGCACGATGGTCCCGCCCACATACAGAGGAGCCACGTTTCCCCCTCGTAGCTTGAGATGAGGGATCCTTTCCCTGCTTTCAACGGGAAAGAATTCCCGGCATTCCCGTCGCATCTCAAGAGGCGGCACTCTCAACAGGAAAGGCGAGAGGAACTCCATGGTCGTACCACCATTCCAAGAGTCCCCCAGATGTCTCAGTCCATTCCAGAGGAACCTCTTTGCCCTGCACTGGCTCATCTTTCACGCCGAGGATCGACTCACACCACGGTGGCACGTGGGACAGCCCTGTGCGAAAGCCTCGAGGGAAAGCCTCGAGGGAAAACCACAGATCCTTTAATCCTCGCGATGCGAAGCGTGACATTGCCGCTACAGCCTGGAAGGAAAGCGCACGTGCATGCCTCCACTCGAGACGAGGCCTGACTCCCCTGGGGAGACTCCAGAAGTACCCAAAGATCCATGTAACCCCTGAGAGGAATGCTCGGTTCCGGCCCTGACTCCACACAAGGCTTTTGGCCCCGGTATCGACAGGAGAGGAATCCCGAGAGGCCCCCTAGCAACTCGCATGGGGACTGGCCTCTCCTGAGGCCTCCAGGGCGGGTCCCTGAGGTCCCCGTCGTAACTCGAGAACACCTGCCGCAACTCTAGAAAATCCAGGAAGTTCTCCCTTCCAGGCGAGATGAGGCCTATTTCCGATGAGGCGTCTGGAGACTAATGACACCTAACCTCTGGAACTTCGAAAGGGCCTTTCACACCCTTGCTGCAACTCAAGAAGTTCACCGCCATACCCGTGTCCACTCGGGAGGAAGCACGATGGTCCCGCCCACATCCAGAGGAGCCCCGTTTCCCCCTCGGAGCTCGAGATGAGGGATCCTTTCCCTGCTTTCAACGGGAAAGAATTCCCGGCGTTCCCGTCGCATCTCAAGAGGAGGCACTCTCAACAGGAAAGGCGAGAGGAACTCCATGGTCGTACCACCATTCCAAGAGTCCCCCAGATGTCTCAGTCCATTCCAGAGGAACCCCTTTGCCCTGCACTGGCTCATCTTTCACGCCGAGGATCGACTCACACCACGGTGGCACGTGGGACAGCCCTGTGGGAAAGCCTCGAGGGAAAACCACAGATCCTTTGATCCACGCGACGGGAAGCGTGACATTGCTGCTACAGCCTGGAAGGAAAGCACACGTGCATGCCCCCACTCGAGACGAGGCCTGACTCCCCTGGGGAGACTCCAGAAGTACCCAAAGATCCATGTCACCCCTGAGAGGAATCCTCGCTTCCGGCCCTGACTCCACACAAGGTTTTTGGCCCCGGTATCGACGGGAGAGGAATCCCGAGAGGCCCCCTAGCAACTCGCATGGGGACTGGCCTCTCCTGAGGCCACCAGGGCGGGTCCCTGAGGTCCCCGTCGTAACTCGAGAACACCTGCCGCAACTCGAGAAAATCCAGGAAGTTCTCCCTTCCAGGCGAGATGAGGCCTATTTCCGATGAGGCGTCTGGAGACTAATGACACCCAACCTCTGGAACTTCGAAAGGGTCTTTCACACCCTTGCTGCAACTCAAGAAGTTCACCGACATACCCGTGTCCACTCGAGAGGAAGCACGATGGTCCCGCCCACATCCCGAGGAGCCCCGTTTCCCCCTCGTAGCTCGAGATGAGGGATCCTTTCCCTGCTTTCAACGGGAAAGAATTCCCGGCGTTCTCGTCACAACTCAAGAGGAGGCACTCTCAACAGGAAAGGCGAGAGGAACTCCATGGTCGTACCACCATTCCAAGAGTCCCCCAGATGTCTCAGTCCATTCCAGAGGAACCTCTTTGCCCTGCACTGGCTCATCTTTCACGCCGAGGATCGACTCACACCACGGTGGCACGTGGGACAGCCCTGTGGGAAAGCCTCGAGGGAAAGGCTCGAGGGAAAACCACAGATCATTTGATCCACGCGACGGGAAGCGTGACATTGCTGCTACAGCCTGGAAGGAAAGCGCACGTGCATGCCCCCACTCGAGACGAGGCCTGACTCCCCTGGGGAGACTCTAGAAGTACCCAGAGATCCATGTCAGCCCATGAGAGGAATCCTCGGTTCTGGCCCTGACTCCACACAAGGTTTTTGGCCCCGGTATCGACTGGAGAGGAATCCCGGGAGGCCCCCTAGCAACTTGCATGGGGACTGGCCTCTCCTGAGGCCATCAGGGCGGGTCCCTGTGGTACCCATCGTAACTCGAGAACACCTGCCGCACCTCGAGAAAATCCAGGAAGTTCTCCCTTCCAGGCGAGATGAGGCCTATTTCCGATGAGGCGTCTGGAGACTAATGACACCTAACCTCTGGAACTTCGAAAGGGTCTTTCAAACCCTTGCTGCAACTCAAGAAGTTCACCGACATACCCGTGTCCACTCGAGAGGAAGCACGATGGTCCCGCCCACATCCCGAGGAGCCCCGTTTCCCCCTCGTAGCTCGAGATGAGGGATCCTTTCCCTGCTTTCAACGGGAAAGAATTCCCGGCATTCCCGTCACAACTCAAGAGGAGGCACTCTCAACAGGAAAGGCGAGAGGAACTCCATGGTCGTACCACCATTCCAAGAGTCCCCCAGATGTCTCAGTCCATTCCAGAGGAACCTCTTTGCCCTGCACTGGCTCATCTTTCACGCCGAGGATCGACTCACACCACGGTGGCACGTGGGACAGCCCTGTGCGAAAGCCTCGAGGGAAAGCCTCGAGGGAAAACCACAGATCCTTTAATCCTCGCGATGCGAAGCGTGACATTGCCGCTACAGCCTGGAAGGAAAGCGCACGTGCATGCCTCCACTCGAGACGAGGCCTGACTCCCCTGGGGAGACTCCAGAAGTACCCAAAGATCCATGTAACCCCTGAGAGGAATGCTCGGTTCCGGCCCTGACTCCACACAAGGCTTTTGGCCCCGGTATCGACAGGAGAGGAATCCCGAGAGGCCCCCTAGCAACTCGCATGGGGACTGGCCTCTCCTGAGGCCTCCAGGGCGGGTCCCTGAGGTCCCCGTCGTAACTCGAGAACACCTGCCGCAACTCTAGAAAATCCAGGAAGTTCTCCCTTCCAGGCGAGATGAGGCCTATTTCCGATGAGGCGTCTGGAGACTAATGACACCTAACCTCTGGAACTTCGAAAGGGCCTTTCACACCCTTGCTGCAACTCAAGAAGTTCACCGCCATACCCGTGTCCACTCGGGAGGAAGCACGATGGTCCCGCCCACATCCAGAGGAGCCCCGTTTCCCCCTCGGAGCTCGAGATGAGGGATCCTTTCCCTGCTTTCAACGGGAAAGAATTCCCGGCGTTCCCGTCGCATCTCAAGAGGAGGCACTCTCAACAGGAAAGGCGAGAGGAACTCCATGGTCGTACCACCATTCCAAGAGTCCCCCAGATGTCTCAGTCCATTCCAGAGGAACCCCTTTGCCCTGCACTGGCTCATCTTTCACGCCGAGGATCGACTCACACCACGGTGGCACGTGGGACAGCCCTGTGGGAAAGCCTCGAGGGAAAACCACAGATCCTTTGATCCACGCGACGGGAAGCGTGACATTGCTGCTACAGCCTGGAAGGAAAGCACACGTGCATGCCCCCACTCGAGACGAGGCCTGACTCCCCTGGGGAGACTCCAGAAGTACCCAAAGATCCATGTCACCCCTGAGAGGAATCCTCGCTTCCGGCCCTGACTCCACACAAGGTTTTTGGCCCCGGTATCGACGGGAGAGGAATCCCGAGAGGCCCCCTAGCAACTCGCATGGGGACTGGCCTCTCCTGAGGCCACCAGGGCGGGTCCCTGAGGTCCCCGTCGTAACTCGAGAACACCTGCCGCAACTCGAGAAAATCCAGGAAGTTCTCCCTTCCAGGCGAGATGAGGCCTATTTCCGATGAGGCGTCTGGAGACTAATGACACCCAACCTCTGGAACTTCGAAAGGGTCTTTCACACCCTTGCTGCAACTCAAGAAGTTCACCGACATACCCGTGTCCACTCGAGAGGAAGCACGATGGTCCCGCCCACATCCCGAGGAGCCCCGTTTCCCCCTCGTAGCTCGAGATGAGGGATCCTTTCCCTGCTTTCAACGGGAAAGAATTCCCGGCGTTCTCGTCACAACTCAAGAGGAGGCACTCTCAACAGGAAAGGCGAGAGGAACTCCATGGTCGTACCACCATTCCAAGAGTCCCCCAGATGTCTCAGTCCATTCCAGAGGAACCTCTTTGCCCTGCACTGGCTCATCTTTCACGCCGAGGATCGACTCACACCACGGTGGCACGTGGGACAGCCCTGTGGGAAAGCCTCGAGGGAAAGGCTCGAGGGAAAACCACAGATCATTTGATCCACGCGACGGGAAGCGTGACATTGCTGCTACAGCCTGGAAGGAAAGCGCACGTGCATGCCCCCACTCGAGACGAGGCCTGACTCCCCTGGGGAGACTCTAGAAGTACCCAGAGATCCATGTCAGCCCATGAGAGGAATCCTCGGTTCTGGCCCTGACTCCACACAAGGTTTTTGGCCCCGGTATCGACTGGAGAGGAATCCCGGGAGGCCCCCTAGCAACTTGCATGGGGACTGGCCTCTCCTGAGGCCATCAGGGCGGGTCCCTGTGGTACCCATCGTAACTCGAGAACACCTGCCGCACCTCGAGAAAATCCAGGAAGTTCTCCCTTCCAGGCGAGATGAGGCCTATTTCCGATGAGGCGTCTGGAGACTAATGACACCTAACCTCTGGAACTTCGAAAGGGTCTTTCAAACCCTTGCTGCAACTCAAGAAGTTCACCGACATACCCGTGTCCACTCGAGAGGAAGCACGATGGTCCCGCCCACATCCCGAGGAGCCCCGTTTCCCCCTCGTAGCTCGAGATGAGGGATCCTTTCCCTGCTTTCAACGGGAAAGAATTCCCGGCATTCCCGTCACAACTCAAGAGGAGGCACTCTCAACAGGAAAGGCGAGAGGAACTCCATGGTCGTACCACCATTCCAAGAGTCCCCCAGATGTCTCAGTCCATTCCAGAGGAACCTCTTTGCCCTGCACTGGCTCATCTTTCACGCCGAGGATCGACTCACACCACGGTGGCACGTGGGACAGCCCTGTGGGAAAGCCTCGAGGGAAAGCCTCGAGGGAAAACCACAGATCCTTTGATCCACGCGACGGGAAGCGTGACATTGCTGCTACAGCCTGGTAGGAAAGCGCACGTGCATGCCCCCACTCGTGACGAGGCCTGACTCCCCTGGGGAGACTCCAGAAGTACCCAAAGATCCATGTCAGCCACTGAGAGGAATCCTCGGTTCTGGCCCTGACTCCACACAAGGTTTTTGGCGCCGGTATCGACGGGAGAGGAATCCCGAGAGGCCCCCTAGCAACTCGCATGGGGACTGGCCTCTCCTGAGGCCATCAGGGCGGGTCCCTGTGGTACCCGTCGTAACTCGAAAACACCTGCCGCACCTCGAGAAAATCCAGGAAGTTCTCCCTTCCAGGCGAGATGAGGCCTATTTCCGATGAGGCGTCTGGAGACTAATGACACCTAACCTCTGGAACTTCGAAAGGGTCTTTCACACCCTTGCTGCAACTCAAGAAGTTCACCGACATACCCGTGTCCACTCGAGAGGAAGCACGATGGTCCCGCCCACATCCCGAGGAGCCCCGTTTCCCCCTCGTAGCTCGAGATGAGGGATCCTTTCCCTGCTTTCAACGGGAAAGAATTCCCGGCGTTCCCGTCGCATCTCAAGAGGAGGCACTCTCAACAGGAAAGGCGAGAGGAACTCCATGGTCGTACCACCATTCCAAGAGTCCCCCAGATGTCTCAGTCCATTCCAGAGGAACCTCTTTGCCCTGCACTGGCTCATCTTTCACGCCGAGGATCGACTCACACCACGGTGGCACGTGGGACAGCCCTGTGGGAAAGCCTCGAGGGAAAGCCTCGAGGGAAAATCACAGATCCTTTGATCCACGCGACGGGAAGCGTGACATTGCTGCTACAGCCTGGAAGGAAAGCACACGTGCATGCCCCCACTCGAGACGAGGCCTGACTCCCCTGGGGAGACTCCAGAAGTACCCAAAGATCCATGTCAGCCCCTGAGAGGAATCCTCCGTTCCGGCCGTGATTCCACACAAGGTTTTTGGCCCCGGTATCGATGGGAGAGGAATACCGAGAGGCCCCCTAGCAACTCGCATGGGGACTGGCCTCTCCTGAGGCCACCAGGGCGGGTCCCTGAGGTCCCCGTCATAACTCGAGAACA
The DNA here is from genome assembly GCF_032405125.1 of Capricornis sumatraensis. NCBI lineage: Eukaryota > Metazoa > Chordata > Mammalia > Artiodactyla > Bovidae > Capricornis > Capricornis sumatraensis. The sequence goes on along the minus strand of NW_027184616.1, from coordinate 1,119,834 downwards.
CCTGCCGCAACTCGAGAAGATCCAGGAAGTTCTCCCTTCCAGGCGAGATGAGGCCTATTTCTGATGAGGCGTCTGGAGACTAATGACACCTAACCTCTGGAACTTCGAAAGGGTCTTTCACACCCTTGCTGCAACTCAAGAAGTTTACCGCCATACCCGTCTCCACACGAGAGAAAGCACGATGGTCCCGCCCACATACAGAGGAGCCACGTTTCCCCCTCGTAGCTTGAGATGAGGGATCCTTTCCCTGCTTTCAACGGGAAAGAATTCCCGGCATTCCTGTCGCATCTCAAGAGGAGGCACTCTCAACAGGAAAGGCGAGAGGAACTCCATGGTCGTACCACCATTCCAAGAGTCCCACAGATGTCTCAGTCCATTCCAGAGGAAACTCTTTGCCCTGCACTGGCTCATCTTTCACGCCGAGGATCGACTCACACCACGGTGGCACGTGGGACAGCCCTGTGCGAAAGCCTCGAGGGAAAGCCTCGAGGGAAAACCACAGATCCTTTAATCCTCGCGATGCGAAGCGTGACATTGCCGCTACAGCCTGGAAGGAAAGCGCACGTGCATGCCCCCACTCGAGACGAGGCCTGACTCCCCTGGGGAGACTCCAGAAGTACGCAAAGATCCATGTAACCCCTGAGAGGAATGCTCGGTTCCGGCCCTGACTCCACACAAGGCTTTTGGCCCCGGTATCGACGGGAGAGGAATCCCGAGAGGCCCCCTAGCAACTCGCATGGGGACTGGCCTCTCCTGAGGCCACCAGGGCGGGTCCCTGAGGTCCCCGTCGTAACTCGAGAACACCTGCCGCAACTCGAGAAAATCCAGGAAGTTCTCCCTTCCAGGCGAGATGAGGCCTATTTCCGATGAGGCGTCTGGAGACTAATGACACCTAACCTCTGGAACTTCGAAAGGGTCTTTCACACCCTTGCTGCAACTCAAGAAGTTCACCGCCATACCCGTGTCCACTCGGGAGGAAGCACGATGGTCCCGCCCACATCCAGAGGAGCCCCGTTTCCCCCTCGTAGCTCGAGATGAGGGATCCTTTCCCTGCTTTCAACGGGAAAGAATTCCCGGCGTTCCCGTCGCATCTCAAGAGGAGGCACTCTCAACAGGAAAGGCGAGAGGAACTCCATGGTCGTACCACCATTCCAAGAGTCCCCCAGATGTCTCAGTCCATTCCAGAGGAACCCCTTTGCCCTGCACTGGCTCATCTTTCACGCCGAGGATCGACTCACACCACGGTGGCACGTGGGACAGCCCTGTGGGAAAGCCTCGAGGGAAAGCCTCGAGGGAAAACCACAGATCCTTTGATCCACGCGACGGGAAGCGTGACATTGCTGCTACAGCCTGGAAGGAAAGCACACGTGCATGCCCCCACACGAGACGAGGCCTGACTCCCCTGGGGAGACTCCAGAAGTACCCAAAGATCCATGTCAGCCCCTGAGAGGAATCCTCGCTTCCGTCCCTGACTCCACACAAGGTTTTTGGCCCCGGTATCGACGGGAGAGGAATCCCGAGAGGCCCCCTAGCAACTCGCATGGGGACTGGCCTCTCCTGAGGCCACCAGGGCGGGTCCCTGAGGTCCCCGTCGTAACTCGGGAACACCTGCCGCAACTCGAGAAAATCCAGGAAGTTCTCCCTTCCAGGCGAGATGAGGTCTATTTCCGATGAGGCGTCTGGAGACTGACACGTAACCTCTGGAACTTCGAAAGGGTCTTTCACACCCTTGCTGCAACTCAAGAAGTTCACCGCCATAACCGTCTCCACTCGAGAGGAAGCACGATAGTCCCGCCCACATCCAGAGGAGCCCCGTTTCCCCCTCGTAGCTCGAGATGAGGGATCCTTTCCCTGCTTTCAACGGGAAAGTATTCCCAGCGATCCCGTCGCATCTCAAGAGGAGGCACTCTCAACAGGAAAGGCGAGAGGAACTCCATGGTCGTACCACCATTCCAAGAGTCCCTCAGATGCCTCAGTCCATTCCAGAGGAACCTCTTTGCCCTGCATTGGCTCATCTTTCACGCCGAGGATCGACTCACAGAAAGGTGGCACGTGGGACAGCCCTGTGGGAAAGCCTCTAGGGAAAGCCTCGAGGGAAAACCACAGATCCTTTGATGCACGCGACGGGAAGCGTGACATTGCTGCTACAGCCTGGAAGGAAAGCACACGTGCATGCCCCCACTCGAGACGAGGCCTGACTCCCCTGGGGAGACTCCAGAAGTACCACAAGATCCATGTCAGCCCCTGAGAGGAATCCTCGGTTCCAGCCCTGACTCCACACAAGGTTTTTGGCCCCGGTATCGACGGGAGAGGAATCCCGAGAGGCCCCCTGGCAACTCGCATGGGGACTGGCCTCTCCTGAGGCCACCAGGGCGGGTCCCTGAGGTCCCCGTCGTAACTCGAGAACACCTGCCGCAACTCGAGAAAATCCAGGAAGTTCTCCCTTCCAGGCGAGATCAGGCCTATTTCCGATGAGGCGTCTGGAGACTAATGACACCCAACCTCTGGAACTTCGAAAGGGTCTTTCACACCCTTGCTGCAACTCAAGAAGTTCACCGACATACCCGTGTCCACTCGAGAGGAAGCACGATGGTCCCGCACACATCCCGAGGAGCCCCGTTTCCCCCTCGTAGCTCGAGATGAGGGATCCTTTCCCTGCTTTCAACGGGAAAGAATTCCCGGAGTTCCCGTCACAACTCAAGAGGAGGCACTCTCAACAGGAAAGGCGAGAGGAACTCCATGGTCGTACCACCATTCCAAGAGTCCCCCAGATGTCTCAGTCCATTCCAGAGGAACCTCTTTGCCCTGCACTGGCTCATCTTTCACGCCGAGGATCGACTCACACCACGGTGGCACGTGGGACAGCCCTGTGGGAAAGCCTCGAGGGAAAGCCTCGAGGGAAAACCACAGATCCTTTGATCCACGCGACGGGAAGCGTGACATTGCTGCTACAGCCAGGAAGGAAAGCGCACGTGCATGCCCCCACTCGAGACGAGGCCTGACTCCCCTGGGGAGACTCCAGAAGTACCCAAAGATCCATGTCAGCCCCTGAGAGGAATCCTCGGTTCCGGCCCTGACTCCACACAAGGTTTTTGGCCCCGGTATCGACGGGAGAGGAATCCCGAGAGGCCCCCTAGCAACTCGCATGGGGACTGTCCTCTCCTGAGGCCACCAAGGCGGGTCCCTGAGGTCCCCGTCGTAACTCGGGAACACCTGCCGCAACTCGAGAAAATCCAGGAAGTTCTCCCTTCCAGGCGAGATGAGGCCTATTTCCGATGAGGCGTCTGGAGACTAATGACACCTAACCTCTGGAACTTCGAAAGGGTCTTTCACACCCTTGCTGCAACTCAAGAAGTTTACCGCCATACCTGTCTCCACACGAGAGAAAGCACGATGGTCCCGCCCACATACAGAGGAGCCCCGTTTCCCCCTCGTAGCTCGAGATGAGGGATCCTTTCCCTGCTTTCAACGGGAAAGAATTCCCGGCATTCCCGTCGCATCTCAAGAGGAGGCACTCTCAACAGGAAAGGCGAGAGGAACTCCATGGTCGTACCACCATTCCAAGAGTCCCCCAGATGTCTCAGTCCATTCCAGAGGAACCTCTTTGCCCTGCACTGGCTCATCTTTCACGCCGAGGATCGACTCACACCACGGTGGCACGTGGGACAGCCCTGTGGGAAAGCCTCGAGGGAAAGCCTAGAGGGAAAACCACAGATCATTTGATCCACGCGACGGGAAGCGTGACATTGCTGCTACAGCCTGGAAGGAAAGCGCACGTGCATGCCCCCACTCGAGACGAGGCCTGACTCCCCTGGGGAGACTCCAGAAGTACCCAAAGATCCATGTCAGCCCATGAGAGGAATCCTCGGTTCTGGCCCTGACTCCACACAAGGTTTTTGGCCCCGGTATCGACTGGAGAGGAATCCCGGGAGGCCCCCTAGCAACTTGCATGGGGACTGGCCTCTCCTGAGGCCATCAGGGCGGGTCCCTGTGGTACCCGTCGTAACTCGAGAACACCTGCCGCACCTCGAGAAAATCCAGGAAGTTCTCCCTTCCAGGCTAGATGAGGCCTATTTCCGATGAGGCGTCTGGAGACTAATGACACCTAACCTCTGGAACTTCGAAAGGGTCTTTCAAACCCTTGCTGCAACTCAAGAAGTTCACCGACATACCCGTGTCCACTCGAGAGGAAGCACGATGGTCCCGCCCACATCTCGAGGAGCCCCGTTTCCCCCTCGTAGCTCGAGATGAGGGATCCTTTCCCTGCTTTCAACGGGAAAGAATTCCCGGCGTTCCCGTCACAACTCAAGAGGAGGCACTCTCAACAGGAAATGCGAGAGGAACTACATGGTCGTACCACCATTCCAAGAGTCCCCCAGATGTCTCAGTCCATTCCAGAGGAACCTCTTTGCCCTGCACTGGCTCATCTTTGACGCCGAGGATCGACTCACACCACGGTGGCACGTGGGACAGCCCTGTGGGAAAGCCTCGAGGGAAAGCCTCGAGGGAAAACCACAGATCCTTTGATCCACGCGACGGGAAGCGTGACATTGCTGCTACAGCCTGGAAGGAAAGCACACGTGCATGCCCCCACTCGAGACGAGGCCTGACTCCCCTGGGGAGACTCCAGAAGTACCCAAAGATCCATGTCAGCCCCTGAGAGGAATCCTCGCTTCCGTCCCTGACTCCACACAAGGTTTTTGGCCCCGGTATCGACGGGAGAGGAATCCCGAGAGGCCCCCTAGCAACTGGCATGGGGACTGGCCTCTCCTGAGGCCACCAGGGCGGGTCCCTGAGGTCCCCGTCGTAACTCGAGAACACCTGCCTCAACTCGAGAAAATCCAGGAAGTTCTCCCTTCCAGGCGAGATGAGGCCTATTTCCGATGAGGCGTCTGGAGACTAATGACACCCAACCTCTGGAACTTCGAAAGGGTCTTTCACACCCTTGCTGCAACTCAAGAAGTTCACCGACATACCCGTGTCCACTCGAGAGGAAGCACGATGGTCCCGCCCACATCCCGAGGAGCCCTGTTTCCCCCTCGTAGCTCGAGATGAGGGATCCTTTCCCTGCTTTCAACGGGAAAGAATTCCCGGAGTTCCCGTCACAACTCAAGAGGAGGCACTCTCAACAGGAAAGGCGAGAGGAACTCCATGGTCGTACCACCATTCCAAGAGTCCCCCAGATGTCTCAGTCCATTCCAGAGGAACCTCTTTGCCCTGCACTGGCTCATCTTTCACGCCGAGGATCGACTCACACCACGGTGGCACGTGGGAGAGCCCTGTGGGAAAGCCTCGAGGGAAAGCCTCGAGGGAAAACCACAGATCCTTTGATCCACGCGACGGGAAGCGTGACATTGCTGCTACAGCCTGGAAGGAAAGCACACGTGCATGCCCCCACTCGAGACGAGGCCTGACTCCCCTGGGGAGACTCCAGAAGTACCCAAAGATCCATGTCAGCCCATGAGAGGAATCCTCGGTTCCGGCCCTGACTCCACACAAGGTTTTTGGCCCCGGTATCGACGGGAGAGGAATGCCGAGAGGCCCCCTAGCAACTCGCATGGGGACTGGCCTCTCCTGAGGCCACCAGGGCGGGTCCCTGAGGTCCCCGTCGTAACTCGGGAACACCTGCCGCAACTCGAGAAAATCCAGGAAGTTCTCCCTTCCAGGCGAGATGAGGTCTATTTCCGATGAGGCGTCTGGAGACTGACACGTAACCTCTGGAACTTCGAAAGGGTCTTTCACACCCTTGCTGCAACTCAAGAAGTTCACCGCCATAACCGTCTCCACTCGAGAGGAAGCACGATAGTCCCGCCCACATCCAGAGGAGCCCCGTTTCCCCCTCGTAGCTCGAGATGAGGGATCCTTTCCCTGCTTTCAACGGGAAAGTATTCCCAGCGATCCCGTCGCATCTCAAGAGGAGGCACTCTCAACAGGAAAGGCGAGAGGAACTCCATGGTCGTACCACCATTCCAAGAGTCCCTCAGATGCCTCAGTCCATTCCAGAGGAACCTCTTTGCCCTGCACTGGCTCATCTTTCACTCCGAGGATCGACTCACACCACGGTGGCACGTGGGACAGCCCTGTGGGAAAGCCTCGAGAGAAAACCACAGATCATTTGATCCACGCGACGGGAAGCGTGACATTGCTGCTACAGCCTGGAAGGAAAGCGCACGTCCATGCCCCCACTCGAGACCAGGCCTGACTCCCCTGGGGAGACTCTAGAAGTACCCAAAGATCCATGTCAGCCCCTGAGAGGAATCCTCGGTTCTGGCCCTGACTCCACACAAGGTTTTTGGCCCCGGTATCGACGGGAGAGGAATCCCGAGAGGCCCCCTAGCAACTCGCATGGGGACTGGCCTCTCCTGAGGCCATCAGGGCGGGTCCCTGTGGTACCCGTCGTAACTGGAGAACACCTGCCGCACCTCGAGAAAATCCAGGAAGTTCTCCCTTCCAGGCTAGATGAGGCCTATTTCCGATGAGGCGTCTGGAGACTAATGACACCTAACATCTGGAACTTCGAAAGGGCCTTTCACACCCTTGCTGCAACTCAAGAAGTTCACCGACATACCCGTGTCCACTCGAGAGGAAGCACGATGGTCCTGCCCACATCCCGAGGAGCCCCGTTTCCCCCTCTTAGCTCGAGATGAGGGATCCTTTCCCTGCTTTCAACGGGAAAGAATTCCCGGCGTTCCCATCGCATCTCAAGAGGAGGCACTCTCAACAGGAAAGGCGAGAGGAACTCCATGGTCGTACCACCATTCCAAGAGTCCCCCAGATGTCTCAGTCCATTCCAGAGGAACCTCTTTGCCCTGCACTGGCTCATCTTTCACGCCGAGGATCGACTCACAGAAAGGTGGCACGTGGGACAGCCCTGTGGGAAAGCCTCGAGGGAAAGCCTCGAGGGAAAACCACAGATCCTTTGATGCACGCGACGGGAAGCGTGACATTGCTGCTACAGCCTGGAAGGAAAGCACACGTGCATGCCCCCACTCGAGACGAGGCCTGACTCCCCTGGGGAGACTCCAGAAGTACCACAAGATCCATGTCAGCCCCTGAGAGGAATCCTCGGTTCCAGCCCTGACTCCACACAAGGTTTTTGGCCCCGGTATCGACGGGAGAGGAATCCTGAGAGGCCCCCTGGCAACTCGCATGGGGACTGGCCTCTCCTGAGGCCACCAGGGCGGGTCCCTGAGGTCCCCGTCGTAACTCGAGAACACCTGCCGCAACTCGAGAAAATCCAGGAAGTTCTCCCTTCCAGGCGAGATCAGGCCTATTTCCGATGAGGCGTCTGGAGACTAATGACACCCAACCTCTGGAACTTCGAAAGGGTCTTTCACACCCTTGCTGCAACTCAAGAAGTTCACCGACATACCCGTGTCCACTCGAGAGGAAGCACGATGGTCCCGCCCACATCCCGAGGAGCCCCGTTTCCCCCTCGTAGCTCGAGATGAGGGATCCTTTCCCTGCTTTCAACGGGAAAGAATTCCCGGAGTTCCCGTCACAACTCAAGAGGAGGCACTCTCAACAGGAAAGGCGAGAGGAACTCCATGGTCGTACCACCATTCCAAGAGTCCCCCAGATGTCTCAGTCCATTCCAGAGGAACCTCTTTGTCCTGCACTGGCTCATCTTTCACGCCGAGGATCGACTCACACCACGGTGGCACGTGGGACAGCCCTGTGGGAAAGCCTCGAGGGAAAGCCTCGAGGGAAAACCACAGATCCTTTGATCCACGCGACGGGAAGCGTGACATTGCTGCTACAGCCTGGAAGGAAAGCGCACGTGCATGCCCCCACTCGAGACGAGGCCTGACTCCCCTGGGGAGACTCCAGAAGTACCCAAAGATCCATGTCAGCCCCTGAGAGGAATCCTCGGTTCCGGCCCTGACTCCACACAAGGTTTTTGGCCCCGGTATCGACGGGAGAGGAATCCCGAGAGGCCCCCTGGCAACTCGCATGGGGACTGGCCTCTCCTGAGGCCACCAGGGCGGGTCCCTGAGGTCCCCGTCGTAACTCGGGAACACCTGCCGCAACTCGAGAAAATCCAGGAAGTTCTCCCTTCCAGGCGAGATGAGGCCTATTTCCGATGAGGCGTCTGGAGACTAATGACACCTAACCTCTGGAACTTCGAAAGGGTCTTTCACACCCTTGCTGCAACTCAAGAAGTTTACCGCCATACCTGTCTCCACACGAGAGAAAGCACGATGGTCCCGCCCACATACAGAGGAGCCCCGTTTCCCCCTCGTAGCTCGAGATGAGGGATCCTTTCCCTGCTTTCAACGGGAAAGAATTCCCGGCATTCCCGTCGCATCTCAAGAGGAGGCACTCTCAACAGGAAAGGCGAGAGGAACTCCATGGTCGTACCACCATTCCAAGAGTCCCCCAGATGTCTCAGTCCATTCCAGAGGAACCTCTTTGCCCTGCACTGGCTCATCTTTCACGCCGAGGATCGACTCACACCACGGTGGCACGTGGGACAGCCCTGTGGGAAAGCCTCGAGGGAAAGCCTAGAGGGAAAACCACAGATCATTTGATCCACGCGACGGGAAGCGTGACATTGCTGCTACAGCCTGGAAGGAAAGCGCACGTGCATGCCCCCACTCGAGACGAGGCCTGACTCCCCTGGGGAGACTCCAGAAGTACCCAAAGATCCATGTCAGCCCATGAGAGGAATCCTCGGTTCTGGCCCTGACTCCACACAAGGTTTTTGGCCCCGGTATCGACTGGAGAGGAATCCCGGGAGGCCCCCTAGCAACTTGCATGGGGACTGGCCTCTCCTGAGGCCATCAGGGCGGGTCCCTGTGGTACCCGTCGTAACTCGAGAACACCTGCCGCACCTCGAGAAAATCCAGGAAGTTCTCCCTTCCAGGCGAGATGAGGCCTATTTCCGATGAGGCGTCTGGAGACTAATGACACCTAACCTCTGGAACTTCGAAAGGGTCTTTCAAACCCTTGCTGCAACTCAAGAAGTTCACCGACATACCCGTGTCCACTCGAGAGGAAGCACGATGGTCCCGCCCACATCCCGAGGAGCCCCGTTTCCCCCTCGTAGCTCGAGATGAGGGATCCTTTCCCTGCTTTCAACGGGAAAGAATTCCCGGCGTTCCCGTCACAACTCAAGAGGAGGCACTCTAAACAGGAAATGCGAGAGGAACTACATGGTCGTACCACCATTCCAAGAGTCCCCCAGATGTCTCAGTCCATTCCAGAGGAACCTCTTTGCCCTGCACTGGCTCATCTTTGACGCCGAGGATCGACTCACACCACGGTGGCACGTGGGACAGCCCTGTGGGAAAGCCTCGAGGGAAAGCCTCGAGGGAAAACCACAGATCCTTTGATCCACGCGACGGGAAGCGTGACATTGCTGCTACAGCCTGGAAGGAAAGCGCACGTGCATGCCCCCACTCGAGACGAGGCCTGACTCCCCTGGGGAGACTCCAGAAGTACCCAAAGATCCATGTCAGCCCCTGAGAGGAATCCTCGGTTCTGGCCCTGACTCCACACAAGGTTTTTGGCGCCGGTATCGACGGGAGAGGAATCCCGAGAGGCCCCCTAGCAACTCGCATGGGGACTGGCCTCTCCTGAGGCCATCAGGGCGGGTCCCTGTGGTACCCGTCGTAACTCGAAAACACCTGCCGCACCTCGAGAAAATCCAGGAAGTTCTCCTTTCCAGGCGAGATGAGGCCTATTTCCGATGAGGCGTCTGGAGACTAATGACACCTAACCTCTGGAACTTCGAAAGGGTCTTTCACACCCTTGCTGCAACTCAAGAAGTTCAACGACATACCCGTGTCCACTCGAGAGGAAGCACGATGGTCCCGCCCACATCCCGAGGAGCCCCGTTTCCCCCTCGTAGCTCGAGATGAGGGATCCTTTCCCTGCTTTCAACGGGAAAGAATTCCCGGCGTTCCCGTCGCATCTCAAGAGGAGGCACTCTCAACAGGAAAGGCGAGAGGAACTCCATGGTCGTACCACCATTCCAAGAGTCCCCCAGATGTCTCAGTCCATTCCAGAGGAACCTCTTTGCCCTGCACTGGCTCATCTTTGACGCCGAGGATCGACTCACACCACGTTGGCACGTGGGACAGCCCTGTGGGAAAGCCTCGAGGGAAAGCCTCGAGGGAAAACCACAGATCCTTTGATCCACTCGACGGGAAGCGTGACATTGCTGCTACAGCCTGGAAGGAAAGCGCACGTGCATGCCCCCACTCGAGACGAGACCTGACTCCCCTGGGGAGACTCCAGAAGTACCCAAAGATACATGTCACCCCTGAGAGGAATCCTCGGTTCCGGCCCTGACTCCACACAAGGTTTTTGGCCCCGGTATCGACGGGATAGGAATCCCGAGAGGCCCCCTAGCAACTCGCATGGGGAGTGGCCTCTCCTGAGGCAACCAGGGCGGGTCCCTGAGGTCCCCGTCGTAACTCGAGAACACCTGCCGCAACTCGAGAAAATCCAGGAAGTTCTCCCTTGCAGGCGAGATGAGGCCTATTTCCGATGAGGCGTCTGGAGACTAATGACACCTAACCTCTGGAACTTCGAAAGGGTCTTTCACACCCTTGCTGCAACTCAAGAAGTGCACCGCCATACCCGTCTCCACTCGAGAGGAAGCACGATGGTCCCGCCCACATCCAGAGGAGCCCCGTTTCCCCCTCGGAGCTCGAGATGAGGGATCCTTTCCCTGCTTTCAACGGGAAAGATTTCCCGGCGTTCCCGTCGCATCTCAAGAGGAGGCACTCTCAACAGGAAAGGCGAGAGGAACTCCATGGTCGTACCACCATTCCAAGAGTCCCCCAGATGACTCAGTCCATTCCAGAGGAACCTCTTTGCCCTGCACTGGCTCATCTTTCACGCCGAGGATCGACTCACACCACGGTGGCACGTGGGACAGCCCTGTGGGAAAGCCTCGAGGGAAAGCCTTGAGGGAAAACCACAGATCCTTTGATCCACGCGACGGGAAGCGTGACATTGCTGCTACAGCCTGGAAGGAAAGCGCACGTGCATGCCCCCACTCGAGAGGAGGCCTGACTCCCCTGGGGAGACTCCAGAAGTACCCAAAGATCCTTGTCACCCCTGAGAGGAATCCTCGGTCCCGGCCCTGACTCCACACAAGGTTTTTGGCCCCGGTATCGACGGGAGAGGAATCCCGAGAGGCCCCCTAGCAACTCGCATGGGGACTGGCCTCTCTTGAGGCCACCCGGGCGGGTCCCTGAGGTCCCCGTCGTAACTCGAGAACACCTGCCGTAACTCGAGAAAATCCAGGAAGTTCTCCCTTCCAGGCGAGATGAGGCCTATTTCCGATGAGGCGTCTGGAGACTAATGACACCTAACCTCTGGAATTTCGAAAGGGTCTTTCACACCCTTGCTGCAACTCAAGAAGTTCACCGCCATACCCGTCTCCACTCGAGAGGAAGCACGATGGTCCCGCCCACATCCAGAGGAGCCCCGTTTCCCCCTCGGAGCTCGAGATGAGGGATCCTTTCCCTGCTTTCAACGGGAAAGAATTCCCGGCGTTCCCGTCGCATCTCAAGAGGAGGCACTCTCAACAGGAAAGGCGAGAGGAACTCCATGGTCGTACCACCACTCCAAGAGTCCCCCAGATGTCTCAGTCCATTCCAGAGGAACCTCTTTGCCCTGCACTGGCTCATCTTTCACGCCGAGGATCGACTCACACCACGGTGGCACGTGGGACAGCCCTGTGGGAAAGCCTCGAGGGAAAGCCTCGAGGGAAAACCACAGATCCTTTGATCCACGCGACGGGAAGTGTGACATTGCTGCTACAGTCTGGAAGGAAAGCGCACGTGCATGCCCCCACTCGAGACGAGGCCTGACTCCCCTGGGGAGACTCCAGAAGTACTCAAAGATCCATGTCAGCCCCTGAGAGGAATCCTCGGTTCGGGCCCTGACTCCACACAAGGTTATTGGCCCCGGTATCGACAGGAGAGGAATCCCGAGAGGCCCCCTAGCAACTCGCATGGGGACTGGCCTCTCCTGAGGCCACCAGGGCGGGTCCCTGAGGTCCCCGTCGTAACTCGAGAACACCTGCCGCAACTCGAGAAAATCCAGGAAGTTCTCCCTTCCAGGTGAGATGAGGCCTATTTCCGATGAGGCGTCTGGAGACTAATGACACCTAACCTCTGGAATTTCGAAAGGGTCTTTCACACCCTTGCTGCAACTCAAGAAGTACACCGCCATACCCGTCTCCACTCGAGAGGAAGCACGATGGTCCCGCCCACATCCAGAGGAGCCCCGTTTCCCCCTCGTAGCTCGAGATGAGGGATCCTTTCCCTGCTTTCAACGGGAATGAATTCCCAGCGTTCCCGTCGCATCTCAAGAGAAGGCACTCTCAACAGGAAAGGCGAGAGGAACTCCATGGTCGTACCACCATTCCAAGAGTCCCCCAGATGTCTCAGTCCATTCCAGAGGAACCTCTTTGCCCTGCACTGGCTCATCTTTCACGGCGAGGATCGACTCACACCACGGTGGCACGTGGGACAGCCCTGTGGGAAAGCCTCGAGGGAAAGCCTCGAGGAAAAACCACAGATCCTTTGATCCACGCGACGGGAAGTGTGACATTGCTGCTACAGTCTGGAAGGAAAGCGCACGTGCATGCCCCCACTCGAGACGAGGCCTGACTCCCCTGGGGAGACTCCAGAAGTACTCAAAGATCCATGTCAGCCCCTGAGAGGAATCCTCGGTTCGGGCCCTGACTCCACACAAGGTTATTGGCCCCGGTATCGACAGGAGAGGAATCCAGAGAGGCCCCCTAGCAACTCGCATGGGGACTGGCCTCTCCTGAGGCCACCAGGGCGGGTCCCTGAGGTCCCCGTCGTAACTTGAGAACACCTGCCGCAACTCGAGAAAATCCAGGAAGTTCTCCCTTCCAGGTGAGATGAGGCCTATTTCCGATGAGGCGTCTGGAGACTAATGACACCTAACCTCTGGAATTTCGAAAGGGTCTTTCACACCCTTGCTGCAACTCAAGAAGTACACCGCCATACCCGTCTCCACTCGAGAGGAAGCACGATGGTCCCGCCCACATCCAGAGGAGCCCCGTTTCCCCCTCGTAGCTCGAGATGAGGGATCCTTTCCCTGCTTTCAACGGGAAAGAATTCCCAGCGTTCCCGTCGCATCTCAAGAGGAGGCACTCTCAACAGGAAAGGCGAGAGGAACTCCATGGTCGTACCACCATTCCAAGAGTCCCCCAGATGTCTCAGTCCATTCCAGAGGAACCTCTTTGCCCTGCACTGGCTCATCTTTCACGCCGAGGATCGACTCACACCACGGTGGCACGTGGGACAGCCTTGTGGGAAAGCCTCGAGGGAAAGCCTCGAGGGAAAACCACAGATCCTTTGATCCACTCGACGGGAAGCGTGACATTGCTGCTACAGCCTGGAAGGAAAGCGCACGTGCATGCCCCCACTCGAGACGAGGCCTGACTCCCCTGGGGAGACTCCAGAAGTACCCAAAGATACATGTCACCCCTGAGAGGAATCCTCGGTTCGGGCCCTGACTCCACACAAGGTTTTTGGCGCCGGTATCGACGGGAGAGGAATCCCGAGAGGCCCCCTAGCAACTCGCATGGGGACTGGCCTCTCCTGTGGCAACCAGGGCGGGTCCCTGAGGTCCCCGTCGTAACTCGAGAACACCTGCCGCAACTCGAGAAAATCCAGGATGTTCTCCCTTGCAGGCGAGATGAGGCCTATTTCCGATGAGGCGTCTGGAGACTAATGACACCTAACCTCTGGAACTTCGAAAGGGTCTTTCACACCCTTGCTGCAACTCAAGAAGTTCACCGCCATACCCGTCTCCACTCGAGAGGAAGCACGATGGTCCCGCCCACATCCAGAGGAGCCCCGTTTCCCCCTCATAGCTCGAGATGAGGGATCCTTTCCCTGCTTTCAACGGGAAAGAATTCCCGGCGTTCCCGTCGCATCTCAAGAGGAGGCACTCTCAACAGGAAAGGCGAGAGGAACTCCATGGTCGTACCACCATTCCAAGAGTCCCCCAGATGACTCAGTCCATTCCAGAGGAACCTCTTTGCCCTGCACTGGCTCATCTTTCACGCCGAGGATCGACTCATACCACGGTGGCACGTGGGACAGCCCTGTGGGAAAGCCTCGAGGGAAAGCCTCAAGGGAAAACCACAGATCCTTTGATCCACGCGACGGGAAGCGTGACATTGCTGCTACAGCCTGGAAGGAAAGCGCACGTGCATGCCCCCACTCGAGAGGAGGCCTGACTCCCCTGGGGAGACTCCAGAAGTACCCAAAGATCCTTGTCACCCCTGAGAGGAATCCTCGGTCCCGGCCCTGACTCCACACAAGGTTTTTGGCCCCGGTATCGACGGGAGAGGAATCCCGAGAGGCCTCCTAGCAACTCGCATGGGGACTGGCCTCTCTTGAGGCCACCCGGGCGGGTCCCTGAGGTCCCCGTCGTAACTCGAGAACACCTGCCGCAACTCAAGAAAATCCAGGAAGTTCTCCCTTCCAGGCGAGATGAGGCCTATTTCCGATGAGGCGTCTGGAGACTAATGACACCTAACCTCTGGAACTTCGAAAGGGTCTTTCACACCCTTGCTGCAACTCAAGAAGTTCACCGCCATACCCGTCTCCACTCGAGAGGAAGTACGATGGTCCCGCCCACATCCAGAGGAGACCCGTTTCCCCCTCGGAGCTTGAGATGAGGGATCCTTTCCCTGCTTTCAACGGGAAAGAATTCCCGGCGTTCCCGTCGCATCTCAAGAGGAGGCACTCTCAACAGGAAAGGCGAGAGGAACTCCATGGTCGTACCACCATTCCAAGACTCCCCCAGATGTCTCAGTCCATTCCAGAGGAACCTCTTTGCCCTGCACTGGCTCATTTTTCACGCCGAGGATCGACTCACACCACGGTGGCACGTGGGACAGCCCTGTGGGAAAGCCTCGAGGGAAAGCCTCGAGGGAAAACCACAGATCCTTTGATCCACGCGACGGGAAGCGTGACATTGCTGCTACAGCCTGGAAGGAAAGCACACGTGCATGCCCCCACTCGAGACGAGGCTGACTCCCCTGGGGAGACTCCAGAAATACCCAAAGATCCATGTCAGCCCCTGAGAGGAATCCTCGGTTCGGGCCCTGACTCCACACAAGGTTCTTGGCCCCGGTATCGACGGGAGAGGAATCCCGAGAGGCCCCCTAGCAACTCGCATGGGGACTGGCCTCTCCTTAGGCCACCAGGGCGGGTCCCTGAGGTCCCCGTCGTAACTCGAGAACACCTGCCGTAACTCGAGAAAATCCAGGAAGTTCTCCCTTCCAGGCGAGATGAGGCCTATTTCCGATGAGGCGTCTGGAGACTAATGACACCTAACCTCTGGAATTTCGAAAGGGTCTTTCACACCCTTGCTGCAACTCAAGAAGTTCACCGCCATACCCGTCTCCACTCGAGATGAAGCACGATGGTCCCGCCCACATCCAGAGGAGCCCCGTTTCCCCCTCGGAGCTCGAGATGAGGGATCCTTTCCCTGCTTTCAACGGGAAAGAATTCCCGGCGTTCCCGTCGCATCTCAAGAGGAGGCACTCTCAACAAGAAAGGCGAGAGGAACTCCATGGTCGTACCACCACTCCAAGAGTCCCCCAGATGTCTCAGTCCATTCCAGAGGAACCTCTTTGCCCTGCACTGGCTCATCTTTCACGCCGAGGATCGACTCACACCACGGTGGCACGTGGGACAGCCCTGTGGGAAAGCCTCGAGGGAAAGCCTCGAGGGAAAACCACAGATCCTTTGATCCACGCGACGGGAAGTGTGACATTGCTGCTACAGTCTGGAAGGAAAGCGCACGTGCATGCCCCCACTCGAGACGAGGCCTGACTCCCCTGGGGAGACTCCAGAAGTACTCAAAGATCCATGTCAGCCCCTGAGAGGAATCCTCGGTTCGGGCCCTGACTCCACACAAGGTTTTTGGCCCCGGTATCGACAGGAGAGGAATCCCGAGAGGCCCCCTAGCAACTCGCATGGGGACTGGCCTCTCCTGAGGCCACCAGGGCGGGTCCCTGAGGTCCCCGTCGTAACTCGAGAACACCTGCCGCAACTCGAGAAAATCCAGGAAGTTCTCCCTTCCAGGTGAGATGAGGCCTATTTCTGATGAGGCGTCTGGAGACTAATAACACCTAACCTCTGGAATTTCGAAAGGGTCTTTCACACCCTTGCTGCAACTCAAGAAGTACACCGCCATACCCGTCTCCACTCGAGAGGAAGCACGATGGTCCCGCCCACATCCAGAGGAGCCCCGTTTCCCCCTCGTAGCTCGAGATGAGGGATCCTTTCCCTGCTTTCAACGGGAAAGAATTCCCAGCGTTCCCGTCGCATCTCAAGAGGAGGCACTCTCAACAGGAAAGGCGAGAGGAACTCCATGGTCGTACCACCATTCCAAGAGTCCCCCAGATGTCTCAGTCCATTCCAGAGGAACCTCTTTGCCCTGCACTGGCTCATCTTTCACGCCGAGGATCGACTCACACCACGGTGGCACGTGGGACAGCCCTGTGGGAAAGCCTCGAGGGAAAGCCTCGAGGAAAAACCACAGATCCTTTGATCCACGCGACGGGAAGTGTGACATTGCTGCTACAGTCTGGAAGGAAAGCGCACGTGCATGCCCCCACTCGAGACGAGGACTGACTCCCCTGGGGAGACTCCAGAAGTACTCAAAGATCCATGTCAGCCCCTGAGAGGAATCCTCGGTTCGGGCCCTGACTCCACACAAGGTTATTGGCCCCGGTATCGACGGGAGAGGAATCCCGAGAGGCCCCCTAGCAACTCGCATGGGGACTGGCCTCTCCTGAGGCCACCAGGGCGGGTCCCTGAGGTTCCCGTCGTAACTCGAGAACACCTGCCGCAACTCGAGAAAATCCAGGAAGTTCTCCCTTCCAGGTGAGATGAGGCCTATTTCCGATGAGGCGTCTGGAGACTAATGACACCTAACCTCTGGAATTTCGAAAGGGTCTTTCACACCCTTGCTGCAACTCAAGAAGTACACCGCCATACCCGTCTCCACTCGAGAGGAAGCACGATGGTCCCGCCCACATCCAGAGGAGCCCCGTTTCCCCCTCGTAGCTCGAGAAGAGGGATCCTTTCCCTGCTTTCAACGGGAAAGAATTCCCAGCGTTCCCGTCGCATCTCAAGAGGAGGCACTCTCAACAGGAAAGGCGAGAGGAACTCCATGGTCGTACCACCATTCCAAGAGTCCCCCAGATGTCTCAGTCCATTCCAGAGGAACCTCTTTGCCCTGCACTGGCTCATCTTTCACGCCGAGGATCGACTCACACCACGGTGGCACGTGGGACAGCCTTGTGGGAAAGCCTCGAGGGAAAGCCTCGAGGGAAAACCACAGATCCTTTGATCCACTCGACGGGAAGCGTGACATTGCTGCTACAGCCTGGAAGGAAAGCGCACGTGCATGCCCCCACTCGAGACGAGGCCTGACTCCCCTGGGGAGACTGCAGAAGTACCCAAAGATACATGTCACCCCTGAGAGGAATCCTCGGTTCCGGCCCTGACTCCACACAAGGTTTTTGGCCCCGGTATCGACGGGAGAGGAATCCCGAGAGGCCCCCTAGCAACTCGCATGGGGACTGGCCTCTCCTGAGGCAACCAGGGCGGGTCCCTGAGGTCCCCGTCGTAACTCGAGAACACCTGCCGCAACTCGAGAAAATCCAGGAAGTTCTCCCTTGCATGCGAGATGAGGCCTATTTCCGATGAGGCGTCTGGAGACTAATGACACCTAACCTCTGGAACTTCGAAAGGGTCTTTCACACCCTTGCTGCAACTCAAGAAGTTCACCGCCATACCCGTCTCCACTCGAGAGGAAGCACGATGGTCCCGCCCACATCCAGAGGAGCCCCGTTTCCCCCTCGTAGCTCGAGATGAGGGATCCTTTCCCTGCTTTCAACGGGAAAGAATTCCCGGCGTTCCCGTCGCATCTCAAGAGGAGGCACTCTCAACAGGAAAGGCGAGAGGAACTCCATGGTCGTACCACCATTCCAAGAGTCCCCCAGATGACTCAGTCCATTCCAGAGGAACCTGTTTGCCCTGCACTGGCTCATCTTTCACGCCGAGGATCGACTCACACCACGGTGGCACGTGGGACAGCCCTGTGGGAAAGCCTCGAGGGAAAGCCTCAAGGGAAAACCACAGATCCTTTGATCCACGCGACGGGAAGCGTGACATTGCTGCTACAGCCTGGAAGGAAAGCGCACGTGCATGCCCCCACTCGAGAGGAGGCCTGACTCCCCTGGGGAGACTCCAGAAGTACCCAAAGATCCTTGTCACCCCTGAGAGGAATACTCGGTCCCGGCCCTGACTCCACACAAGGTTTTTGGCCCCGGTATCGACGGGAGAGGAATCCCGAGAGGCCTCCTAGCAACTCGCATGGGGACTGGCCTCTCTTGAGGCCACCCGGGCGGATCCCTGAGGTCCCCGTCGTAACTCGAGAACACCTGCCGCAACTCAAGAAAATCCAGGAAGTTCTCCCTTCCAGGCTAGATGAGGCCTATTTCCGATGAGGCGTCTGGAGACTATGACACCTAACCTCTGGAACTTCGAAAGGGTCTTTCACACCCTTGCTGCAACTCAAGAAGTTCACCGCCATACCCGTCTCCACTCGAGAGGAAGTACGATGGTCCCGCCCACATCCAGAGGAGCCCCGTTTCCCCCTCGGAGCTCGAGATGAGGGATCCTTTCCCTGCTTTCAACGGGAAAGAATTCCCGGCGTTCCCGTCGCATCTCAAGAGGAGGCACTCTCAACAGGGAAGGCGAGAGGAACTCCATGGTCGTACCACCATTCCAAGACTCCCCCAGATGTCTCAGTCCATTCCAGAGGAACCTCTTTGCCCTGCACTGGCTCATCTTTCACGCCGAGGATCGACTCACACCACGGTGGCACGTGGGATAGCCCTGTGGGAAAGCCTCGAGGGAAAGCCTCGAGGGAAAACCACAGATCCTTTGATCCACGTGACGGGAAGCGTGACATTGCTGCTACAGCCTGGAAGGAAAGCGCACGTGCATGGCCCCACTCGAGAGGAGGCCTGACTCCCCTGGGGAGACTCCAGAAGTACCCAAAGATCCATGTCACCCCTGAGAGGAATCCTCGGTTCCGGCCCTGACTCCACACAAGGTTTTTGGCCCCGGTATCGACGGGAGAGGAATCCCGAGAGGCCCCCTAGCAACTCGCATGGGGACTGGCCTCTCCTGAGGCCACCAGGGCGGGTCCCTGAGGTCCCCGTCGTAACTCGAGAACACCTGCCGCAACTCGAGAAAATCCAGGAAGTTCTCCCTTCCAGGCGAGATGAGGCCTATTTCCGATGAGGCGTCTGGAGACTAATGACACCTAACCTCTGGAACTTCGAAAGGGTCTTTCACACCCTTGCTGCAACTCAAGAAGTTCACCGCCATACCCGTCTCCACTCGAGAGGAAGCACGATGGTCCCGCCCACATCCAGAGGAGCCCCGTTTCCCCCTCAGAGCTCGAGATGAGGGATCCTTTCCCTGCTTTCAACGGGAAAGAATTCCCGGCGTTCCCGTCGCATCTCAAGAGGAGGCACTCTCAACAGGAAAGGCGAGAGGAACTCCATGGTCGTACCACCATTCCAAGAGTCCCCCAGATGTCTCAGTCCATTCCAGAGGAACCACTTTGCCCTGCACTGGCTCATCTTTCACGCTGAGGATCGACTCACACCACGGTGGCACGTGGGACAGCCCTGTGGGAAAGCCTCGAGGGAAAGCCTCGAGGGAAAACCACAGATCCTTCGATCCACGCGACGGGAAGCGTGACATTGCTGCTACAGCCTGGAAGGAAAGCGCACGTGCATGGCCCCACTCGAGAGGAGGCCTGACTCCCCTGGGGAGACTCCAGAAGTACCCAAAGATCCATGTCACCCCTGAGAGGAATCCTCGGTCCCGGCCCTGACTCCACACAAGGTTTTTGGCCCCGGTATCGACGGGAGAGGAATCCCGAGAGGCCCCCTAGCAACTCGCATGGGGACTGGCCTCTCCTGAGGCCACCAGGGCGGGTCCCTGAGGTCCCCGTCGTAACTCGAGAACACCTGCCGCAACTCGAGAAAATCCAGGAAGTTCTCCCTTCCAGGCGAGATGAGGCCTATTTCCGATGAGGCGTCTGGAGACTAACGACACCTAACCTCTGGAACTTCGAAAGGGTCTTTCACACCCTTGCTGCAACTCAAGAAGTTCACCGCCATACCCGTCTCCACTCGAGAGGAAGCACGATGGTCCCGCCCACATCCAGAGGAGCCCCGTTTCCCCCTCAGAGCTCGAGATGAGGGATCCTTTCCCTGCTTTCAACGGGAACGAATTCCCGGCGTTCCCGTCGCATCTCAAGAGGAGGCACTCTCAACAGGAAAGGCGAGAGGAACTCCATGGTCGTACCACCATTCCAAGAGTCCCCCAGATGACTCAGTCCATTCCAGAGGAACCTGTTTGCCCTGCACTGGCTCATCTTTCACGCCGAGGATCGACTCACACCACGGTGGCACGTGGGACAGCCCTGTGGGAAAGCCTCGAGGGAAAGCCTCAAGGGAAAACCACAGATCCTTTGATCCACGCGACGGGAAGCGTGACATTGCTGCTACAGCCTGGAAGGAAAGCGCACGTGCATGCCCCCACTCGAGAGGAGGCCTGACTCCCCTGGGGAGACTCCAGAAGTACCCAAAGATCCTTGTCACCCCTGAGAGGAATACTCGGTCCCGGCCCTGACTCCACACAAGGTTTTTGGCCCCGGTATCGACGGGAGAGGAATCCCGAGAGGCCTCCTAGCAACTCGCATGGGGACTGGCCTCTCTTGAGGCCACCCGGGCGGATCCCTGAGGTCCCCGTCGTAACTCGAGAACACCTGCCGCAACTCAAGAAAATCCAGGAAGTTCTCCCTTCCAGGCTAGATGAGGCCTATTTCCGATGAGGCGTCTGGAGACTATGACACCTAACCTCTGGAACTTCGAAAGGGTCTTTCACACCCTTGCTGCAACTCAAGAAGTTCACCGCCATACCCGTCTCCACTCGAGAGGAAGTACGATGGTCCCGCCCACATCCAGAGGAGCCCCGTTTCCCCCTCGGAGCTCGAGATGAGGGATCCTTTCCCTGCTTTCAACGGGAAAGAATTCCCGGCGTTCCCGTCGCATCTCAAGAGGAGGCACTCTCAACAGGGAAGGCGAGAGGAACTCCATGGTCGTACCACCATTCCAAGACTCCCCCAGATGTCTCAGTCCATTCCAGAGGAACCTCTTTGCCCTGCACTGGCTCATCTTTCACGCCGAGGATCGACTCACACCACGGTGGCACGTGGGATAGCCCTGTGGGAAAGCCTCGAGGGAAAGCCTCGAGGGAAAACCACAGATCCTTTGATCCACGTGACGGGAAGCGTGACATTGCTGCTACAGCCTGGAAGGAAAGCGCACGTGCATGGCCCCACTCGAGAGGAGGCCTGACTCCCCTGGGGAGACTCCAGAAGTACCCAAAGATCCATGTCACCCCTGAGAGGAATCCTCGGTTCCGGCCCTGACTCCACACAAGGTTTTTGGCCCCGGTATCGACGGGAGAGGAATCCCGAGAGGCCCCCTAGCAACTCGCATGGGGACTGGCCTCTCCTGAGGCCACCAGGGCGGGTCCCTGAGGTCCCCGTCGTAACTCGAGAACACCTGCCGCAACTCGAGAAAATCCAGGAAGTTCTCCCTTCCAGGCGAGATGAGGCCTATTTCCGATGAGGCGTCTGGAGACTAATGACACCTAACCTCTGGAACTTCGAAAGGGTCTTTCACACCCTTGCTGCAACTCAAGAAGTTCACCGCCATACCCGTCTCCACTCGAGAGGAAGCACGATGGTCCCGCCCACATCCAGAGGAGCCCCGTTTCCCCCTCAGAGCTCGAGATGAGGGATCCTTTCCCTGCTTTCAACGGGAAAGAATTCCCGGCGTTCCCGTCGCATCTCAAGAGGAGGCACTCTCAACAGGAAAGGCGAGAGGAACTCCATGGTCGTACCACCATTCCAAGAGTCCCCCAGATGTCTCAGTCCATTCCAGAGGAACCACTTTGCCCTGCACTGGCTCATCTTTCACGCTGAGGATCGACTCACACCACGGTGGCACGTGGGACAGCCCTGTGGGAAAGCCTCGAGGGAAAGCCTCGAGGGAAAACCACAGATCCTTCGATCCACGCGACGGGAAGCGTGACATTGCTGCTACAGCCTGGAAGGAAAGCGCACGTGCATGGCCCCACTCGAGAGGAGGCCTGACTCCCCTGGGGAGACTCCAGAAGTACCCAAAGATCCATGTCACCCCTGAGAGGAATCCTCGGTCCCGGCCCTGACTCCACACAAGGTTTTTGGCCCCGGTATCGACGGGAGAGGAATCCCGAGAGGCCCCCTAGCAACTCGCATGGGGACTGGCCTCTCCTGAGGCCACCAGGGCGGGTCCCTGAGGTCCCCGTCGTAACTCGAGAACACCTGCCGCAACTCGAGAAAATCCAGGAAGTTCTCCCTTCCAGGCGAGATGAGGCCTATTTCCGATGAGGCGTCTGGAGACTAACGACACCTAACCTCTGGAACTTCGAAAGGGTCTTTCACACCCTTGCTGCAACTCAAGAAGTTCACCGCCATACCCGTCTCCACTCGAGAGGAAGCACGATGGTCCCGCCCACATCCAGAGGAGCCCCGTTTCCCCCTCAGAGCTCGAGATGAGGGATCCTTTCCCTGCTTTCAACGGGAACGAATTCCCGGCGTTCCCGTCGCATCTCAAGAGGAGGCACTCTCAACAGGAAAGGCGAGAGGAACTCCATGGTCGTACCACCATTCCAAGAGTCCCCCAGATGTCTCAGTCCATTCCAGAGGAACCTCTTTGCCCTGCACTGGCTCATTTTTCACGCCGAGGATCGACTCACACCACGGTGGCACGTGGGACAGCCCTGTGGGAAAGCCTCGAGGGAAAGCCTCGAGGGAAAACCACAGATCCTTTGATCCACGCGACGGGAAGCGTGACATTGCTGCTACAGCCTGGAAGGAAAGCACACGTGCATGCCCCCACTCGAGACGAGGCCTGACTCCCCTGGGGAGACTCCAGAAGTACCCAAAGATCCATGTCAGCCCCTGAGAGGAATCCTCGGTTCGGGCCCTGACTCCACACAAGGTTCTTGGCCCCGGTATCGACGGGAGAGGAATCCCGAGAGGCCCCCTAGCAACTCGCATGGGGACTGGCCTCTCCTGAGGCCACCAGGGCGGGTCCCTGAGGTCCCCGTCGTAACTCGAGAACACCTGCCGTAACTCGAGAAAATCCAGGAAGTTCTCCATTCCAGGCGAGATGAGGCCTATTTCCGATGAGGCGTCTGGAGACTAATGACACCTAACCTCTGGAATTTCGAAAGGGTCTTTCACACCCTTGCTGCAACTCAAGAAGTTCACCGCCATACCCGTCTCCACTCGAGAGGAAGCACGATGGTCCCGCCCACATCCAGAGGAGCCCCGTTTCCCCCTCGTAGCTCGAGATGAGGGATCCTTTCCCTGCTTTCAACGGGAAAGAATTCCCGGCGTTCCCGTCGCATCTGAAGAGGAGGCACTCTCAACAGGAAAGGCGAGAGGAACTCCATGGTCGTACCACCATTCCAAGAGTCCCCCAGATGTCTCAGTCCATTCCAGAGGAACCTCTTTGCCCTGCACTGGCTCATCTTTCACGCCGAGGATCGACTCACACCACGGTGGCACGTGGGACAGCCCTGTGGGAAAGCCTCGAGGGAAAGCCTCGAGGAAAAACCACAGATCCTTTGATCCACGCGACGGGAAGTGTGACATTGCTGCTACAGTCTGGAAGGAAAGCGCACGTGCATGCCCCCACTCGAGACGAGGCCTGACTCCCCTGGGGAGACTCCAGAAGTACTCAAAGATCCATGTCAGCCCCTGAGAGGAATCCTCGGTTCGGGCCCTGACTCCACACAAGGTTATTGGCCCCGGTATCGACGGGAGAGGAATCCCGAGAGGCCCCCTAGCAACTCGCATGGGGACTGGCCTCTCCTGAGGCCGCCAGGGCGGGTCCCTGAGGTCCCCGTCGTAACTCGAGAACACCTGCCGCAACTCGAGAAAATCCAGGAAGTTCTCCCTTCCAGGTGAGATGAGGCCTATTTCCGATGAGGCGTCTGGAGACTAATGACACCTAACCTCTGGAATTTCGAAAGGGTCTTTCACACCCTTGCTGCAACTCAAGAAGTACACCGCCATACCCGTCTCCACTCGAGAGGAAGCACGATGGTCCCGCCCACATTCAGAGGAGCCCCGTTTCCCCCTCGTAGCTCGAGATGAGGGATCCTTTCCCTGCTTTCAACGGGAAAGAATTCCCAGCGTTCCCGTCGCATCTCAAGAGGAGGCACTCTCAACAGGAAAGGCGAGAGAAACTCCATGGTCGTACCACCATTCCAAGAGTCCCCCAGATGTCTCAGTCCATTCCAGAGGAACCTCTTTGCCCTGCACTGGCTCATCTTTCACGCCGAGGATCGACTCACACCACGGTGGCACGTGGGACAGCCTTGTGGGAAAGCCTCGAGGGAAAGCCTCGAGGGAAAACCACAGATCCTTTGATCCACTCGACGGGAAGCGTGACATTGCTGCTACAGCCTGGAAGGAAAGCGCACGTGCATGCCCCCACTCGAGACGAGGCCTGACTCCCCTGGGGAGACTCCAGAAGTACCCAAAGATACATGTCACCCCTGAGAGGAATCCTCGGTTCCGGCCCTGACTCCACACAAGGTTTTTGGCCCCGGTATCGACGGGAGAGGAATCCCGAGAGGCCCCCTAGCAACTCGCATGGGGACTGGCCTCTCCTGAGGCAACCAGGGCGGGTCCCTGAGGTCCCCGTCGTAACTCGAGAACACCTGCCGCAACTCGAGAAAATCCAGGAAGTTCTCCCTTGCAGGCGAGATGAGGCCTATTTCCGATGAGGCGTCTGGAGACTAATGACACCTAACCTCTGGAACTTCGAAAGGGTCTTTCACACCCTTGCTGCAACTCAAGAAGTTCACCGCCATACCCGTCTCCACTCGAGAGGAAGCACGATGGTCCCGCCCACATCCAGAGGAGCCCCGTTTCCCCCTCGTAGCTCGAGATGAGGGATCCTTTCCCTGCTTTCAACGGGAAAGAATTCCCGGCGTTCCCGTCGCATCTCAAGAGGAGGCACTCTCAACAGGAAAGGCGAGAGGAACTCCATGGTCGTACCACCATTCCAAGAGTCCCCCAGATGACTCAGTCCATTCCAGAGGAACCTCTTTGCCCTGCACTGGCTCATCTTTCACGCCGAGGATCGACTCACACCACGGTGGCACGTGGGACAGCCCTGTGGGAAAGCCTCGAGGGAAAGCCTCAAGGGAAAACCACAGATCCTTTGATCCACGCGACGGGAAGCGTGACATTGCTGCTACAGCCTGGAAGGTAAGCGCACGTGCATGCCCCCACTCGAGAGGAGGCCTGACTCCCCTGGGGAGACTCCAGAAGTACCCAAAGATCCTTGTCACCCCTGAGAGGAATCCTCGGTCCCGGCCCTGACTCCACACAAGGTTTTTGGCCCCGGTATCGACGGGAGAGGAATCCCGAGAGGCCTCCTAGCAACTCGCATGGGGACTGGCCTCTCTTGA
This sequence comes from Capricornis sumatraensis, assembly GCF_032405125.1. Lineage (NCBI taxonomy): Eukaryota > Metazoa > Chordata > Mammalia > Artiodactyla > Bovidae > Capricornis > Capricornis sumatraensis. The sequence continues at coordinate 1,094,188 of NW_027184616.1, read as the reverse complement.
GGCCACCCGGGCGGGTCCCTGAGGTCCCCGTCGTAACTCGAGAACACCTGCCGCAACTCAAGAAAATCCAGGAAGTTCTCCCTTCCAGGCGAGATGAGGCCTATTTCCGATGAGGCGTCTGGAGACTAATGACACCTAACCTCTGGAACTTCGAAAGGGTCTTTCACACCCTTGCTGCAACTCAAGAAGTTCACCGCCATACCCGTCTCCACTCGAGAGGAAGTACGATGGTCCCGCCCACATCCAGAGGAGCCCCGTTTCCCCCTCGGAGCTCGAGATGAGGGATCCTTTCCCTGCTTTCAACGGGAAAGAATTCCCGGCGTTCCCGTCGCATCTCAAGAGGAGGCACTCTCAACAGGAAAGGCGAGAGGAACTCCATGGTCGTACCACCATTCCAAGACTCCCCCAGATGTCTCAGTCCATTCCAGAGGAACCTCTTTGCCCTGCACTGGCTCATCTTTCACGCCGAGGATCGACTCACACCACGGTGGCACGTGGGATAGCCCTGTGGGAAAGCCTCGAGGGAAAGCCTCGAGGGAAAACCACAGATCCTTTGATCCACGCGACGGGAAGCGTGACATTGCTGCTACAGCCTGGAAGGAAAGCGCACGTGCATGGCCCCACTCGAGAGGAGGCCTGACTCCCCTGCGGAGACTCCAGAAGTACCCAAAGATCCATGTCACCCCTGAGAGGAATCCTCGGTCCCGGCCCTGACTCCGCACAAGGTTTTTGGCCCCGGAATCGACGGGAGAGGAATCCCGAGAGGCCCCCTAGCAACTCGCATGGGGACTGGCGTCTCCTGAGGCCACCAGGGCGGGTCCCTGAGGTCCCCGTCGTAACTCGAGAACACCTGCTGCAACTCGAGAAAATCCAGGAAGTTCTCCCTTCCAGGCGAGATGAGGCCTATTTCCGATGAGGCGTCTGGAGACTAATGACACCTAACCTCTGGAACTTCGAAAGTGTCTTTCACACCCTTGCTGCAACTCAAGAAGTTCACCGCCATACCCGTCTCCACTCGAGAGGAAGCACGATGGTCCCGCCCACATCCAGAGGAGCCCCGTTTCCCCCTCGTAGCTCGAGATGAGGGATCCTTTCCCTGCTTTCAACGGGAAAGAATTCCCGGCGTTCCCGTCGCATCTCAAGAGGAGGCACTCTCAACAGGAAAGGCGAGAGGAACTCCATGGTCGTACCACCATTCCAAGAGTCCCCCAGATGTCTCAGTCCATTCCAGAGGAACCTCTTTGCCCTGCACTGGCTCATTTTTCACGCCGAGGATCGACTCACACCACGGTGGCACGTGGGACAGCCCTGTGGGAAAGCCTCGAGGGAAAGCCTCGAGGGAAATCCACAGATCCTTTGATCCACGCGACGGGAAGCGTGACATTGCTTCTACAGCCTGGAAGGAAAGCACACGTGCATGCCCCCACTCGAGACGAGGCCTGACTCCCCTGGGGAGACTCCAGAAGTACCCAAAGATCCATGTCAGCCCCTGAGAGGAATCCTCGGTTCGGGCCCTGACTCCACACAAGGTTCTTGGCCCCGGTATCGACGGGAGAGGAATCCCGAGAGGCCCCCTAGCAACTCGCATGGGGACTGGCCTCTCCTGAGGCCACCAGGGCGGGTCCCTGAGGTCCCCGTCGTAACTCGAGAACACCTGCCGTAACTCGAGAAAATCCAGGAAGTTCTCCCTTCCAGGCGAGATGAGGCCTATTTCCGATGAGGCGTCTGGAGACTAATGACACCTAACCTCTGGAATTTCGAAAGGGTCTTTCACACCCTTGCTGCAACTCAAGAAGTTCACCGCCATACCCGTCTCCACTCGAGAGGAAGCACGATGGTCCCGCCCACATCCAGAGGAGCCCCGTTTCCCCCTCGTAGCTCGAGATGAGGGATCCTTTCCCTGCTTTCAACGGGAAAGAATTCCCGGCGTTCCCGTCGCATCTCAAGAGGAGGCACTCTCAACAGGAAAGGCGAGAGGAACTCCATGGTCGTACCACCATTCCAAGAGTCCCCCAGATGTCTCAGTCCATTCCAGAGGAACCTCTTTGCCCTGCACTGGCTCATCTTTCACGCCGAGGATCGACTCACACCACGGTGGCACGTGGGACAGCCTTGTGGGAAAGCCTCGAGGGAAAGCCTCGAGGGAAAACCACAGATCCTTTGATCCACTCGACGGGAAGCGTGACATTGCTGCTACAGCCTGGAAGGAAAGCGCACGTGCATGCCCCCACTCGAGACGAGGCCTGACTCCCCTGGGGAGACTCCAGAAGTACCCAAAGATACATGTCACCCCTGAGAGGAATCCTCGGTTCCGGCCCTGACTCCACACAAGGTTTTTGGCCCCGGTATCGACGGGAGAGGAATCCCGAGAGGCCCCCTAGCAACTCGCATGGGGACTGGCCTCTCCTGAGGCAACCAGGGCGGGTCCCTGAGGTCCCCGTCGTAACTCGAGAACACCTGCCGCAACTCGAGAAAATCCAGGAAGTTCTCCCTTCCAGGCGAGATGAGGCCTATTTCCGATGAGGCGTCTGGAGACTAATGACACCTAACCTCTGGAACTTCGAAAGGGTCTTTCACACCCTTGCTGCAACTCAAGAAGTTCACCGCCATACCCGTCTCCACTCGAGAGGAAGCACGATGGTCCCGCCCACATCCAGAGGAGCCCCGTTTCCCCCTCGGAGCTCGAGATGAGGGATCCTTTCCCTGCTTTCAACGGGAAAGAATTCCCGGCGTTCCCGTCGCATCTCAAGAGGAGGCACTCTCAACAGGAAAGGCGAGAGGAACTCCATGGTCGTACCACCATTCCAAGAGTCCCCCAGATGTCTCAGTCCATTCCAGAGGAACCTCTCTGCCCTGCACTGGCTCATTTTTCACGCCGAGGATCGACTCACACCACGGTGGCACGTGGGACATCCCTGTGGGAAAGCCTCGAGGGAAAGCCTCGAGGGAAAACCACAGATCCTTTGATCCACGCGACGGGAAGCGTGACATTGCTGCTACAGCCTGGAAGGAAAGCACACGTGCATGCCCCCACTCGAGACGAGGCCTGACTCCCCTGGGGAGACTCCAGAAGTACCCAAAGATCCATGTCAGCCCCTGAGAGGAATCCTCGGTTCGGGCCCTGACTCCACACAAGGTTCTTGGCCCCGGTATCGACGGGAGAGGAATCCCGAGAGGCCCCCTAGCAACTCGCATGGGGACTGGCCTCTCCTGAGGCCACCAGGGCGGGTCCCTGAGGTCCCCGTCGTAACTCGAGAACACCTGCCGTAACTCGAGAAAATCCAGGAAGTTCTCCCTTCCAGGCGAGATGAGGCCTATTTCCGATGAGGCGTCTGGAGACTAATGAAACCTAACCTCTGGAATTTCGAAAGGGTCTTTCACACCCTTGCTGCAACTCAAGAAGTTCACCGCCATACCCGTCTCCTCTCGAGAGGAAGCACGATGGTCCCGCCCACATCCAGAGGAGCCCCGTTTCCCCCTCGGAGCTCGAGATGAGGGATCCTTTCCCTGCTTTCAACGGGAAAGAATTCCCGGCGTTCCTGTCGCCTCTCAAGAGGAGGCACTCTCAACAGGAAAGCCGAGAGGAACTCCATGGTCGTACCACCATTCCAAGAGTCCCCCAGATGTCTCAGTCCATTCCAGAGGAACCTCTTTGCCCTGCACTGGCTCATCTTTCACGCCGAGGATCGACTCACACCACGGTGGCACGTGGGACAGCCCTGTGGGAAAGCCTCGAGGGAAAGCCTCGAGGGAAAACCACAGATCCTTTGATCCACGCGACGGGAAGTGTGACATTGCTGCTACAGTCTGGAAGGAAAGCGCACGTGCATGCCCCCACTCGAGACGAGGCCTGACTCCCCTGGGGAGACTCCAGAAGTACTCAAAGATCCATGTCAGCCCCTGAGAGGAATCCTCGGTTCGGGCCCTGACTCCACACAAGGTTATTGGCCCCGGTATCGACGGGAGAGGAATCCCGAGAGGCCCCCTAGCAACTCGCATGGGGACTGGCCTCTCCTGAGGCCACCAGGGCGGGTCCCTGAGGTCCCCGTCGTAACTCGAGAACACCTGCCGCAACTCGAGAAAATCCAGGAAGTTCTCCCTTCCAGGTGAGATGAGGCCTATTTCCGATGAGGCGTCTGGAGACTAATGACACCTAACCTCTGGAATTTCGAAAGGGTCTTTCACACCCTTGCTGCAACTCAAGAAGTACACCGCCATACCCGTCTCCACTCGAGAGGAAGCACGATGGTCCCGCCCACATCCAGAGGAGCCCCGTTTCCCCCTCGTAGCTCGAGATGAGGGATCCTTTCCCTGCTTTCAACGGGAAAGAATTCCCAGCGTTCCCGTCGCATCTCAAGAGGAGGCACTCTCAACAGGAAAGGCGAGAGGAACTCCATGGTCGTACCACCATTCCTAGAGTCCCCCAGATGTCTCAGTCCATTCCAGAGGAACCTCTTTGCCCTGCACTGGCTCATCTTTCACGCCGAGGATCGACTCACACCACGGTGGCACGTGGGACAGCCTTGTGGGAAAGCCTCGAGGGAAAGCCTCGAGGGAAAACCACAGATCCTTTGATCCACGCGACGGGAAGCGTGACATTGCTGCTACAGCCTGGAAGGAAAGCGCACGTGCATGCCCCCACTCGAGACGAGGCCTGACTCCCCTGGGGAGACTCCAGAAGTACCCAAAGATACATGTCACCCCTGAGAGGAATCCTCGGTTCCGGCCCTGACTCCACACAAGGTTTTTGGCCCCGGTATCGACGGGAGAGGAATCCCGAGAGGCCCCCTAGCAACTCGCATGGGGACTGGCCTCTCCTGAGGCAACCAGGGCGGGTCCCTGAGGTACCCGTCGTAACTCGAGAACACCTGCCGCAACTCGAGAAAATCCAGGAAGTTCTCCCTTCCAGGCGAGATGAGGCCTATTTCCGATGAGGCGTCTGGAGACTAATGACACCTAACCTCTGGAACTTCGAAAGGGTCTTTCACACCCTTGCTGCAACTCAAGAAGTTCACCGCCATACCCGTCTCCACTCGAGAGGAAGCACGATGGTCCCGCCCACATCCAGAGGAGCCCCGTTTCCCCCTCGGAGCTCGAGATGAGGGATCCTTTCCCTGCTTTCAACGGGAAAGAATTCCCGGCGTTCCCGTCGCATCTCAAGAGGAGGCACTCTCAACAGGAAAGGCGAGAGGAACTCCATGGTCGTACCACCATTCCAAGAGTCCCCCAGATGTCTCAGTCCATTCCAGAGGAACCTCTTTGCCCTGCACTGGCTCATCTTTCACGCCGAGGATCGACTCACACCACGGTGGCACGTGGGACAGCCTTGTGGGAAAGCCTCGAGGGAAAGCCTCGAGGGAAAACCACAGATCCTTTGATCCACTCGACGGGAAGCGTGACATTGCTGCTACAGCCTGGAAGGAAAGCGCACGTGCATGCCCCCACTCGAGACGAGGCCTGACTCCCCTGGGGAGACTCCAGAAGTACCCAAAGATACATGTCACCCCTGAGAGGAATCCTCGGTTCCGGCCCTGACTCCACACAAGGTTTTTGGCCCCGGTATCGACGGGAGAGGAATCCCGAGAGGCCCCCTAGCAACTCGCATGGGGACTGGCCTCTCCTGAGGCAACCAGGGCGGGTCCCTGAGGTCCCCGTCGTAACTCGAGAACACCTGCCGCAACTCGAGAAAATCCAGGAAGTTCTCCCTTCCAGGCGAGATGAGGCCTATTTCCGATGAGGCGTCTGGAGACTAATGACACCTAACCTCTGGAACTTCGAAAGGGTCTTTCACACCCTTGCTGCAACTCAAGAAGTTCACCGCCATACCCGTCTCCACTCGAGAGGAAGCACGATGGTCCCGCCCACATCCAGAGGAGCCCCGTTTCCCCCTCGGAGCTCGAGATGAGGGATCCTTTCCCTGCTTTCAACGGGAAAGAATTCCCGGCGTTCCCGTCGCATCTCAAGAGGAGGCACTCTCAACAGGAAAGGCGAGAGGAACTCCATGGTCGTACCACCATTCCAAGAGTCCCCCAGATGTCTCAGTCCATTCCAGAGGAACCTCTCTGCCCTGCACTGGCTCATTTTTCACGCCGAGGATCGACTCACACCACGGTGGCACGTGGGACAGCCCTGTGGGAAAGCCTCGAGGGAAAGCCTCGAGGGAAAACCACAGATCCTTTGATCCACGCGACGGGAAGCGTGACATTGCTGCTACAGCCTGGAAGGAAAGCACACGTGCATGCCCCCACTCGAGACGAGGCCTGACTCCCCTGGGGAGACTCCAGAAGTACCCAAAGATCCATGTCAGCCCCTGAGAGGAATCCTCGGTTCGGGCCCTGACTCCACACAAGGTTCTTGTCCCCGGTATCGACGGGAGAGGAATCCCGAGAGGCCCCCTAGCAACTCGCATGGGGACTGGCCTCTCCTGAGGCCACCAGGGCGGGTCCCTGAGGTACCCGTCGTAACTCGAGAACACCTGCCGTAACTCGAGAAAATCCAGGAAGTTCTCCCTTCCAGGCGAGATGAGGCCTGTTTCCGATGAGGCGTCTGGAGACTAATGACACCTAACCTCTGGAATTTCGAAAGGGTCTTTCACACCCTTGCTGCAACTCAAGAAGTTCACCGCCATACCCGTCTCCTCTCGAGAGGAAGCACGATGGTCCCGCCCACATCCAGAGGAGCCCCGTTTCCCCCTCGTAGCTCGAGATGAGGGATCCTTTCCCTGCTTTCAACGGGAAAGAATTCCCGGCGTTCCCGTCGCATCTCAAGAGGAGGCACTCTCAACAGGAAAGGCGAGAGGAACTCCATGGTCGTACCACCATTCCAAGAGTCCCCCAGATGTCTCAGTCCATTCCAGAGGAACCTCTTTGCCCTGCACTGGCTCATCTTTCACGCCGAGGATCGACTCACACCACGGTGGCACGTGGGACAGCCTTGTGGGAAAGCCTCGAGGGAAAGCCTCGAGGGAAAACCACAGATCCTTTGATCCACTCGACGGGAAGCGTGACATTGCTGCTACAGCCTGGAAGGAAAGCGCACGTGCATGCCCCCACTCGAGACGAGGCCTGACTCCCCTGGGGAGACTCCAGAAGTACCCAAAGATACATGTCACCCCTGAGAGGAATCCTCGGTTCCGGCCCTGACTCCACACAAGGTTTTTGGCCCCGGTATCGACGGGAGAGGAATCCCAAGAGGCCCCCTAGCAACTCGCATGGGGACTGGCCTCTCCTGAGGCAACCAGGGCGGGTCCCTGAGGTCCCCGTCGTAACTCGAGAACACCTGCCGCAACTCGAGAAAATCCAGGAAGTTCTCCCTTCCAGGCGAGATGAGGCCTATTTCCGATGAGGCGTCTGGAGACTAATGACACCTAACCTCTGGAACTTCGAAAGGGTCTTTCACACCCTTGCTGCAACTCAAGAAGTTCACCGCCATACCCGTCTCCACTCGAGAGGAAGCACGATGGTCCCGCCCACATCCAGAGGAGCCCCGTTTCCCACTCGGAGCTCGAGATGAGGGATCCTTTCCCTGCTTTCAACGGGAAAGAATTCCCGGCGTTCCCGTCGCATCTCAAGAGGAGGCACTCTCAACAGGAAAGGCGAGAGGAACTCCATGGTCGTACCACCATTCCAAGAGTCCCCCAGATGTCTCAGTCCATTCCAGAGGAACCTCTCTGCCCTGCACTGGCTCATTTTTCACGCCGAGGATCGACTCACACCACGGTGGCACGTGGGACAGCCCTGTGGGAAAGCCTCGAGGAAAAGCCTCGAGGGAAAACCACAGATCCTTTGATCCACGCGACGGGAAGTGTGACATTGCTGCTACAGTCTGGAAGGAAAGCGCACGTGCATGCCCCCACTCGAGACGAGGCCTGACTCCCCTGGGGAGACTCCAGAAGTACTCAAAGATCCATGTCAGCCCCTGAGAGGAATCCTCGGTTCGGGCCCTGACTCCACACAAGGTTATTGGCCCCGGTATCTACGGGAGAGGAATCCCGAGAGGCCCCCTAGCAACTCGCATGGGGACTGGCCTCTCCTGAGGCCACCAGGGCGGGTCCCTGAGGTCCCCGTCGTAACTCGAGAACACCTGCCGCAACTCGAGAAAATCCAGGAAGTTCTCCCTTCCAGGTGAGATGAGGCCTATTTCCGATGAGGCGTCTGGAGACTAATGACACCTAACCTCTGGAATTTCGAAAGGGTCTTTCACACCCTTGCTGCAACTCAAGAAGTACACCGCCATACCCGTCTCCACTCGAGAGGAAGCACGATGGTCCCGCCCACATCCAGAGGAGCCCCGTTTCCCCCTCGTAGCTCGAGATGAGGGATCCTTTCCCTGCTTTCAACGGGAAAGAATTCCCAGCGTTCCCGTCGCATCTCAAGAGGAGGCACTCTCAACAGGAAAGGCGAGAGGAACTCCATGGTCGTACCACCATTCCAAGAGTCCCCCAGATGTCTCAGTCCATTCCAGAGGAACCTCTTTGCCCTGCACTGGCTCATCTTTCACGCCGAGGATCGACTCACACCACGGTGGCACGTGGGACAGCCTTGTGGGAAAGCCTCGAGGGAAAGCCTCGAGGGAAAACCACAGATCCTTTGATCCACTCGACGGGAAGCGTGACATTGCTGCTACAGCCTGGAAGGAAAGCGCACGTGCATGCCCCCACTCGAGACGAGGCCTGACTCCCCTGGGGAGACTCCAGAAGTACCCAAAGATACATGTCACCCCTGAGAGGAATCCTCGGTTCCGGCCCTGACTCCACACAAGGTTTTTGGCCCCGGTATCGACGGGAGAGGAATCCCGAGAGGCCCCCTAGCAACTCGCATGGGGACTGGCCTCTCCTGAGGCAACCAGGGCGGGTCCCTGAGGTCCCCGTCGTAACTCGAGAACACCTGCCGCAACTCGAGAAAATCCAGGAAGTTCTCCCTTGCAGGCGAGATGAGGCCTATTTCCGATGAGGCGTCTGGAGACTAATGACACCTAACCTCTGGAACTTCGAAAGGGTCTTTCACACCCTTGCTGCAACTCAAGAAGTTCACCGCCATACCCGTCTCCACTCGAGAGGAAGCACGATGGTCCCGCCCACATCCCGAGGAGCCCCGTTTCCCCCTCGTAGCTCGAGATGAGGGATCCTTTCCCTGCTTTCAACGGGAAAGAATTCCCGGCGTTCCCGTCGCATCTCAAGAGGAGGCACTCTCAACAGGAAAGGCGAGAGGAACTCCATGGTCGTACCACCATTCCAAGAGTCCCCCAGATGACTCAGTCCATTCCAGAGGAACCTCTTTGCCCTGCACTGGCTCATCTTTCACGCCGAGGATCGACTCACACCACGGTGGCACGTGGGACAACCCTGTGGGAAAGCCTCGAGGGAAAGCCTCGAGGGAAAACCACAGATCCTTTGATCCACGCGACGGGAAGCGTGACATTGCTGCTACAGCCTGGAAGGAAAGCGCACGTGCATGCCCCCACTCGAGACGAGGCCTGACTCCCCTGGGGAGACTCCAGAAGTACCCAAAGATCCTTGTCACCCCTGAGAGGAATCCTCGGTCCCGGCCCTGACACCACACAAGGTTTTTGGCCCCGGTATCGACGGGAGAGGAATCCAGAGAGGCCCCCTAGCAACTCGCATGGGGACTGGCCTCTCTTGAGGCCACCCGGGCGGGTCCCTGAGGTCCCCGTCGTAACTCGAGAACACCTGCCGCAACTCGAGAAAATCCAGGAAGTTCTCCCTTGCAGGCGAGATGAGGCCTATTTCCGATGAGGCGTCTGGAGACTAATGACACCTAACCTCTGGAACTTCGAAAGGGTCTTTCACACCCTTGCTGCAACTCAAGAAGTTCACCGCCATACCCGTCTCCACTCGAGAGGAAGCACGATGGTCCCGCCCACATCCAGAGGAGCCCCGTTTCCCCCTCGGAGCTCGAGATGAGGGATCCTTTCCCTGCTTTCAACGGGAAAGAATTCCCGGCGTTCCCGTCGCATCTCAAGAGGAGGCACTCTAAACAGGAAAGGCGAGAGGAACTCCATGGTCGTACCACCATTCCAAGACTCCCCCAGATGTCTCAGTCCATTCCAGAGGAACCTCTTTGCCCTGCACTGGCTCATCTTTCACGCCGAGGATCGACTCACACCACGGTGGCACGTGGGACTGCCCTGTGGGAAAGCCTCGAGGGAAAGCCTCGAGGGAAAACCACAGATCCTTTGATCCACGCGACGGGAAGCGTGACATTGCTGCTACAGCCTGGAAGGAAAGCGCACGTGCATGCCCCCACTCGAGAGGAGGCCTGACTCCCCTGGGGAGACTCCAGAAGTACCCAAAGATCCATGTCACCCCTGAGAGGAATCCTCGGTCCCGGCCCTGACTACACACAAGGTTTTTGGCCCCGGTATCGACGGGAGAGGAATCCCGAGAGGCCCCCTAGCAACTCGCATGGGGACTGGCCTCTCCTGAGGCAACCAGGGCGGGTTCCTGAGGTCCCCGTCGTAACTCGAGAACACCTGCCGCAACTCGAGAAAATCCAGGAAGTTCTCCCTTCCAGGCGAGATGAGGCCTATTTCCGATGAGGCGTCTGGAGACTAATGACACCTAACCTCTGGAACTTCGAAAGGGTCTTTCACACCCTTGCTGCAACTCAAGAAGTTCACCGCCATACCCGTCTCCACTCGACAGGAAGCACGATGGTCCCGCCCACATCCAGAGGAGCCCCGTTTCCCCCTCGGAGCTCGAGATGAGGGATCCTTTCCCTGCTTTCAACGGGAAAGAATTCCCGGCGTTCCCGTCGCATCTCAAGAGGAGGCACTCTCAACAGGAAAGGCGAGAGGAACTGCATGGTCGTACCACCATTCCAAGAGTCCCCCAGATGTCTCAGTCCATTCCAGAGGAAACTCTTTGCCCTGCACTGGCTCATCTTTCACGCCGAGGATTGACTCACACCACGGTGGCACGTGGGACAGCCCTGTGGGAAAGCCTCGAGGGAAAGCCTCGAGGGAAAACCACAGATCCTTTGATCCACGCGACGGGAAGTGTGACATTGCTGCTACAGTCAGGAAGGAAAGCGCACGTGCATGCCCCCACTCGAGACGAGGCCTGACTCCCCTGGGGAGACTCCAGAAGTACTCAAAGATCCATGTCAGCCCCTGAGAGGAATCCTCGGTTTGGGCCCTGACTCCACACAAGGTTATTGGCCCCGGTATCGACGGGAGAGGAATCCCGAGAGGCCTCCTAGCAACTCGCATGGGGACTGGCCTCTCCTGAGGCCACCAGGGCGGGTCCCTGAGGTCCCCGTCGTAACTCGAGAACACCTGCCGCAACTCGAGAAAATCCAGGAAGTTCTCCCTTCCAGGTGAGATGAGGCCTATTTCCGATGAGGCGTCTGGAGACTAATGACACCTAACCTCTGGAATTTCGAAAGGGTCTTTCACACCCTGGCTGCAACTCAAGAAGTACACCGCCATACCCGTCTCCACTCGAGAGGAAGCACGATGGTCCCGCCCACATCCAGAGGAGCCCCGTTTCCCCCTCGTAGCTCGAGATGAGGGATCCTTTCCCTGCTTTCAACGGGAAAGAATTCCCAGCGTTCCCGTCGCATCTCAAGAGGAGGCACTCTCAACAGGAAAGGCGAGAGGAACTCCATGGTCATACCACCATTCCAAGAGTCCCCCAGATGTCTCAGTCCATTCCAGAGGAACCTCTTTGCACTGCACTGGCTCATCTTTCACGCCGAGGATCGACTCACACCACGGTGGCACGTGGGACAGCCTTGTGGGAAAGCCTCGAGGGAAAGCCTCGAGGGAAAACCACAGATCCTTTGATCCACGTGACGGGAAGCGTGACATTGCTGCTACAGCCTGGAAGGAAAGCGCACGTGCATGCCCCCACTCGAGACGAGGCCTGACTCCCCTGGGGAGACTCCAGAAGTACCCAAAGATACATGTCACCCCTGAGAGGAATCCTCGGTTCCGGCCCTGACTCCACACAAGGTTTTTGGCCCCGGTATCGACGGGAAAGGAATCCCGAGAGGCCGCCTAGAAACTCGCACGGGGAGTGGCCTCTCCTGAGGCCAGAAGGGCGGGTCCCTGACGTCCCCGTCGTAACTCGAGAACACCTGCCGCAACTCGAGAAAATCCAGGAAGTTCTCCCTTCCAGGCGAGATGAGGCCTATTTCCGATGAGGCGTCTGGAGTCTAATGACACCTAACCTCTGGAACTTCGAAAGGGTCTTTCACACCCTTGCTGCAACTCAAGAAGTTCACCGCCATACCCGTCTCCACTCGAGAGGAAGCACGATGGTCCCGCCCACATCCAGAGGAGCCCCGTTTCCCCCTCGGAGCTCGAGATGAGGGATCCTTTCCCTGCTTTCAACGGGAAAGAATTCCCGGCGTTCCCGTCGCATCTCAAGAGGAGGCACTCTCAACAGGAAAGGAGAGAGGAACTCCATGGTCGTACCACCATTCCAAGACTCCCCCAGATGTCTCAGTCCATTCCAGAGGAAACTCTTTGCCCTGCACTGGCTCATCTTTCACGCCGAGGATCGGCTCACAACACGGTGGCACGTGGGACAGCCCTGTGGGAAAGCCTCGAGGGAAAGCCTCGAGGGAAAGCCACAGATCCTTTGATAAATGCGACGGAAATCGTGACATTGCTGCTACAGCCTGGAAGGAAAGCGCACGTGCATGCCCCCACTCGAGACGAGGCCTGACTCCCCTGGGGAGACTCCAGAAGTACCCAAAGATCCATGTCAGCCCCTGAGAGGAATCCTCGGTCCCGGCCCTGACTCCACACAAGGTTTTTGGCCCCGGTATCGACGGGAGAGGAATCCCGAGAGGCCCCCTAGCAACTCGCATGGGGACTGGCCTCTCCTGAGGCCACCAGGGCGGGTCCCTGAGGTCCCCGTCGTAACTCGAGAACACCTGCCGCAACTCGAGAAAATCCAGGAAGTTCTCCCTTCCAGGCGAGATGAGGCCTATTTCCGATGAGGCGTCTGGAGACTAATGACACCTAACCTCTGGAACTTCGAAAGGGTCTTTCACACCCTTGCTGCAACTCAAGAAGTTCACCGCCATACCCGTCTCCACTCGAGAGGAAGCACGATGGTCCCGCCCACATCCAGAGGAGCCCCGTTTCCCCCTCGTAGCTCGAGATGAGGGATCCTTTCCCTGCTTTCAACGGGAAAGAATTCCCGGCGTTCCCGTCGCATCTCAAGAGGAGGCACTCTCAACAGGAAAGGCGAGAGGAACTCCATGGTCGTACCACCATTCCAAGACTCCCCCAGATGTCTCAGTCCATTCCAGAGGAACCTTTTGCCCTGCACTGGCTCATCTTTCACGCCGAGGATCGACTCACACCACGGTGGCATGTGGGAAAGCCTTGTGGGAAAGCCTCGAGGGAAAGCCTCGAGGGAAAACCACAGATCCTTTGATCCACGCGACGGGAAGCGTGACATTGCTGCTGCAGCCTGGAAGGAAAGCGCACGTGCATGCCCCCACTCGAGACGAGTCCTGACTCCCCTGGGGAGACTCCAGAAGTACCCAAAGATACATGTCACCCCTGAGAGTAATCCTCGGTTCCGGCCCTGACTCCACACAAGGTTTTTGGCCCCGGTATCGACGGGAGAGGAATCCCGAGAGGCCCCCTAGCAACTCGCATGGGGACTGGCCTCTCCTGAGGCCACCAGGGCGGGTCCCTGAGGTCCCCGTCGTAACTCGAGAACACCTGCCGCAACTCGAGAAAATCCAGGAAGTTCTCCCTTGCAGGCGAGATGAGGCCTATTTCCGATGAGGCGTCTGGAGACTAATGACACCTAACCTCTGGAACTTCGAAAGGGTCTTTCACACCCTTGCTGCAACTCAAGAAGTTCACCGCCATACCCGTCTCCACTCGAGAGGAAGCACGATGGTCCCGCCCACATCCAGAGGAGCCCCGTTTCCCCCTCATAGCTCGAGATGAGGGATCCTTTCCCTGCTTTCAACGGGAAAGAATTCCCGGCGTTCCCGTCGCATCTCAAGAGGAGGCACTCTCAACAGGAAAGGCGAGAGGAACTCCATGGTCGTACCACCATTCCAAGAGTCCCCCAGATGTCTCAGTCCATTCCAGAGGAACCTCTTTGCCCTGCACTGGCTCATCTTTCACGCCGAGGATCGACTCACACCACGGTGGCACGTGGGACAGCCCTGTGGGAAAGCCTCGAGGGAAAGCCTCGAGGGAAAACCACAGATCCTTTGATCCACGCGACGGGAAGCGTGACATTGCTGCTACAGCCTGGAAGGAAAGCGCACGTGCATGCCCCCACTCGAGACGAGGCCTGACTCCCGTGGGGAGACTCCAGAAGTACCCAAAGATCCATGTCAGCCCCTGAGAGGAATCCTCGGTTCCGGGCCTGACTCCACACAAGGTTTTTGGCCCCGGTATCGACGGGAGAGGAATCCCGAGAGGCCCCCTAGCAAATTGCATGGGGACTGGCCTCTCCTGAGGCCACCAGGGCCGTTCCCTGAGGTCCCCGTCGTAACTCGAGAACACCTGCCGCAACTCGAGAAAATCCAGGAAGTTCTCCCTTCCAGGCGAGATGAGGCCTATTTCCGATGAGGCGTCTGGAGACTAATGACACCTAACCTCTGGAACTTCGAAAGGGTCTTTCACACCCTTGCTGCAACTCAAGAAGTTCACCGCCATACCCGTCTCCACTCGAGAGGAAGCACGATGGTCCCGCCCACATCCAGAGGAGCCCCGTTTCCCCCTCGGAGCTCGAGATGAGGGATCCTTTCCCTGCTTTCAACGGGAAAGAATTCCCGGCGTTCCCGTCGCATCTCAAGAGGAGGCACTCTCAACAGGAAAGGCGAGAGGAACTCCATGGTCGTACCACCATTCCAAGACTCCCCCAGATGTCTCAGTCCATTCCAGAGGAACCTTTTGCCCTGCACTGGCTCATCTTTCACGCCGAGGATCGACTCACACCACGGTGGCACGTGGGAAAGCCTTGTGGGAAAGCCTCGAGGGAAAGCCTCGAGGGAAAACCACAGATCATTTGATCCACGCGACGGGAAGCGTGACATTGCTGCTGCAGCCTGGAAGGAAAGCGCACGTGCATGCCCCCACTCGAGACGAGTCCTGACTCCCCTGGGGAGACTCCAGAAGTACCCAAAGATACATGTCACCCCTGAGAGGAATCCTCGGTTCCGGCCCTGACTCCACACAAGGTTTTTGGCCCCGGTATTGACGGGAGAGGAATCCCGAGAGGCCGCCTAGCAACTCGCACGGGGAGTGGCCTCTCCTGAGGCCAGAAGGGCGGGTCCCTGACGTCCCCGTCGTAACTCGAGAACACCTGCCGCAACTCGAGAAAATCCAGGAAGTTCTCCCTTCCAGGCGAGATGAGGCCTATTTCCGATGAGGCGTCTGGAGTCTAATGACACCTAACCTCTGGAACTTCGAAAGGGTCTTTCACACCCTTGCTGCAACTCAAGAAGTTCACCGCCATACCCGTCTCCACTCGAGAGGAAGCACGATGGTCCCGCCCACATCCAGAGGAGCCCCGTTTCCCCCTCGTAGCTCGAGATGAGGGATCCTTTCCCTGCTTTCAACGGGAAAGAATTCACGGCGTTCCCGTCGCATCTCAAGAGGAGGCACTCTCAACAGGAAAGGCGAGAGGAACTCCATGGTCGTACCACCATTCCAAGACTCCCCCAGATGTCTCAGTCCATTCCAGAGGAAACTCTTTGCCCTGCACTGGCTCATCTTTCACGCCGAGGATCGACTCACAACACGGTGGCACGTGGGACAGCCCTGTGGGAAAGCCTCGAGGGAAAGCCTCGAGGGAAAGCCACAGATCCTTTGATAAATGCGACGGGAAGCGTGACATTGCTGCTACAGCCTGGAAGGAAAGCGCACGTGCATGCCCCCACTCGAGACGAGGCCTGACTCCCGTGGGGAGACTCCAGAAGTACCCAAAGATCCATGTCAGCCCCTGAGAGGAATCCTCGGTCCCGGCCCTGACTCCACACAAGGTTTTTGGCCCCGGTATCGACGGGAGAGGAATCCCGAGAGGCCCCCTAGCAACTCGCATGGGGACTGGCCTCTCCTGAGGGCACCAGGGCGGGTCCCTGAGGTCCCCGTCGTAACTCGAGAACACCTGACGCAACTCGAGAAAATCCAGGAAGTTCTCCCTTCCAGGCGAGATGAGGCCTATTTCCAATGAGGCGTCTGGAGACTAATGACACCTAAACTCTGGAACTTCGAAAGGGTCTTTCACAACCTTGCTGCAACTCAAGAAGTTCACCGCCATACCCGTCTCCACTCGAGAGGAAGCACGATGGTCCGGCCCACATCCAGAGGAGCCCCGTTTCCCCCTCGTAGCTCGAGATGTGGGATCCTTTCCCTGCTTTCAACGGGAAAGAATTCCCAGCGTTCCCGTCGCATCTCAAGAGGAGGCACTCTCAACAGGAAAGGCGAGAGGAACTCCATGGTCGTACCACCATTCCAAGAGTCCCCCAGATGTCTCAGTCCATTCCAGAGGAACCTTTTGCCCTGCACTGGCTCATCTTTCACGCCGAGGATCGACTCATACCACGGTGGCACGTGGGAAAGCCTTGTGGGAAAGCCTCGAGGGAAAGCCTTGAGGGAAAACCACAGATCCTTTGATCCACGCGACGGGAAGCGTGACATTGCTGCTGCAGCCTGGAAGGAAAGCGCACGTGCATGCCCCCACTCGAGACGAGGCCTGACTCCCCTGGGGAGACTCCAGAAGTACCCAAAGATACATGTCACCCCTGAGAGTAATCCTCGGTTCCGGCCCTGACTCCACACAAGGTTTTTGGCCCCGGTATCGACGGGAAAGGAATCCCGAGAGGCCCCCTAGCAACTCGCATGGGGACTGGCCTCTACTAAGGCAACCAGGGCGGGTCCCTGAGGTCCCCGTCGTAACTCGAGAACACCTGCCGCAACTCGAGAAAATCCAGGAAGTTCTCCCTTGCAGGCGAGATGAGGCCTATTTCCGATGAGGCGTCTGGAGACTAATGACACCTAACCTCTGGAACTTCGAAAGGGTCTTTCACACCCTTACTGCAACTCAAGAAGTTCACCGCCATACCCGTCTCCACTCGAGAGGAAGCACGATGGTCCCGCCCACATCCAGAGGAGCCCCGTTTCCCCCTCGTAGCTCGAGATGAGGGATCCTTTCCCTGCTTTCAACGGCAAAGAATTCCCGGCGTTCCCGTCGCATCTCAAGAGGAGGCACTCTCAACAGGAAAGGCGAGAGGAACTCCATGGTCGTACCACCATTCAAAGAGTCCCCCAGATGTCTCAGTCCATTCCAGAGAAACCTCTTTGCCCTGCACTGGCTCATATTTCACGCCGAGGATCGACTCACACCACGGTGGCACGTGGGACAGCCCTGTGGGAAAGCCTCGAGGGAAAACCACAGATCCTTTGATCCACGCGACGGGAAGCGTGACATTGCTGCTACAGCCTGGAAGGAAAGCGCACGTGCATGCCCCTACTCGAGACGAGGCCTGACTCCCCTGGGGAGACTCCAGAAGTACCCAAAGATCCATGTCAGCCCCTGAGAGGAATCCTCGGTTCCGGGCCTGACTCCACACAAGGTTTTTGGCCCCGGTATCGACGGGAGAGGAATCCCGAGAGGCCCCCTAGCAAATTGCATGGGGACTGGCCTCTCCTGAGGCCACCAGGGCGGGTCCCTGAGGTCTTCGTCGTAACTCGAGAACACCTGCCGCAACTCGAGAAAATCCAGGAAGTTCTCCCTTCCAGGCGACATGTGGCCTATTTCCGATGAGGCGTCTGGAGACTAATGACACCTAACCTCTGGAACTTCGAAAGGGTCTTTCACACCCTTGCTGCAACTCAAGAAGTTCACCGCCATACCCGTCTCCACTCGAGAGGAAGCACGATGGTCCCGCCCACATCCAGAGGAGCCCCGTTTCCCCCTCGTAGCTCGAGATGAGGGATCCTTTCCCTGCTTTCAACGGGAAAGAATTCCCAGTGTTCCCGTCGCATCTCAAGAGGAGGCATTCTCAACAGGAAAGGCGAGAGGAACTCCATGGTCGTACCACCATTCCAGGATTGCCCAGATGTCTCAGTCCATTCCAGAGGAAACTCTTTGCCCTGCACTGGCTCATCTTTCACGCCGAGGATCGACTCACACCACGGTGGCACGTGGGACAGCCCTGTGGGAAAGCCTCGAATGAAAGCCTCGCGGGAAAACCACAGATCCTTTGATCCACGCGACGGGAAGCGTGACATTGCTGCTACAGCATGGAAGGAAAGCGCACGTGCATGCCCCCACTCGAGACGAGGCCTGACTCCCGTGGGGAGACTCCAGAAGTACCCAAAGATCCATGTCAGCCCCTGAGAGGAATCCTCGGTCCCGGCCCTGACTCCACACAAGGTTTTTGGCCCCGGTATCGACGGGAGAGGAATCCCGAGAGGCCCCCTAGCAACTCGCATGGGGACTGGCCTCTCCTGAGGCCACCAGGGCGGGTCCCTGAGGTCCCCGTCGTAACTCGAGAACACCTGCCGCAACTCGAGAAAATCCAGGAAGTTCTCCCTTCCAGGCGAGATGAGGCCTATTTCCGATGAGGCGTCTGGAGACTAATGACACCTAACCTCTGGAACTTCGAAAGGGTCTTTCACACCCTTGCTGCAACTCAAGAAGTTCACCGCCATACCCGTCTCCACTCGAGAGGAAGCACGATGGTCCCGCCCACATCCAGAGGAGCCCCGTTTCCCCCTCGTAGCTCGAGATGAGGGATCCTTTCCCTGCTTTCAACGGGAAAGAATTCCCGGCGTTCCCGTCGCATCTCAAGAGGAGGCACTCTCAACAGGAAAGGCGAGAGGAACTCCATGGTCGTACCACCATTCCAAGACTCCCCCAGATGTCTCAGTCCATTCCAGAGGAACCTTTTGCCCTGCACTGGCTCATCTTTCACGCCGAGGATCGACTCACACCACGGTGGCACGTGGGAAAGCCTTGTGGGAAAGCCTCGAGGGAAAGCCTCGAGGGAAAACCACAGATCCTTTGATCCACGCGACGGGAAGCGTGACATTGCTGCTGCAGCCTGGAAGGAAAGCGCACGTGCATGCCCCCACTCGAGACGAGTCCTGACTCCCCTGGGGAGACTCCAGAAGTACCCAAAGCTACATGTCACCCCTGAGAGTAATCCTCGGTTCCGGCCCTGACTCCACACAAGGTTTTTGGCCCCGGTATCGACGGGAGAAGAATCCCGAGAGGCCCCCTAGCAACTCGCATGGGGACTGGCCTCTCCTGAGGCAACCAGGGCGGGTCCCTGAGGTCCCCGTCGTAACTCGAGAACACCTGCCGCAACTCGAGAAAATCCAGGAAGTTCTCCCTTGCAGGCGAGATGAGGCCTATTTCCGATGAGGCGTCTGGAGACTAATGACACCTAACCTCTGGAACTTCGAAAGGGTCTTTCACACCCTTGCTGCAACTCAAGAAGTTCACCGCCATACCCGTCTCCACTCGAGAGGAAGCACGATGGTCCCGCCCACATCCAGAGGAGCCCCGTTTCCCCCTCGTAGCTCGAGATGAGGGATCCTTTCCCTGCTTTCAACGGGAAAGAATTCCCGGCGTTCCCGTCGCATCTCAAGAGGAGGCACTCTCAACAGGAAAGGCGAGAGGAACTCCATGGTCGTACCACCATTCCAAGAGTCCCCCAGATGTCTCAGTCCATTCCAGAGGAACCTCTTTGCCCTGCACTGGCTCATCTTTCACGCCGAGGATCGACTCACACCACGGTGGCACGTGGGACAGCCCTGTGGGAAAGCCTCGAGGGAAAGACTCGAGGGAAAACCACAGATCCTTTGATCCACGCGACGGGAAGCGTGACATTGCTGCTACAGCCTGGAAGGAAAGCGCACGTGCATGCCCCCACTCGAGACGAGGCCTGACTCCCCTGGGGAGACTCCAGAAGTACCCAAAGATTCATGTCAGCCCCTGAGAGGAATCCTCGGTTCCGGGCCTGACTCCACACAAGGTTTTTGGCCCCGGTATCGACGGGAGAGGAATCCCGAGAGGCCCCCTAGCAAATTGCATGGGGACTGGCCTCTCCTGAGGCCACCAGGGCGGTTCCCTGAGGTCCCCGTCGTAACTCGAGAACACCTGCCGCAACTCGAGAAAATCCAGGAAGTTCTCCCTTCCAGGCGACATGTGGCCTATTTCCGATGAGGCGTCTGGAGACTAATGACACCTAACCTCTGGAACTTCGAAAGGGTCTTTCACACCCTTGCTGCAACTCAAGAAGTTCACCGCCATACCCGTCTCCACTCGAGAGGAAGCACGATGGTCCCGCCCACATCCAGAGGAGCCCCGTTTCCCCCTCGTAGCTCGAGATGAGGGATCCTTTCCCTGCTTTCAACGGGAAAGAATTCACGGCGTTCCCGTCGCATCTCAATATGAGGCACTCTCAACAGGAAAGGCGAGAGGAACTCCATGGTCGTACCACCATTCCAAGACTCCCCCAGATGTCTCAGTCCATTCCAGAGGAAACTCTTTGCCCTGCACTGCCTCATCTTTCACGCCGAGGATCGACTCACAACACGGTGGCACGTGGGACAGCCCTGTGGGAAAGCCTCGAGGGAAAGCCTCGAGGGAAAGCCACAGATCCTTTGATAAATGCGACGGGAAGCGTGACATTGCTGCTACAGCCTGGAAGGAAAGCGCACGTGCATGCCCCCACTCGAGACGAGGCCTGACTCCCGTGGGGAGACTCCAGAAGTACCCAAAGATCCATGTCAGCCCCTGAGAGGAATCCTCGGTCCCGGCCCTGACTCCACACAAGGTTTTTGGCCCCGGTATCGATGGGAGAGGAATCCCGAGAGGCCCCCTAGCAACTCGCATGGGGACTTGCCTCTCCTGAGGCCACCAGGGCGGGTCCCTGAGGTCCCCGTCGTAACTCGAGAACACCTGCCGCAACTCGAGAAAATCCAGGAAGTTCTCCCTTCCAGGCGAGATGAGGCCTATTTCCGATGAGGCGTCTGGAGACTAATGACACCTAAACTCTGGAACTTCGAAAGGGTCTTTCACACCCTTGCTGCAACTCAAGAAGTTCACCGCCATACCCGTCTCCACTCGAGAGGAAGCACGATGGTCCCGCCCACATCCAGAGGAGCCCCGTTTCCCCCTCGTAGCTCGAGATGAGGGATCCTTTCCCTGCTTTCAACGGGAAAGAATTCCCAGCGTTCCCGTCGCATCTCAAGAGGAGGCACTCTCAACAGGAAAGGCGAGAGGAACTCCATGGTCGTACCACCATTCCAAGAGTCCCCCAGATGTCTCAGTCCTTTCCAGAGGAACCTTTTGCCCTGCACTGGCTCATCTTTCACGCCGAGGATCGACTCACACCACGGTGGCACGTGGGAAAGCCTTGTGGGAAAGCCTCGAGGGAAAGCCTCGAGGGAAAACCACAGATCCTTTGATCCACGCGACGGGAAGCGTGACATTGCTGCTGCAGCCGGGAAGGAAAGCGCACGTGCATGCCCCCACTCGAAACGAGTCCTGTCTCCCCTGGGGAGACTCCAGAAGTACCCAAAGATCCATGTCACCCCTGAGAGGAATCCTCGGTTCCGGCCCTGACTCCACACAAGGTTTTTGGCCCCGGTATCGACGGGAGAGGAATCCCGAGAGGCCGCCTAGCAACTCGCACGGGGAGTGGCCTCTCCTGAGGCCAGAAGGGCGGGTCCCTGACGTCCCCGTCGTAATTCGAGAACACCTGCCGCAACTCGAGAAAATCCAGGAAGTTCTCCCTTCCAGGCGAGATGAGGCCTATTTCCGATGAGGCGTCTGGAGTCTAATGACACCTAACCTCTGGAACTTCGAAAGGGTCTTTCACACCCTTGCTGCAACTCAAGAAGTTCACCGCCATACCCGTCTCCACTCGAGAGGAAGCACGATGGTCCCGCCCACATCCAGAGGAGCCCCGTTTCCCCCTCGTAGCTCGAGATGAGGGATCATTTCCCTGCTTTCAACGGGAAAGAATTCCCGGCGTTCCCGTCGCATCTCAAGAGGAGGCACTCTCAACAGGAAAGGCGAGAGGAACTCCATGGTCGTACCACCATTCCAAGACTCCCCCAGATGTCTCAGTCCATTCCAGAGGAACCTTTTGCCCTGCACTGGCTCATCTTTCACGCCGAGGATCGACTCACACCACGGTGGCACGTGGGAAAGCCTTGTGGGAAAGCCTCGAGGGAAAACCACAGATCCTTTGATCCACGCGACGGGAAGCGTGACATTGCTGCTACAGCCTGGAAGGAAAGCGCACGTGCATGCCCCCACTCGAGACGAGGCCTGACTCCCCTGGGGAGACTCCAGAAGTACCCAAAGATCCATGTCAGCCCCTGAGAGGAATCCTCGGTTCCGGGCCTGACTCCACACAAGGTTTTTGGCCCCGGTATCGACGGGAGAGGAATCCCGAGAGGCCCCCTAGCAAATTGCATGGGGACTGGCCTCTCCTGAGGCCACCAGGGCGGTTCCCTGAGGTCCCCGTCGTAACTCGAGAACACCTGCCGCAACTCGAGAAAATCCAGGAAGTTCTCCCTTCCAGGCGACATGTGGCCTATTTCCGATGAGGCGTCTGGAGACTAATGACACCTAACCTCTGGAACTTCGAAAGGGTCTTTCACACCCTTGCTGCAACTCAAGAAGTTCACCGCCATACCCGTCTCCACTCGAGAGGAAGCACGATGGTCCCGCCCACATCCAGAGGAGCCCCGTTTCCCCCTCGTAGCTCGAGATGAGGGATCCTTTCCCTGCTTTCAACGGGAAAGAATTCACGGCGTTCCCGTCACATCTCAAGAGGAGGCACTCTCAACAGGAAAGGCGAGAGGAACTCCATGGTCGTACCACCATTCCAAGACTCCCCCAGATGTCTCAGTCCATTCCAGAGGAAACTCTTTGCCCTGCACTGGCTCATCTTTCACGCCGAGGATCGACTCACAACACGGTGGCACGTGGGACAGCCCTGTGGGAAAGCCTCGAGGGAAAGCCTCGAGGGAAAGCCACAGATCCTTTGATAAATGCGAAGGGAATCGTGACATTGCTGCTACAGCCTGGAAGGAAAGCGCACGTGCATGCCCCCACTCGAGACGAGGCCTGACTCCCGTGGGGAGACTCCAGAAGTACCCAAAGATCCATGTCAGCCCCTGAGAGGAATCCTCGATCCCGGCCCTGACTCCACACAAGGTTTTTGGCCCCGGTATCGATGGGAGAGGAATCCCGAGAGGCCCCCTAGCAACTCGCATGGGGACTGGCCTCTCCTGAGGCCACCAGGGCGGGTCCCTGAGGTCCCCGTCGTAACTCGAGAACACCTGCCGCAACTCGAGAAAATCCAGGAAGTTCTCCCTTCCAGGCGAGATGAGGCCTATTTCCGATGAGGCGTCTGGAGACTAATGACACCTAAACTCTGGAACTTCGAAAGGGTCTTTCACACCCTTGCTGCAACTCAAGAAGTTCACCGCCATACCCGTCTCCACTCGAGAGGAAGCACGATGGTCCCGCCCACATCCAGAGGAGCCCCGTTTCCCCCTCGTAGCTCGAGATGAGGGATCCTTTCCCTGCTTTCAACGGGAAAGAATTCCCAGCGTTCCCGTCGCATCTCAAGAGGAGGCACTCTCAACAGGAAAGGCGAGAGGAACTCCATGGTCGTACCACCATTCCAAGAGTCCCCCAGATGTCTCAGTCCTTTCCAGAGGAACCTTTTGCCCTGCACTGGCTCATCTTTCACGCCGAGGATCGACTCACACCACGGTGGCACGTGGGAAAGCCTTGTGGGAAAGCCTCGAGGGAAAGCCTCGAGGGAAAACCACAGATCCTTTGATCCACGCGACGGGAAGCGTGACATTGCTGCTGCAGCCGGGAAGGAAAGCGCACGTGCATGCCCCCACTCGAGACGAGTCCTGACTCCCCTGGGGAGACTCCAGAAGTACCCAAAGATCCATGTCACCCCTGAGAGGAATCCTCGGTTCCGGCCCTGACTCCACACAAGGTTTTTGGCCCCGGTATCGACGGGAGAGGAATCCCGAGAGGCCACTTAGCAACTCGCACGGGGAGTGGCCTCTCCTGAGGCCAGAAGGGCGGGTCCCTGACGTCCCCGTCGTAACTCGAGAACACCTGCCGCAACTCGAGAAAATCCAGGAAGTTCTCCCTTCCAGGCGAGATGAGGCCTATTTCCGATGAGGCGTCTGGAGTCTAATGACACCTAACCTCTGGAACTTCGAAAGGGTCTTTCACACCCTTGCTGCAACTCAAGAAGTTCACCGCCATACCCGTCTCCACTCGAGAGGAAGCACGATGGTCCCGCCCACATCCAGAGGAGCCCCGTTTCCCCCTCGTAGCTCGAGATGAGGGATCCTTTCCCTGCTTTCAACGGGAAAGAATTCCCGGCGTTCCCGTCGCATCTCAAGAGGAGGCACTCTCAACAGGAAAGGCGAGAGGAACTCCATGGTCGTACCACCATTCCAAGACTCCCCCAGATGTCTCAGTCCATTCCAGAGGAACCTTTTGCCCTGCACTGGCTCATCTTTCACGCCGAGGATCGACTCACACTACGGTGGCACGTGGGAAAGCCTTGTGGGAAAGCCTCGAGGGAAAACCACAGATCCTTTGATCCACGCGACGGGAAGCGTGACATTGCTGCTACAGCCTGGAAGGAAAGCGCACGTGCATGCCCCCACTCGAGACGAGGCCTGACTCCCCTGGGGAGACTCCAGAAGTACCCAAAGATCCATGTCAGCCCCTGAGAGGAATCCTCGGTTCCGGGCCTGACTCCACACAAGGTTTTTGGCCCCGGTATCGACGGGAGAGGAATCCCGAGAGGCCCCCTAGCAAATTGCATGGGGACTGGCCTCTCCTGAGGCCACCAGGGCGGTTCCCTGAGGTCCCCGTCGTAACTCGAGAACACCTGCCGCAACTCGAGAAAATCCAGGAAGTTCTCCCTTCCAGGCGACATGTGGCCTATTTCCGATGAGGCATCTGGAGACTAATGACACCTAACCTCTGGAACTTCGAAAGGGTCTTTCACACCCTTGCTGCAACTCAAGAAGTTCACCGCCATACCCGTCTCCACTCGAGAGGAAGCACGATGGTCCCGCCCACATCCAGAGGAGCCCCGTTTCCCCTTCGTAGCTCGAGATGAGGGATCCTTTCCCTGCTTTCAACGGGAAAGAATTCACGGCGTTCCCGTCACATCTCAAGAGGAGGCACTCTCAACAGGAAAGGCGAGAGGAACTCCATGGTCGTACCACCATTCCAAGACTCCCCCAGATGTCTCAGTCCATTCCAGAGGAAACTCTTTGCCCTGCACTGGCTCATCTTTCACGCCGAGGATCGACTCACAACACGGTGGCACGTGGGACAGCCCTGTGGGAGAGCCTCGAGGGAAAGCCTCGAGGGAAAGCCACAGATCCTTTGATAAATGCGACGGGAATCGTGACATTGCTGCTACAGCCTGGAAGGAAAGCGCACGTGCATGCCCCCACTCGAGACGAGGCCTGACTCCCGTGGGGAGACTCCAGAAGTACCCAAAGATCCATGTCAGCCCCTGAGAGGAATCCTCGGTCCCGGCCCTGACTCCACACAAGGTTTTTGGCCCCGGTATCGACGGGAGAGGAATCCCGAGAGGCCCCCTAGCAACTCGCATGGGGACTGGCCTCTCCTGAGGCCACCAGGGCGGGTCCCTGAGGTCCCCGTCGTAACTCGAGAACACCTGCCGCAACTCGAGAAAATCCAGGAAGTTCTCCCTTCCAGGCGAGATGAGGCCTATTTCCGATGAGGCGTCTGGAGACTAATGACACCTAACCTCTGGAACTTCGAAAGGGTCTTTCACACCCTTGCTGCAACTCAAGAAGTTCACCGCCATACCCGTCTCCACTCGAGAGGAAGCACGATGGTCCCGCCCACATCCAGAGGAGCCCCGTTTCCCCCTCGTAGCTCGAGATGAGGGATCCTTTCCCTGCTTTCAACGGGAAAGAATTCCCGGCGTTCCCGTCGCATCTCAAGAGGAGGCACTCTCAACAGGAAAGGCGAGAGGAACTCCATGGTCGTACCACCATTCCAAGACTCCCCCAGATGTCTCAGTCCATTCCAGAGGAACCTTTTGCCCTGCACTGGCTCATCTTTCACGCCGAGGATCGACTCACACCACGGTGGCACGTGGGAAAGCCTTGTGGGAAAGCCTCGAGGGAAAACCACAGATCCTTTGATCCACGCGACGGGAAGCGTGACATTGCTGCTACAGCCTGGAAGGAAAGCGCACGTGCATGCCCCCACTCGAGACGAGGCCTGACTCCCCTGGGGAGACTCCAGAAGTACCAAAAGATCCATGTCAGCCCCTGAGAGGAATCCTCGGTTCCGGGCCTGACTCCACACAAGGTTTTTGTCCCCGGTATCGACGGGAGAGGAATCCCGAGAGGCCCGCTAGCAAATTGCATGGGGACTGGCCTCTCCTGAGGCCACCAGGGCGGTTCCCTGAGGTCCCCGTCGTAACTCGAGAACACCTGCCGCAACTCGAGAAAATCCAGGAAGTTCTCCCTTCCAGGCGACATGTGGCCTATTTCCGATGAGGCGTCTGGAGACTAATGACACCTAACCTCTGGAACTTCGAAAGGGTCTTTCACACCCTTGCTGCAACTCAAGAAGTTCACCGCCATACCCGTCTCCACTCGAGAGGAAGCACGATGGTCCCGCCCACATCCAGAGGAGCCCCGTTTCCCCCTCGTAGCTCGAGATGAGGGATCCTTTCCCTGCTTTCAACGGGAAAGAATTCACGGCGTTCCCGTCACATCTCAAGAGGAGGCACTCTCAACAGGAAAGGCGAGAGGAACTCCATGGTCGTACCACCATTCCAAGACTCCCCCAGATGTCTCAGTCCATTCCAGAGGAAACTCTTTGCCCTGCACTGGCTCATCTTTCACGCCGAGGATCGACTCACAACACGGTGGCACGTGGGACAGCCCTGTGGGAAAGCCTCGAGGGAAAGCCTCGAGGGAAAGCCACAGATCCTTTGATAAATGCGACGGGAATCGTGACATTGCTGCTACAGCCTGGAAGGAAAGCGCACGTGCATGCCCCCACTCGAGACGAGGCCTGACTCCCGTGGGGAGACTCCAGAAGTACCCAAAGATCCATGTCAGCCCCTGAGAGGAATCCTCGGTCCCGGCCCTGACTCCACACAAGGTTTTTGGCCCCGGTATCGACGGGAGAGGAATCCCGAGAGGCCCCCTAGCAACTCGCATGGGGACTGGCCTCTCCTGAGGCCACCAGGGCGGGTCCCTGAGGTCCCCGTCGTAACTCGAGAACACCTGCCGCAACTCGAGAAAATCCAGGAAGTTCTCCCTTCCAGGCGAGATGAGGCCTATTTCCGATGAGGCGTCTGGAGACTAATGACACCTAAACTCTGGAACTTCGAAAGGGTCTTTCACACCCTTGCTGCAACTCAAGAAGTTCACCGCCATACCCGTCTCCACTCGAGAGGAAGCACGATGGTCCCGCCCACATCCAGAGGAGCCCCGTTTCCCCCTCGTAGCTCGAGATGAGGGATCCTTTCCCTGCTTTCAACGGGAAAGAATTCCCAGCGTTCCCGTCGCATCTCAAGAGGAGGCACTCTCAACAGGAAAGGCGAGAGGAACTCCATGGTCGTACCACCATTCCAAGAGTCCCCCAGATGTCTCAGTCCATTCCAGAGGAACCTTTTGCCCTGCACTGGCTCATCATTCACGCCGAGGATCGACTCACACCACGGTGGCACGTGGGAAAGCCTTGTGGGAAAGCCTCGAGGGAAAGCCTCGAGGGAAAACCACAGATCCTTTGATCCACGCGACGGGAAGCGTGACATTGCTGCTGCAGCCTGGAAGGAAAGCGCACGTGCATGCCCCCACTCGAGACGAGTCCTGACTCCCCTGGGGAGACTCCAGAAGTACCCAAAGATACATGTCACCCCTGAGAGTAATCCTCGGTTCCGGCCCTGACTCCACACAAGGTTTTTGGCCCCGGTATCGACGGGAGAGGAATCACGAGAGGCCCCCTAGCAACTCGCATGGGGACTGGCCTCTCCTGAGGCAACCAGGGCGGGTCCCTGAGGTCCCCGTCGTAACTCGAGAACACCTGCCGCAACTCGAGAAAATCCAGGAAGTTCTCCCTTCCAGGCGAGATGAGGCCTATTTCCGATGAGGCGTCTGGAGACTAATGACACCTAACCTCTGGAACTTCGAAAGGGTCTTTCACACCCTTGCTGCAACTCAAGAAGTTCACCGCCATACCCGTCTCCACTCGAGAGGAAGCACGATGGTCCCGCCCACATCCAGAGGAGCCCCGTTTCCCCCTCGTAGCTCGAGATGAGGGATCCTTTCCCTGCTTTCAACGGGAAAGAATTCCCGGCGTTCCCGTCGCATCTCAAGAGGAGGCACTCTCAACAGGAAAGGCGAGAGGAACTCCATGGTCGTACCACCATTCCAAGAGTCCCCCAGATGTCTCAGTCCATTCCAGAGGAACCTCTTTGCCCTGCACTGGCTCATCTTTCACGCCGAGGATCGACTCACACCACGGTGGCACGTGGGACAGCCCTGTGGGAAAGCCTCGAGGGAAAGCCTCGAGGGAAAACCACAGATCCTTTGATCCACGCAACGGGAAGCGTGACATTGCTGCTACAGCCTGGAAGGAAAGCGCACGTGCATGCCCCCACTCGAGACGAGGCCTGACTCCCCTGGGGAGACTCCAGAAGTACCCAAAGATCCATGTCAGCCCCTGAGAGGAATCCTCGGTTCCGGGCCTGACTCCACACAAGGTTTTTGGCCCCGGTATCGACGGGAGAGGAATCCCGAGAGGCCCCCTAGCAAATTGCATGGGGACTGGCCTCTCCTGAGGCCACCAGGGCGGTTCCCTGAGGTCCCCGTCGTAACTCGAGAACACCTGCCGCAACTCGAGAAAATCCAGGAAGTTCTCCCTTCCAGGCGACATGTGGCCTATTTCCGATGAGGCGTCTGGAGACTAATGACACCTAACCTCTGGAACTTCGAAAGGGTCTTTCACACCCTTGCTGCAACTCAAGAAGTTCACCGCCATACCCGTCTCCACTCGAGAGGAAGCACGATGGTCCCGCCCACATCCAGAGGAGCCCCGTTTCCCCCTCGTAGCTCGAGATGAGGGATCCTTTCCCTGCTTTCAACGGGAAAGAATTCCCAGTGTTCCCGTCGCATCTCAAGAGGAGGCATTCTCAACAGGAAAGGCGAGAGGAACTCCATGGTCGTACCACCATTCCAGGATTGCCCAGATGTCTCAGTGCGTTCCAGAGGAACCTCTTTGCCCTTCACTGGCTCATCTTTCACGCCGAGGATCGACTCACACCACGGTGGCACGTGGGACAGCCCTGTGGGAAAGCCTCGAATGAAAGCCTCGAGGGAAAACCACAGATCCTTTGATCCACGCGCCGGGAAGCGTGACATTGCTGCTACAGCCTGGAAGGAAAGTGCACGTGCATGCCCCCACTCGAGACGAGGCCTGACTCCCCTTTGGAGACTCCAGAAGTACCCAAAGATACATGTCACCCCTGAGAGGAATCCTCGGTTCCGGCCCTGACTCCACACAAGGTTTTTGTCCCCGGTATCGACGGGAGAGGAATCCCGAGAGGCCCCCTAGCAACTCGCATGGGGACTGGCCTCTCCTGAGGCAACCAGGGCGGGTCCCTGAGGTCCCCGTCGTAACTCGAGAACACCTGCCACAACTCGAGAAAATCCAGGAAGTTCTCCCTTGCAGGCGAGATGAGGCCTATTTCCGATGAGGCGTCTGGAGACTAATGACACCTAACCTCTGGAACTTCGAAAGGGTCTTTCACACCCTTGCTGCAACTCAAGAAGTTCACCGCCATACCCGTCTCCACTCGAGAGGAAGCACGATGGTCCCGCCCACATCCAGAGGAGCCCCGTTTCCCCCTCGTAGCTCGAGATGAGGGATCCTTTCCCTGCTTTCAACGGGAAAGAATTCCCGGCGTTCCTGTCGCATCTCAAGAAGAGGCACTCTCAACAGGAAAGGCGAGAGGAACTCCATGGTCGTACCACCATTCCTAGAGTCCCCTAGATGTCTCAGTCCATTCCAGAGGAACCTCTTGACCTGCACTGGCTCATCTTTCACGCCGAGGATCGATTCACACCACGGTGGCACGTGGGACAGCCCTGTGCGAAAGCCTCGAGGGAAAGACTCGAGGGAAAGCCACAGACCCTTTGATAAATGCGACGGGAATCGTGACATTGCTGCTACAGCCTGGAAGGAAAGCGCACGTGCATGCCCCCACTCGAGACGAGGCCTGACTCCCCTGGGGAGACTCCAGAAGTACCCAAAGATCCATGTCACCCCTGAGAGGAATCCTCGGTCCCGGCCCTGACTACACACAAGGTTTTTGGCCCCGGTATCGACGGGAGAGGAATCCCGAGAGGCCCCCTAGCAACTCGCATGGGGACTGGCCTCTCCTGAGGCCACCAGGGCGGGTCCCTGAGGTCCCCGTCGTAACTCGAGAACACCTGCCGCAACTCGAGAAAATCCAGGAAGTTCTCCCTTCCAGGCGAGATGAGGCCTATTTCCGATG
This sequence comes from Capricornis sumatraensis, assembly GCF_032405125.1. Taxonomy (NCBI): domain Eukaryota; kingdom Metazoa; phylum Chordata; class Mammalia; order Artiodactyla; family Bovidae; genus Capricornis; species Capricornis sumatraensis. The sequence goes on along the minus strand of NW_027184616.1, from coordinate 1,063,607 downwards.
AGGCGTCTGGAGTTTAATGACACCTAACCTCTGGAACTTCGAAAGGGTCTTTCACACCCTTGCTGCAACTCAAGAAGTTCACCGCCATACCCGTCTCCACTCGAGAGGAAGCACGATGGTCCCGCCCACATCCAGAGGAGCCCCGTTTTCCCCTCGGAGCTCGAGATGAGGGATCCTTTCCCTGCTTTCAACGGGAAAGAATTCCCGGCGTTCCCGTCGCATCTCAAGAGGAGGCACTCTCAACAGGAAAGGCGAGAGGAACTCCATGGTCGTACCACCATTCCAAGAGTCCCCCAGATGTCTCAGTCCATTCCAGAGGAACCTCTTTGCCCTGCACTGGCTCATCTTTCACGCCGAGGATCGACTCACACCACGGTGGCACGTGGGACAGCCTTGTGGGAAAGCCTCGAGGGAAAGCCTCGAGGGAAAACCACAGATCCTTTGATCCACTCGACGGGAAGCGTGACATTGCTGCTACAGCCTGGAAGGAAAGCGCACGTGCATGCCCCCACTGGAGACGAGGCCTGACTCCCCTGGGGAGACTCCAGAAGTACCCAAAGATACATGTCACCCCTGAGAGTAATTCTCGGTTCCGGCCCTGACTCCACACAAGGTTTTTGGCCCCGGTATCGACGGGAGAGGAATCCCGAGAGGCCGCCTAGCAACTCGCACGGGGAGTGGCCTCTCCTGAGGCCAGAAGGGCGGGTCCCTGACGTCCCCGTCGTAACTCGAGAACACCTGCCGCAACTCGAGAAATTCCAGGAAGTTCTCCCTTCCAGGCGAGATGAGGCCTATTTCCGATGAGGCGTCTGGAGACTAATGACAGCTAACCTCTGGAACTTCGAAAGGGTCTTTCACACCCTTGCTGCAACTCAAGAAGTTCACCGCCATACCCGTCTCCACTCGAGAGGAAGCACGATGGTCCCGCCCACATCCAGAGGAGCCCCGTTTCCCCCTCGTAGCTCGAGATGAGGGATCCTTTCCCTGCTTTCAACGGGAAAGAATTCACGGCGTTCCCGTCGCATCTCAAGAGGAGGCACTCTCAACAGGAAAGGCGAGAGGAACTCCATGGTCGTACCACCATTCCAAGACTCCCCCAGATGTCTCAGTCCATTCCAGAGGAAACTCTTTGCCCTGCACTGGCTCATCTTTCACGCCGAGGATCGACTCACAACACGGTGGCACGTGGGACAGCCCTGTGGGAAAGCCTCGAGGGAAAGCCTCGAGGGAAAGCCACAGATCCTTTGATAAATGCGACGGGAATCGTGACATTGCTGCTACAGCCTGGAAGGAAAGCGCACGTGCATGCCCCCACTCGAGACGAGGCCTGACTCCCGTGGGGAGACTCCAGAAGTACCCAAAGATCCATGTCAGCCCCTGAGAGGAATCCTCGGTCCCGGCCCTGACTCCACACAAGGTTTTTGGCCCCGGTATCGACGGGAGAGGAATCCCGAGAGGCCCCCTAGCAACTCGCATGGGGACTGGCCTCTCCTGAGGGCAGCAGGGCGGGTCCCTGAGGTCCCCGTCGTAACTCGAGAACACCTGACGCAACTCGAGAAAATCCAGGAAGTTCGCCCTTCCAGGCGAGATGAGGCCTATTTCCAATGAGGCGTCTGGAGACTAATGACACCTAAACTCTGGAACTTCGAAAGGGTCTTTCACAACCTTGCTGCAACTCAAGAAGTTCACCGCCATACCCGTCTCCACTCGAGAGGAAGCACGATGCTCCGGCCCACATCCAGAGGAGCCCCGTTTCCCCCTCGTAGCTCGAGATGTGGGATCCTTTCCCTGCTTTCAACGGGAAAGAATTCCCGGCGTTCCCGTCGCATCTCAAGAGGAGGCACTCTCAACAGGAAAGGCGAGAGGAACTCCATGGTCGTACCACCATTCCAAGAGTCCCCCAGATGTCTCAGTCCATTCCAGAGGAACCTTTTGCCCTGCACTGGCTCATCTTTCACGCCGAGGATCGACTCACACCACGGTGGCACGTGGGAAAGCCTTGTGGGAAAGCCTCGAGGGAAAGCCTCGAGGGAAAACCACAGATCCTTTGATCCACGCGACGGGAAGCGTGACATTGCTGCTGCAGCCTGGAAGGAAAGCGCACGTGCATGCCCCCACTCGAGACGAGGCCTGACTCCCCTGGGGAGACTCCAGAAGTACCCAAAGATACATGTCACCCCTGAGAGTAATCCTCGGTTCCGGCCCTGACTCCACACAAGGTTTTTGGCCCCGGTATCGACGGGAAAGGAATCCCGAGAGGCCCCCTAGCAACTCGCATGGGGACTGGCCTCTACTAAGGCAACCAGGGCGGGTCCCTGAGGTCCCCGTCGTAACTCGAGAACACCTGCCGCAACTCGAGAAAATCCAGGAAGTTCTCCCTTGCAGGCGAGATGAGGCCTATTTCCGATGAGGCGTCTGGAGACTAATGACACCTAACCTCTGGAACTTCGAAAGGGTCTTTAACACCCTTACTGCAACTCAAGAAGTTCACCGCCATACCCGTCTCCACTCGAGAGGAAGCACGATGGTCCCGCCCACATCCAGAGGAGCCCCGTTTCCCCCTCGTAGCTCGAGATGAGGGATCCTTTCCCTGCTTTCAACGGGAAAGAATTCCCGGCGTTCCCGTCGCATCTCAAGAGGAGGCACTCTCAACAGGAAAGGCGAGAGGAACTCCATGGTCGTACCACCATTCCAGGATTGCCCAGATGTCTCAGTCCATTCCAGAGGAAACTCTTTGCCCTGCACTGGCTCATCTTTCACGCCGAGGATCGACTCACACCACGGTGGCACGTGGGACAGCCCTGTGGGAAAGCCTCGAATGAAAGCCTCGAGGGAAAACCACAGATCCTTTGATCCACGCGTCGGGAAGCGTGACATTGCTGCTACAGCATGGAAGGAAAGCGCACGTGCATGCCCCCACTCGAGACGAGGCCTGACTCCCGTGGGGAGACTCCAGAAGTACCCAAAGATCCATGTCAGGCCCTGAGAGGAATCCTCGGTTCCGGCCCTGACTCCACACAAGGTTTTTGGCCCCGGTATCGACGGGAGAGGAATCCCGAGAGGCCCCCTAGCAACTCGCATGGGGACTGGCCTCTCCTGAGGCCACCAGGGCGGGTCCCTGAGGTCCCCGTCGTAACTCGAGAACACCTGCCGCAACTCGAGAAAATCCAGGAAGTTCTCCCTTCCAGGCGAGATGAGGCCTATTTCCGATGAGGCGTCTGGAGACTAATGACACCTAACCTCTGGAACTTCGAAAGGGTCTTTCACACCCTTGCTGCAACTCAAGAAGTTCACCGCCATACCCGTCTCCACTCGAGAGGAAGCACGATGGTCCCGCCCACATCCAGAGGAGCCCCGTTTCCCCCTCGTAGCTCGAGATGAGGGATCCTTTCCCTGCTTTCAACGGGAAAGAATTCCCGGCGTTCCCGTCGCATCTCAAGAGGAGGCACTCTCAACAGGAAAGGCGAGAGGAACTCCATGGTCGTACCACCATTCCAAGACTCCCCCAGATGTCTCAGTCCATTCCAGAGGAACCTTTTGCCCTGCACTGGCTCATCTTTCACGCCGAGGATCGACTCACACCACGGTGGCACGTGGGAAAGCCTTGTGGGAAAGCCTCGAGGGAAAGCCTCGAGGGAAAACCACAGATCCTTTGATCCACGCGACGGGAAGCGTGACATTGCTGCTGCAGCCTGGAAGGAAAGCGCACGTGCATGCCCCCACTCGAGACGAGTCCTGACTCCCCTGTGGAGACTCCAGAAGTACCCAAAGATACATGTCACCCCTGAGAGTAATCCTCGGTTCCGGCCCTGACTCCACACAAGGTTTTTGGCCCCGGTATCGACGGGAGAGGAATCCCGAGAGGCCCCCTAGCAACTCGCATGGGGACTGGCCTCTCCTGAGGCCACCAGGGCGGGTCCCTGAGGTCCCCGTCGTAACTCGAGAACACCTGCCGCAACTCGAGAAAATCCAGGAAGTTCTCCCTTGCAGGCGAGATGAGGCCTATTTCCGATGAGGCGTCTGGAGACTAATGACACCTAACCTCTGGAACTTCGAAAGGGTCTTTCACACCCTTGCTTCAACTCAAGAAGTTCACCGCCATACCCGTCTCCACTCGAGAGGAAGCACGATGGTCCCGCCCACATCCAGAGGAGCCCCGTTTCCCCCTCATAGCTCGAGATGAGGGATCCTTTCCCTGCTTTCAACGGGAAAGAATTCCCGGCGTTCCCGTTGCATCTCAAGAGGAGGCACTCTCAACAGGAATGGCGAGAGGAACTCCATGGTCATACCACCATTCCAAGAGTCCCCCAGATGTCTCAGTCCATTCCAGAGGAACCTCTTTGCCCTGCACTGGCTCATCTTTCACGCCGAGGATCGACTCACACCACGGTGGCACGTGGGACAGCCCTGTGGGAAAGCCTCGAGGGAAAGACTCGAGGGAAAACCACAGATCCTTTGATCCACGCGACGGGAAGCGTGACATTGCTGCTACAGCCTGGAAGGAAAGCGCACGTGCATGCCCCCACTCGAGACGAGGCCTGACTCCCCTGGGGAGACTCCAGAAGTACCCAAAGATTCATGTCAGCCCCTGAGAGGAATCCTCGGTTCCGGGCCTGACTCCACACAAGGTTTTTGGCCCCGGTATCGACGGGAGAGGAATCCCGAGAGGCCCCCTAGCAAATTGCATGGGGACTGGCCTCTCCTGAGGCCACCAGGGCGGTTCCCTGAGGTCCCCGTCGTAACTCGAGAACACCTGCCGCAACTCGAGAAAATCCAGGAAGTTCTCCCTTCCAGGCGACATGTGGCCTATTTCCGATGAGGCGTCTGGAGACTAATGACACCTAACCTCTGGAAATTCGAAAGGGTCTTTCACACCCTTGCTGCAACTCAAGAAGTTCACCGCCATACCCGTCTCCACTCGAGAGGAAGCACGATGGTCCCGCCCACATCCAGAGGAGCCCCGTTTCCCCCTCGTAGCTCGAGATGAGGGATCCTTTCCCTGCTTTCAACGGGAAAGAATTCACGGCGTTCCCGTCGCATCTCAATATGAGGCACTCTCAACAGGAAAGGCGAGAGGAACTCCATGGTCGTACCACCATTCCAAGACTCCCCCAGATGTCTCAGTCCATTCCAGAGGAACCTCTTTGCCCTGCACTGGCTCATCTTTCACGCCGAGGATCGACTCAGACCACGGTGGCACGTGGGACAGCCCTGTGGGAAAGCCTCGAGGGAAAGACTAGAGGGAAAACCACAGATCCTTTGATCCACGCGACGGGAAGCGTGACATTGCTGCTACAGCCTGGAAGGAAAGCGCACGTGCATGCCCCGACTCGAGACGAGGCCTGACTCCCGTGGGGAGACTCCAGAAGTACCCAAAGATCCATGTCAGCCCCTGAGAGGAATCCTCGGTCCCGGCCCTGACTCCACACAAGGTTTTTGGCCCCGGTATCGACGGGAGAGGAATCCCGAGAGGCCCCCTAGCAACTCGCATGGGGACTGGCCTCTCCTGAGGCCACCAGGGCGGGTCCCTGAGGTCCCCGTCGTAACTCGAGAACACCTGCCGCAACTCGAGAAAATCCAGGAAGTTCTCCCTTCCAGGCGAGATGAGGCCTATTTCCGATGAGGCGTCTGGAGACTAATGACACCTAAACTCTGGAACTTCGAAAGGGTCTTTCACACCCTTGCTGCAACTCAAGAAGTTCACCGCCATACCCGTCTCCACTCGAGAGGAAGCACGATGGTCCCGCCCACATCCAGAGGAGCCCCGTTTCCCCCTCGTAGCTCGAGATGAGGGATCCTTTCCCTGCTTTCAACGGGAAAGAATTCCCAGCGTTCCCGTCGCATCTCAAGAGGAGGCACTCTCAACAGGAAAGGCGAGAGGAACTCCATGGTCGTACCACCATTCCAAGAGTCCCCCAGATGTCTCAGTCCATTCCAGAGGAACCTTTTGCCCTGCACTGGCTCATCTTTCACGCCGAGGATCGACTCACACCACGGTGGCACGTGGGAAAGCCTTGTGGGAAAGCCTCGAGGGAAAGCCTCGAGGGAAAACCACAGATCCTTTGATCCACGCGACGGGAAGCGTGACATTGCTGCTGCAGCCTGGAAGGAAAGCGCACGTGCATGCCCCCACTCGAGACGAGTCCTGACTCCCCTGGGGAGACTCCAGAAGTACCCAAAGATACATGTCACCCCTGAGAGTAATCCTCGGTTCCGGCCCTGACTCCACACAAGGTTTTTGGCCCCGGTATCGACGGGAGAGGAATCCCGAGAGGCCCCCTAGCAACTCGCATGGGGACTGGCCTCTCCTGAGGCAACCAGGGCGGGTCCCTGAGGTCCCCGTCGTAACTCGGGAACACCTGCCGCAACTCGAGAAAATCCAGGAAGTTCTCCCTTGCAGGCGAGATGAGGCCTATTTCCGATGAGGCGTCTGGAGACTAATGACACCTAACCTCTGGAACTTCGAAAGGGTCTTTCACACCCTTGCTGCAACTCAAGAAGTTCACCGCCATACCCGTCTCCACTCGAGAGGAAGCACGATGGTCCCGCCCACATCCAGAGGAGCCCCGTTTCCCCCTCGTAGCTCGAGATGAGGGATCCTTTCCCTGCTTTCAATGGGAAAGAATTCCCGGCGTTCCCGTCGCATCTCAAGAGGAGGCACTCTCAACAGGAAAGGCGAGAGGAACTCCATGGTCGTACCACCATTCCAAGAGTCCCCCAGATGTCTCAGTCCATTCCAGAGGAACCTCTTTGCCCTGCACTGGCTCATCTTTCACGCCGAGGATCGACTCACACCACGGTGGCACGTGGGACAGCCCTGTGGGAAAGCCTCGAGGGAAAGCCTCGAGGGAAAACCACAGATCCTTTGTTCCACGCGACGGGAAGCGTGACATTGCTGCTACAGCCTGGAAGGAAAGCGCACCTGCATGCCCCCACTCGAGACGAGGCCTGACTCCCCTGGGGAGACTCCAGAAGTACCCAAAGATCCATGTCAGCCCCTGAGAGGAATCCTCGGTTCCGGGCCTGACTCCACACAAGGTTTTTGGCCCCGGTATCGACGGGAGAGGAATCCCGAGAGGCCCCCTAGCAAATTGCATGGGGACTGGCCTCTCCTGAGGCCACCAGGGCGGTTCCCTGAGGTCCCCGTCGTAACTCGAGAACACCTGCCGCAACTCGAGAAAATCCAGGAAGTTCTCCCTTCCAGGCGACATGTGGCCTATTTCCGATGAGGCGTCTGGAGACTAATGACACCTAACCTCTGGAACTTCGAAAGGGTCTTTCACACCCTTGCTGCAACTCAAGAAGTTCACCGCCATACCCGTCTCCACTCGAGAGGAAGCACGATGATCCCGCCCACATCCAGAGGAGCCCCGTTTCCCCCTCGTAGCTCGAGATGAGGAATCCTTTCCCTGCTTTCAACGGGAAAGAATTCCCAGTGTTCCCGTCGCATCTCAAGAGGAGGCATTCTCAACAGGAAAGGCGAGAGGAACTCCATGGTCGTACCACCATTCCAGGATTGCCCAGATGTCTCAGTCCATTCCAGAGGAACCTCTTTGCCCTGCACTGGCTCATCATTCACGCCGAGGATCGACTCACACCACGGTGGCACGTGGGACAGCCCTGTGGGAAAGCCTCGAGGGAAAGCCTCGAGGGAAAACCACAGATCCTTTGATCCACGCGACGGGAAGCGTGACATTGCTGCTACAGCCTGGAAGGAAAGCGCACGTGCATGCCCCCACTCGAGACGAGGCCTGACTCCCCTTTGGAGACTCCAGAAGTACCCAAAGATACATGTCACCCCTGAGAGGAATCCTCGGTTCCGGCCCTGACTCCACACAAGGTTTTTGGCCCCGGTATCGACGGGAGAGGAATCCCGAGAGGCCCCCTATCAACTCGCATGGGGACTGGCCTCTCCTGAGGCAACCAGGGCGGGTCCCTGAGGTCCCCGTCGTAACTCGAGAACACCTGCCGCAACTCGAGAAAATCCAGGAAGTTCTCCCTTGCAGGCGAGATGAGGCCTATTTCCGATGAGGCGTCTGGAGACTAATGACACCTAACCTCTGGAACTTCGAAAGGGTCTTTCACACCCTTGCTGCAACTCAAGAAGTTCACCGCCATACCCGTCTCCACTCGAGAGGAAGCACGATGGTCCCGCCCACATCCAGAGGAGCCCCGTTTCCCCCTCGTAGCTCGAGATGAGGGATCCCTTCCCTGCTTTCAACGGGAAAGAATTCCCGGCGTTCCCGTCGCATCTCAAGAGGAGGCACTCTCAACAGGAAAGGCGAGAGGAACTCCATGGTCGTACCACCATTCCAAGAGTCCCCCAGATGTCTCAGTCCATTCCAGAGGAACCTCTTTGCCCTGCACTGGCTCATCTTTCACGCCGAGGATCGACTCACACCACGGTGGCACGTGGGCCAGCCCTGTGGGAAAGCCTCGAGGGAAAGCCTCGAGGGAAAACCACAGATCCTTTGATCCACCCGACGGGAAGCGTGACATTGCTGCTACAGCCTGGAAGGAAAGCGCAAGTTCATGCCACCACTCGAGACGAGGCCTGACTCCCCTGGGGAGACTCCAGAAGTACCCAAAGATCCATGTTAGCCCCTGAGAGGAATCCTCGGTTCCGGCCCTGACTCCACACAAGGTTTTTGGCCCCGGTATCGACGGGAGAGGAATCCCGAGAGGCCGCCTAGCAATTCGCACGGGGAGTGGCCTCTCCTGAGGCCAGAAGGGCGGGTCCCTGACGTCCCCGTCGTAACTCGAGAACACCTGCCGCAACTCGAGAAAATCCAGGAAGTTCTCCCTTCCAGGCGAGATGAGGCCTATTTCCGATGAGGCGTCTGGAGTCTAATGACACCTAACCTCTGGAACTTCGAAAGGGTCTTTCACACCCTTGCTGCAACTCAAGAAGTTCACCGCCATACCCGTCTCCACTCGAGAGGAAGCACGATGGTCCCGCCCACATCCAGAGGAGCCCCGTTTCCCCCTCGTAGCTCGAGATGAGGGATCCTTTCCCTGCTTTCAACGGGAAAGAATTCCCGGCGTTCCCGTCGCATCTCAAGAGGAGGCACTCTCAACAGGAAAGGCGAGAGGAACTCCATGGTCGTACCACCATTCCAAGACTCCCCCAGATGTCTCAGTCCATTCCAGAGGAAACTCTTTGCCCTGCACTGGCTCATCTTTCACGCCGAGGATCGACTCACAACACGGTGGCACGTGGGACAGCCCTGTGGGAAAGCCTCGAGGGAAAGCCTCGAGGGAAAGCCACAGATCCTTTGATAAATGCGACGGGAATCGTGACATTGCTGCTACAGCCTGGAAGGAAAGCGCACGTGCATGCCCCCACTCGAGACGAGGCCTGACTCCCGTGGGGAGACTCCAGAAGTACCCAAAGATCCATTTCAGCCCCTGAGAGGAATCCTCGGTCCCGGCCCTGACTCCACACAAGGTTTTTGGCCCCGGTATCGACGGGAGAGGAATCCCGAGAGGCCCCCTTGCAACTCGCATGGGGACTGGCCTCTCCTGAGGCCACCAGGGCGGGTCCCTGAGGTCCCCGTCGTAACTCGAGAACACCTGCCGCAACTCGAGAAAATCCAGGAAGTTCTCCCTTCCAGGCGAGATGAGGCCTATTTCCGATGAGGCGTCTGGAGACTAATGACACCTAACCTCTGGAACTTCGAAAGGGTCTTTCACACCCTTGCTGCAACTCAAGAAGTTCACCGACATACCCGTCTCCACTCGAGAGGAAGCACGATGGTCCCGCCCACATCCACAGGAGCCCCGTTTCCCCCTCGTAGCTCGAGATGAGGGATCCTTTCCCTGCTTTCAACGGGAAAGAATTCCCGGCGATCCCGTCGCATCTCAAGAGGAGGCACTCTCAACAGGAAAGGCGAGAGGAACTCCATGGTCGTACCACCATTCCAAGACTCCCCCAGATGTCTCAGTCCATTCCAGAGGAACCTTTTGCCCTGCACTGGCTCATCTTTCACGCCGAGGATCGACTCACACCACGGTGGCACGTGGGAAAGCCTTGTGGGAAAGCCTCGAGGGAAAGCCTCGAAGGAAAACCACAGATCCTTTGATCCACGCGACGGGAAGCGTGACATTGCTGCTGCAGCCTGGAAGGAAAGCGCACGTGCATGCCCCCACTCGAGACGAGTCCTGACTCCCCTGGGGAGACTCCAGAAGTACCCAAAGATACATGTCACCCCTGAGAGTAATCCTCGGTTCCGGCCCTGACTCCACACAAGGTTTTTGGCCCCGGTATCGACGGGAGAGGAATCCCGAGAGGCCCCCTAGCAACTCGCATGGGGACTGGCCTCTCCTGAGGCAACCAGGGCGGGTCCCTGAGGTCCCCGTCGTAACTCGAGAACACCTGCCGCAACTCGAGAAAATCCAGGAAGTTCTCCCTTCCAGGCGACATGTGGCCTATTTCCGATGAGGCGTCTGGAGACTAATGACACCTAACCTCTGGAACTTCGAAAGGGTCTTTCACACCCTTGCTGCAACTCAAGAAGTTCACCGCCATACCCGTCTCCACTCGAGAGGAAGCACGATGGTCCCGCCCACATCCAGAGGAGCCCCGTTTCCCCCTCGTAGCTCGAGATGAGGGATCCTTTCCCTGCTTTCAACGGGAAAGAATTCACGGCGTTCCCGTCACATCTCAAGAGGAGGCACTCTCAACAGGAAAGGCGAGAGGAACTCCATGGTCGTACCACCATTCCAAGACTCCCCCAGATGCCTCAGTCCATTCCAGAGGAAACTCTTTGCCCTGCACTGGCTCATCTTTCACGCCGAGGATCGACTCACAACACGGTGGCACGTGGGACAGCCCTGTGGGAAAGCCTCGAGGGAAAGCCTCGAGGGAAAGCCACAGATCCTTTGATAACTGCGACGGGAATCGTGACATTGCTGCTACAGCCTGGAAGGAAAGCGCACGTGCATGCCCCCACTCGAGACGAGGCCTGACTCCCGTGAGGAGACTCCAGAAGTACCCAAAGATCCATGTCAGCCCCTGAGAGGAATCCTCGGTCCCGGCCCTGACTCCACACAAGGTTTTTGGCCCCGGTATCGACGGGAGAGGAATCCCGAGAGGCCCCCTAGCAACTCGCATGGGGACTGGCCTCTCCTGAGGCCACCAGAGCGGGTCCCTGAGGTCCCCGTCGTAACTCGAGAACACCTGCCGCAACTCGAGAAAATCCAGGAAGTTCTCCCTTCCAGGCGAGATGAGGCCTATTTCCGATGAGGCGTCTGGAGACTAATGACACCTAAACTCTGGAACTTCGAAAGGGTCTTTCACACCCTTGCTGCAACTCAAGAAGTTCACCGCCATACCCGTCTCCACTCGAGAGGAAGCACGATGGTCCCGCCCACATCCAGAGGAGCCCCGTTTCCCCCTCGTAGCTCGAGATGAGGGATCCTTTCCCTGCTTTCAACGGGAAAGAATTCCCGGCGTTCCCGTCGCATCTCAAGAGGAGGCACTCTCAACAGGAAAGGCGAGAGGAACTCCATGGTCGTATCACCATTCCAAGAGTCCCCCAGATGTCTCAGTCCATTCCAGAGGAACCTCTTTGCCCTGCACTGGCTCATCTTTCACGCCGAGGATCGACTCACACCACGGTGGCACGTGGGACAGCCCTGTGGGAAAGCCTCGAGGGAAAGCCTCGAGGGAAAGCCACAGATCCTTTGATAAATGCGACGGGAAGCGTGACATTGCTGCTACAGCCTGGAAGGAAAGTGCACGTGCATGCCCCCAATCGAGACGAGGCCTGACTCCCCTAGGGAGACTCCAGAAGTACCCAAAGATCCATGTCACCCTTGAGAGGAATCCTCGGTTCCGGCCCTGACTCCACACAAGGTTTTTGGCCCCGGTATCGACGGGGGAGGAATCCCGAGAGGCCCCCTAGCAACTCGCATGGGGAATGGCCTCTCCTGAGGCCACCAGGGCGGGTCCCTGAGGTCCCCGTCGTAACTCGAGAACACCTGCCGCAACTCGAAAAAATCCAGGAAGTTCTCCCTTCCACGCGAGATGAGGCCTATTTCCGATGAGGCGTCTGGAGACTAATGACACCTAACCTCTGGAACTTCGAAAGGGTCTTTCACACCCTAGCTGCAACTCAAGAAGTTCACCGCCATACCCGTCTTAACTCCAGAGGAAGCACGATGGTCCCGCCCACATCCAGAGGAGCCCCGTTTCCCCCTCGTAGCTCGAGATGAGGGATCCTTTCCCTACTTTCAACGGGAAAGAGTTCCCGGCGTTCCCGTCGAATCTCAAGAGGAGGCACTCTCAACAGGAAAGGCGAGAGGAACTCCATGGTCGTACCACCATTCCAAGAGTCCCCCAGATGTCTCAGTCCATTCCAGAGGAAGCTCTTTGCCCTGCACTGGCTCATCTTTCACGCCGAGGATCGACTCACACCACGGTCGCACGTGGGACAGCCCTGTGGGAAAGCCTCGAGGGAAAGCCTCGAGGGAAAACCACATATCCTTTGATCCACGCGACGGGAAGCGTGACATTGCTGCTAGAGCCTGAAAGGAAAGCGCACGTGCATGCCCCCACTCGAGACGAGGCCTGACTCCCCTGGGGAGACTCCAGAAGTACCCAAAGATCCATGTCAGCCCCTGAGAGGAATCCTCGGTTCCGGCCCTGACTCCACACAAGGTTTTTGGCCCCGGTATCGACGGGAGAGGAATCCCGAGGGGCCCCCTAGCAACTAGCATGGGGACTGGCCTCTCCTGAGGCCACCAGGGCGGGTCCCTGAGGTCCCCGTCGTAACTCGAGAACACCTGCCGCAACTCGAGCAAATCCAGGAAGTTCTCCCTTCCAGGCCAGATGAGGCCTATTTCCGATGAGGCGTCTGGAGACTAATGACACCTAACCTCTGGAACTTCGAAAGGGTCATTCACACCCTTGCTGCAACTCAAGAAATTCACCGCCATACCCGTCTCCACTCGGGAGGAAGCACGATGGTCCCGCCCACATCCAGAGGAGCCCCGTTTCCCCCTCGTAGCTCGAGATGAGGGATCCTTTCCCTGCTTTCAACGGAAAAGAATTCCTGGCGTTCCCGTCGCATCTCAAGAGGAGGCACTCTCAACAGGAAAGGCGAGAGGAACTCCATGGTCGTACCACCATTCCAAGAGTCCCCCAGATGTCTCAGTCCATTCCAGAGGAACCTCTTTGCCCTGCACTGGCTCATCTTTCACGCCGAGGATTGACTCACACCACAGTGGCACGTGGGACAGCCCTGTGGGAAAGCCTCGAGGGAAAGCCTCGAGGGAAAACCACAGATCCTTTGATCCACGCGACAGGAAACGTGACATTGCTGCTACAGCCTGGAAGGAAAGCGCACGTGCATGCCCCCACTCGAGACGAGGCCTGACTCCCCTGGGGAGACTCCAGAAGTACCCAAAGATCCATGTCAGCCCCTGAGAGGAATCCTCGGTTCCGGCCCTGACTCCACACAAGGTTTTTGGCCCCAGTATCGATGGGAGAGGAATCCCGAGAGGCCCCCTAGCAACTCGCATGGGGACTCTCCGTTCCTTAGGCCACCAGGGCGGGTCCCTGAGGTCCCCGTCGTAACTCGAGAACACCTGCCGCAACTCGAGAAAATCCAGGAAGTTCTCCCTTCCAGGCGAGATGAGGCCTATTTCCGATGAGGCGTCTGGAGACTAATGACACCTAAACTCTGGAACTTCGAAAGGGTCTTTCACACCCTTGCTGCAACTCAAGAAGTTCACCGCCATACCAGTCTCCACTCGAGAGGAAGCACGATGGTCCCGCCCACATCCAGAGGAGCCCCGTTTCCCCCTCGGAGCTCGAGATGAGGGATCGTTTCCCTGCTTTCAACGGGAAAAAATTCCCAGCATTCCCGTCGCATCTCAAGAGGAGGCAATCTCAACAGGAAAGGCGAGAGGAACTCCATGGTCGTACCACCATTCCTAGAGTCCCCTAGATGTCTCAGTCCATTCCAGAGGAACCTCTTTGACCTGCACTGGCTCATCTTTCACGCCGAGGATCGACTCACACCACGGTGCCACGTGGGACATCCCTGTGGGAAAGCCTCGAGGGAAAGCCTCGAGGGAAAGCCACAGATCCTTTCATAAATGCGACGGGAAGAATGACATTGCTGCTACAGCCTGGAAGGAAAGCGCACGTGCATGCCCCCACTCGAGACGAGGCCTGACTCCCCTGGGGAGACTCCAGAAGTACCCAAAGATCCATGTCAGCCCCTGAGAGGAATCCTCGGTTCCGGCCCTGACTCCACACAAGTTTTTTGGCCCCGGTATCGACGGGAGAAGAATCACGAGAGGCCACCTAGCAAGACGCATGGGGACTGTTCTCTATTGAGGCCACCAGGGCGGGTCCCTGAGGTCCCCGTCTTAACTCGAGAACACCTCCCGCAACTCGAGAAAATCCAGGAAGTTCTCCCTTCCAGGCGAGATGAGGCCTATTTCCGATGAGGCGTCTGGAGACTAATGACACCTAACCTCTGGAACTTCGAAAGGGTCTTTCACACCCTTGCTGCAACTCAAGAAGTTCACCGCCATACCCGTCTCCACTCTAGAGGAAGCACGATTGTCCCGCCCACATCCAGAGGAGCCCCGTTTCCCCCTCGTAGCTCGAGATGAGGGATCCTTTCCCTGCTTTCAACGGGAAAGAATTCCCAGCGTTCCCGTCGCATCTCAAGAGGAGGCACTCTCAACAGAAAAGGCGAGAGGAACTCCATGGTCGTACCACCATTCCAAGAGTCCCCCAGATGTCTCAGTCCATTCAAGAGGAACCTCTTTGACCTGTACTGGCTCATCTTTCACGCCGAGGATCGACTCACACCACGGTGGCACGTGGGACAGTCCTGTGGGAAAGCCTCGAGGGAAAGCCTCGAGGGAAAACCACAGATCCTTTGATCCACGCGACGGGAAGCGTGACATTGCAGCTACAGCCTGGAAGGAAAGCGCACGTGCATGCCCCCACTCGAGACGAGGCCTGACTCCCCTGGGGAGTCTCCAGAAGTACCCAAAGAACCATGTCACCCCTGAGAGGAATCCTCGGTTCCGGCCCTGACTCCACACAAGGTTTTTGGCCCCGGTATCGACGGGAGAGGAATCCCGAGAGGCCCCCTAGCAACTCGCATGGGGACTGGCCTTTGCTGAGGCCACCAGGACGGGTCCCTGAGGTCCCCGTCTTAACTTGAGAACACCTCCCGCAACTCGAGAAAATCCAGGAAGTTCTCCCTTCCAGGCAAGATGAGGCCTATTTCCGATGAGGCGTCTGGAGTCTAATGACACCTAACCTCTGGAACTTCGAAAGGGTCTTTCACACCCTTGCTGCAACTCAAGAAGTTCACCGCCATAACCGTCTCCACTCGAGAGGAAGCACGATGGTCTCGCCCACATCCAGAGGAGCCCCGTTTCCCCCTCGGAGCTCGAGATGAGGGATCCTTTCCCTGCTTTCAACGGGAAAGAATTCCCGGCGTTCCCGTCGCATCTCAAGAGGAGGCACTCTCAACAGGAAAGGCGAGAGGAACTCCATGGTCCTACCACCATTCCAAGAGTCCCCCAGATATCTCAGTCCATTCCAGAGGAACCTCTTTCCCTGCACTGGCTCATCTTTCACGCCGAGGATCGACTCACACCACGGTGGCACGTGGGACAGCCCTGTGGGAAAGCCTCGAGGGAATGCCTCGAGGGAAAACCACAGATCCTTTGATCCACGCGACGGGAAGCGTCACATTGCTGCTACAGCCTGGAAGGAAAGCGCACGTGCATGCCCCCGCTCGAGACGAGGCCTGACTCCCCTGGGGAGACTCCAGAAGTACCCAAAGATCCATGTCACCCCTGAGAGGAATCCTCGGTTCCGGCCCTGACTCCACACAAGATTTTTGGCCCCGGTATCGACAGGAGAGGAATCCCGAGAGGCCACCTAGCAACTCGCATGGACCTGGCCTCTCCTGAGGCCATCAGGGCGGGTCCCTGAGGTAGCCGTCGTAACTCGAGAACACCTGCCGCAACTCAAGAAAATCCAGGAAGTTCTCCCTTACAGGCCAGATGAGGCCTATTTCCGATGAGGCGTCTGGAGACTAATGACACCTAACCTCTGGAACTTCGAAAGGGTCTTTCACACCCTTGCTGCAACTCAAGAAGTTCACCGCCATACCCATCTCCACTCGAGAGGAAGCACGACGGTCCCGCCCACATCCAGAGGAGCCCCGTTTCCCCCTCGTAGCTCGAGATGAGTGATCCTTTCCCTGCATTCAACGGGAAAGAATTCCCGGCGTTCCCGTCACATCTCAAGATGAGGCACTCTCAACAGGAAAGGCGAGAGGAACTCCATGGTCGTACCACCATTCCAAGAGTCCCCCAGATGTCTCAGTCCATTCCAGACGAACCTCTTTGCCCTGCACTGGCTCATCTTTCACGCCGAGGATCGACTCACACCACGGTGGCACGTGGGACAGCCCTGTGGGAAAGCCTCGAGGGAAAGCCTCGAGGGAAAACCACAGATCCTTTGATCCACGCCACGGGAAGCGTGACATTGCTGCTACAGCCTCGAAGGAAAGCGCACGTGCATGTCCCCACTCGAGACGAGGCCTGACTCAGCTGGGGAGACTCCAGAAGTACCCAAAGATCCATGTCAGCCCCTGAGAGGAATCCTCGGTGCCGGCCCTGACTCCACACAAGTTTTTTGGCCCCGGTATCGACGGGAGAAGAATCACGAGAGGCCACCTAGCAAGACGCATGGGGACTGTTCTCTATTGAGGCCACCAGGGCGGGTCCCTGAGGTCCCCGTCTTAACTCTAGAACACCTCCCGCAACTCGAGAAAATCCAGGAAGTTCTCCCTTCCAGGCGAGATGAGGCCTATTTCCGATGAGGCGTCTGGAGACTAATGACACCTAACCTCTGGAACTTCGAAAGGGTCTTTCACACCCTTGCTGCAACTCAAGAAGTTCACCGCCATACCCGTCTCCACTCTAGAGGAAGCACGATGGTCCCGCCTACATCCAGAGGAGCCCCGTTTCCCCCTCGTAGCTCGAGATGAGGGATTCTTTCCCTGCTTTCAACGGGAAAGAATTCCCAGCGTTCCCGTCGCATCTCAAGAGGAGGCACTCTCAACAGAAAAGGCGAGAGGAACTCCATGTTCGTACCACCATTCCAGGAGTCCCCCAGATGTCTCAGTCCATTCAAGAGGAACCTCTTTGACCTGCACTGGCTCATCTTTCACGCCGAGGATCGACTCACACCACGGTGGCACGTGGGACAGTCCTGTGGGAAAGCCTCGAGGGAAAGCCTCGAGGGAAAACCACAGATCCTTTGATCCACGCGACGGGAAGCGTGACATTGCTGCTACAGCCTGGAAGGAAAGCGCACGTGCATGCCCCCACTCGAGACGAGGCCTGACTCCCCTGGGGAGTCTCCAGAAGTACCCAAAGAACCATGTCACCCCTGAGAGGAATCCTCGGTTCCGGCCCTGACTCCACACAAGGTTTTTGGCCCCGGTATCGACGGGAGAGGAATCCCGAGAGGCCGCCTAGCAACTCGCATGGGGACTGGCCTCTCCTGAGGCCACCAGGGCGGGTCCCTGAGGTCCCCGTCGTAACTCGAGAACACCTGCCGCAACTCGAGAAAATCCAGGAAGTTCTCCCTTCCAGGCGAGATGAGGCCTATTTCCGATGAGGCGTCTGGAGACTAATGACACCTAACCTCTGGAACTTCGAAAGGGTCTTTCACACCCTTGCTGCAACTCAAGAAGTTCACCGCCATACCCGTCTCCACTCGAGAGGAAGCACGATGGTCCCGCCCACATCCAGAGGAGCCCCGTTTCCCCCTCGTAGCTCGAGATGAGGGATCCTTTCCCTGCTTTCAACGGGAAAGAATTCCCGGCGTTCCCGTCGCATCTCAAGAGGAGGCACTCTCAACAGGAAAGGCGAGAGGAACTCCATGGTCGTACCACCATTCCAAGAGTCCCCCAGATGTCTCAGTCCATTCCAGAGGAACCTCTTTGACCTGCACTGGCTCATCTTTCACGCCGAGGATCGACTCACACCATGGTGGCACGTGGGACAGCCCTGTGGGAAAGCCTCGAGGGAAAGCCTCGAGGGAAAACCACAGATCCTTTGATCCACGCGACGGGAAGCGTGACATTGCTGCTACAGCCTGGAAGGAAAGCGCACGTGCATGCCCCCACTCGAGACGAGGCCTGACTCCCCTGGGGAGACTCCAGAAGTACCCAAAGATCCATGTCAGCCCCTGAGAGGAATCCTCGGTTCCGGCCCTGACTCCACACAAGGTTTTTGGCCCCAGTATCGATGGGAGAGGAATCCCGAGAGGCCCCCTAGCAACTCGCATGGGGACTCTCCGTTCCTTAGGCCACCAGGGCGGGTCCCTGAGGTCCCCGTCGTAACTCGAGAACACCTGCCGCAACTCGAGAAAATCCAGGAAGTTCTCCCTTCCAGGCGAGATGAGGCCTATTTCCGATGAGGCGTCTGGAGACTAATGACACCTAACCTCTGGAACTTCGAAAGGGTCTTTCACACCCTTGCTGCAACTCAAGAAGTTCACCGCCATACCAGTCTCCACTCGAGAGAAAGCACGATGGTCCCGCCCACATCCAGAGGAGCCCCGTTTCCCCCTCGGAGCTCGAGATGAGGGATCGTTTCCCTGCTTTCAACGGGAAAAAATTCCCAGCATTCCCGTCGCATCTCAAGAGGAGGCAATCTCAACAGGAAAGGCGAGAGGAACTCCATGGTCGTACCACCATTCCTAGAGTCCCCTAGATGTCTCAGTCCATTCCAGAGGAACCTCTTTGACCTGCACTGGCTCATCTTTCACGCCGAGGATCGACTCACACCACGGTGCCACGTGGGACAGCCCTGTGGGGAAGCCTCGAGGGAAAGCCTCGAGGGAAAGCCACAGATCCTTTCATAAATGCGACGGGAAGAATGACATTGCTGCTACAGCCTGGAAGGAAAGCGCACGTGCATGCCCCCACTCGAGACGAGGCCTGACTCCCCTGGGGAGACTCCAGAAGTACCCAAAGATCCATGTCAGACCCTGAGAGGAATCCTCGGTTCCGGCCCTGACTCCACACAAGTTTTTTGGCCCCGGTATCGACGGGAGAAGAATCACGAGAGGCCACCTAGCAAGACGCATGGGGACTGTTCTCTATTGAGGCCACCAGGGCGGGTCCCTGAGTTCCCCGTCTTAACTCTAGAACACCTCCCGCAACTCGAGAAAATCCAGGAAGTTCTCCCTTCCAGGCGAGATGAGGCCTATTTCCGATGAGGCGTCTGGAGACTAATGACACCTAACCTCTGGAACTTCGAAAGGGTCTTTCACACCCTTGCTGCAACTCAAGAAGTTCACCGCCATACCCGTCTCCACTCTAGAGGAAGCACGATGGTCCCGCCCACATCCAGAGGAGCCCCGTTTCCCCCTCGTAGCTCGAGATGAGGGATCCTTTCCCTGCTTTCAACGGGAAAGAATTCCCAGCGTTCCCGTCGCATCTCAAGAGGAGGCACTCTCAACAGAAAAGGCGAGAGGAACTCCATGGTCGTACCACCATTCCAAGAGTCCCCCAGATGTCTCAGTCCATTCAAGAGGAACCTCTTTGACCTGTACTGGCTCATCTTTCACGCCGAGGATCGACTCACACCACGGTGGCACGTGGGACAGTCCTGTGGGAAAGCCTCGAGGGAAAGCCTCGAGGGAAAACCACAGATCCTTTGATCCATGCGACGGGAAGCGTGACATTGCAGCTACAGCCTGGAAGGAAAGCGCACGTTCATGCCCCCACTCGAGACGAGGCCTGACTCCCCTGCGGAGTCTCCAGAAGTACCCAAAGAACCATGTCACCCCTGAGAGGAATCCTCGGTTCCGGCCCTGACTCCACACAAGGTTTTTGGCCCCGGTATCGACGGGAGAGGAATCCCGAGAGGCCCCCTAGCAACTCGCATGGGGACTGGCCTTTGCTGAGGCCACCACACGGGTCCCTGAGGTCCCCGTCTTAACTCGAGAACACCTCCCGCAACTCGAGAAAATCCAGGAAGTTCTCCCTTCCAGGCAAGATGAGGCCTATTTCCGATGAGGCGTCTGGAGACTAATGACACCTAACCTCTGGAACTTCGAAAGGGTCTTTCACACCCTTGCTGCAACTCAAGAAGTTCACCGCCATAACCGTCTCCACTCGAGAGGAAGCACGATGGTCTCGCCCACATCCAGAGGAGCCCCGTTTCCCCCTCGGAGCTCGAGATGAGGGATCCTTTCCCTGCTTTCAACGGGAAAGAATTCCCGGCGTTCCCGTCGCATCTCAAGAGGAGGCACTCTCAACAGGAAAGGCGAGAGTAACTCCATGGTCGTACCACCATTCCAAGAGTCCCCCAGATATCTCAGTCCATTCCAGAGGAACCTCTTTGCCCTGCACTGGCTCATCTTTCACGCCGAGGATCGACTCACACCACGGTGGCACGTGGGACAGCCCTGTGGGAAAGCCTCGAGGGAATGCCTCGAGGGAAAACCACAGATCCTTTGATCCACGCGACGGGAAGCGTCACATTGCTGCTACAGCCTGGAAGGAAAGCGCACGTGCATGCCCCCGCTCGAGACGAGGCCTGACTCCCCTGGGGAGACTCCAGAAGTACCCAAAGATCCATGTCACCCCTGAGAGGAATCCTCGGTTCCGGCCCTGACTCCACACAAGATTTTTGGCCCCGGTATCGACAGGAGAGGAATCCCGTGAGGCCACCTAGCAACTCGCATGGACCTGGCCTCTCCTGAGGCCATCAGGGCGGGTCCCTGAGGTCCCCGTCGTAACTCGAGAACACCTGCCGCAACTCAAGAAAATCCAGGAAGTTCTCCCTTACAGGCCAGATGAGGCCTATTTCCGATGAGGCGTCTGGAGACTAATGACACCTAACCTCTGGAACTTCGAAAGGGTCTTTCACACCCTTGCTGCAACTCAAGAAGTTCACCGCCATACCCATCTCCACTCGAGAGGAAGCACGACGGTCCCGCCCACATCCAGAGGAGCCCCGTTTCCCCCTCGTAGCTCGAGATGAGTGATCCTTTCCCTGCATTCAACGGGAAAGAATTCCCGGCGTTCCCGTCACATCTCAAGAGGAGGCACTCTCAACAGGAAAGGCGAGAGGAACTCCATGGTCGTACCACCATTCCAAGAGTCCCCCAGATGTCTCAGTCCATTCCAGACGAACCTCTTTGCCCTGCACTGGCTCATCTTTCACGCCGAGGATCGACTCACACCACGGTGCCACTTGGGACAGCCCTGTGGGAAAGCCTCAAGGGAAAGCCTCGAGGGAAAGCCACAGATCCTTTCATAAATGCGACGGGAAGAGTGACATTGCTGCTGCAGCCTGGAAGGAAAGCGCACGTGCATGCCCCGACTCGAGACGAGGCCTGACTCCCCTGGGGAGACTCCAGAAGTACCCAAAGATCCATGTCAGCCCCTGAGAGGAATCCTCGGTTCCGGCCCTGACTCCACACAAGTTTTTTGGCCCCGGTATCGACGGGAGAAGAATCACGAGAGGCCGCCTAGCAACTCGAATGGGGACTGTCCTCTCCTGAGGCCACCAGGGCGGGTCCCTGAGGTTCCCGTCGTAACTCGAGAACACCTGCCGCAACTAGAGAAAATCCAGGAAGTTCTCCCTTCCAGGCGAGATGAGGCCTATTTCCGATGAGGCGTCTGGAGACTAATGACACCTAACCTCTGGAACTTCGAAAGGGTCTTTCACACCCTTGCTGCTACTCAAGAAGTTCACCGCCATACCTGTCTCCACTCGAGAGGAAGAACGATGGTCCCGCCCCCATCCAGAGGAGCCCCGTTTCCCCCTCGGAGATCGAGATGAGGGATCCTTTCCCTGCTTTCAACGGGAAAGAATTCCTGCGTTCCCGTTGCATCTCAAGAGGAGGCACTCTCAACAGGAAAGGCGAGAGGAACTCCATGGCCGTACCACCATTCCAAGAGTCCCCCAGATGTCTCATTCCATTCCAGAGGAACCTCTTTGCCCTGCACTGGCTCATATTTCACGGAGAAGTCGACTCACACCACAGTGGCACGTGGGACAGCCCTGTGGGAAAGCCTCGAGGGAAAACCACAGATCCTTTGATCCACGCCACGGGAAGCGTGACATTGCTGCTACAGCCTGGAAGGAAAGCGCACGTGCATGCCCCCACTCGAGCCGAGGCCTGACTCCCCTGGGGAGACTCCAGAAGTACCCAAACATCCATGTCAGCCCCTGATAGGAATCCTCGGTTCCGGCCCTGACTCCACACAAGTTTTTTGGCCCCGGTATCGACGGGAGAAGAATCACGAGAGGCCACCTAGCAAGACGCATGGGGACTGTTCTCTATTGAGGCCACCAGGGCGGGTCCCTGAGGTCCCCGTCTTAACTCTAGAACACCTCCCGCAACTTGAGAAAATCCAGGAAGTTCTCCCTTCCAGGCGAGATGAGGCCTATTTCCGATGAGGCGTCTGGAGACTAATGACACCTAACCTCTGGAACTTCGAAAGGGTCTTTCACACCCTTGCTGCAACTCAAGAAGTTCACCGCCATACCCGTCTCCACTCTAGAGGAAGCACGATGGTCCCGCCCACATCCAGAGGAGCCCCGTTTCCCCCTCGTAGCTCGAGATGAGGGATCCTTTCCCTGCTTTCAACGGGAAAGAATTCCCAGCGTTCCCGTCGCATCTCAAGAGGAGGCACTCTCAACAGAAAAGGCGAGAGGAACTCCATGGTCGTACCACCATTCCAAGAGTCCCCCAGATGTCTCAGTCCATTCAAGAGGAACCTCTTTGACCTGCACTGGCTCATCTTTCACGCCGAGGATCGACTCACACCACGGTGGCACGTGGGACAGTCCTGTGGGAAAGCCTCGAGGGAAAGCCTCGAGGGAAAACCACAGATCCTTTGATCCACGCGACGGGAAGCGTGACATTGCTGCTACAGCCTGGAAGGAAAGCGCACGTGCATGCCCCCACTTGAGACGAGGCCTGACTCCCCTGGGGAGTCTCCAGAAGTACCCAAAGAACCATGTCACCCCTGAGAGGAATCCTCGGTTCCGGCCCTGACTCCACACAAGGTTTTTGGCCCCGGTATCGACGGGAGAGGAATCCCGAGAGGCCCCCTAGCAACTCGCATGGGGACTGGCCTTTGCTGAGGCCACCAGGACGGGTCCCTGAGGTCCCCGTCTTAACTCGAGAACACCTCCCGCAACTCGAGAAAATCCAGGAAGTTCTCCCTTCCAGGCAAGATGAGGCCTATTTCCGATGAGGCGTCTGGAGACTAATGACACCTAACCTCTGGAACTTCGAAAGGGTCTTTCACACCCTTGCTGCAACTCAAGAAGTTCACCGCCATAACCGTCTCCACTCGAGAGGAAGCACGATGGTCTCGCCCACATCCAGAGGAGCCCCGTTTCCCCCTCGGAGCTCGAGATGAGGGATCCTTTCCCTGCTTTCAACGGGAAAGAATTTCCGGCGTTCCCGTCGCATCTCAAGAGGAGGCACTCTCAACAGGAAAGGCGAGAGGAACTCCATGGTCGTACCATCATTCCAAGAGTCCCCCAGATATCTCAGTCCATTCCAGAGGAACCTCTTTGCCCTGCACTGGCTCATCTTTCACGCCGAGGATTGACTCACACCACGGTGGCACGTGGGACAGCCCTGTGGGAAAGCCTCGAGGGAATGCCTCGAGGGAAAACCACAGATCCATTGATCCACGCGACGGGAAGCGTCACATTGCTGCTACAGCCTGGAAGGAAAGCGCACGTGCATGCCCCCGCTCGAGACGAGGCCTGACTCCCCTGGGGAGACTCCAGAAGTACCCAAAGATCCATGTCACCCCTGAGAGGAATCCTCGGTTCCGGCCCTGACTCCACACAAGATTTTTGGCCCCGGTATCGACAGGAGAGGAATCCCGAGAGGCCACCTAGCAACTCGCATGGACCTGGCCTCTCCTGAGGCCATCAGGGCGGGTCCTTGAGGTCCCCGTCGTAACTCGAGAACACCTGCCGCAACTCAAGAAAATCCAGGAAGTTCTCCCTTACAGGCCAGATGAGGCCTATTTCCGATGAGGCGTCTGGAGACTAATGACACCTAACCTCTGGAACTTCGAAAGGGTCTTTCACACCCTTGCTGCAACTCAAGAAGTTCACCGCCATACCCATCTCCACTCGAGAGGAAGCACGACGGTCCCGCCCACATCCAGAGGAGCCCCGTATCCCCCTCGTAGCTCGAGATGAGGGATCCTTTCCCTGCATTCAACGGGAAAGAATTCCCGGCGTTCCCGTCACATCTCAAGAGGAGGCACTCTCAACAGGAAAGGCGAGAGGAACTCCATGGTCGTACCACCATTCCAAGAGTCCCCCAGATGTCTCAGTCCATTCCAGACGAACCTCTTTGCCCTGCACTGGCTCATCTTTCACGCCGAGGATCGACTCACACCACGGTGGCACGTGGGACAGCCCTGTGGGAAAGCCTCGAGGGAAAGCCTCGAGGGAAAACCACAGATCCTTTGATCCACGCCACGGGAAGCGTGACATTGCTGCTACAGCCTCGAAGGAAAGCGCTCGTGCATGTCCCCACTCGAGACGAGGCCTGACTCAGCTGGGGAGACTCCAGAAGTACCCAAAGATCCATGTCAGCCCCTGAGAGGAATCCTCGGTTCCGGCCCTGACTCCACACAAGTTTTTTGGCCCCGGTATCGACGGGAGAAGAATCACGAGAGGCCGCCTAGCAACTCGAATGGGGACTGTCCTCTCCTGAGGCCACCAGGGCGGGTCCCTGAGGTTCCCGTCGTAACTCGAGAACACCTGCCGCAACTAGAGAAAATCCAGGAAGTTCTCCCTTCCAGGCGAGATGAGGCCTATTTCCGATGAGGCGTCTGGAGACTAATGACACCTAACCTCTGGAACTTCGAAAGGGTCTTTCACACCCTTGCTGCTACTCAAGAAGTTCACCGCCATACCTGTCTCCACTCGAGAGGAAGAACGATGGTCCCGCCCCCATCCAGAGGAGCCCCGTTTCCCCCTCGGAGATCGAGATGAGGGATCCTTTCCCTGCTTTCAACGGGAAAGAATTCCTGCGTTCCCGTTGCATCTCAAGAGGAGGCACTCTCAACAGGAAAGGCGAGAGGAACTCCATGGCCGTACCACCATTCCAAGAGTCCCCCAGATGTCTCATTCCATTCCAGAGGAACCTCTTTGCCCTGCACTGGCTCATCTTTCACGGAGAAGTCGACTCACACCACAGTGGCACGTGGGACAGCCCTGTGGGAAAGCCTCGAGGGAAAACCACAGATCCTTTGATCCACGCCACGGGAAGCGTGACATTGCTGCTACAGCCTGGAAGGAAAGCGCACGTGCATGCCCCCACTCGAGCCGAGGCCTGACTCCCCTGGGGAGACTCCAGAAGTACCCAAACATCCATGTCAGCCCCTGATAGGAATCCTCGGTTCCGGCCCTGACTCCACACAAGTTTTTTGGCCCCGGTATCGACGGGAGAAGAATCACGAGAGGCCACCTAGCAAGACGCATGGGGACTGTTCTCTATTGAGGCCACCAGGGCGGGTCCCTGAGGTCCCCGTCTTAACTCTAGAACACCTCCCGCAACTTGAGAAAATCCAGGAAGTTCTCCCTTCCAGGCGAGATGAGGCCTATTTCCGATGAGGCGTCTGGAGACTAATGACACCTAACCTCTGGAACTTCGAAAGGGTCTTTCACACCCTTGCTGCAACTCAAGAAGTTCACCGCCATACCCGTCTCCACTCTAGAGGAAGCACGATGGTCCCGCCCACATCCAGAGGAGCCCCGTTTCCCCCTCGTAGCTCGAGATGAGGGATCCTTTCCCTGCTTTCAACGGGAAAGAATTCCCAGCGTTCCCGTCGCATCTCAAGAGGAGGCACTCTCAACAGAAAAGGCGAGAGGAACTCCATGGTCGTACCACCATTCCAAGAGTCCCCCAGATGTCTCAGTCCATTCAAGAGGAACCTCTTTGACCTGCACTGGCTCATCTTTCACGCCGAGGATCGACTCACACCACGGTGGCACGTGGGACAGTCCTGTGGGAAAGCCTCGAGGGAAAGCCTCGAGGGAAAACCACAGATCCTTTGATCCACGCGACGGGAAGCGTGACATTGCTGCTACAGCCTGGAAGGAAAGCGCACGTGCATGCCCCCACTCGAGACGAGGCCTGACTCCCCTGGGGAGTCTCCAGAAGTACCCAAAGAACCATGTCACCCCTGAGAGGAATCCTCGGTTCCGGCCCTGACTCCACACAAGGTTTTTGGCCCCGGTATCGACGGGAGAGGAATCCCGAGAGGCCCCCTAGCAACTCGCATGGGGACTGGCCTTTGCTGAGGCCACCAGGACGGGTCCCTGAGGTCCCCGTCTTAACTCGAGAACACCTCCCGCAACTCGAGAAAATCCAGGAAGTTCTCCCTTCCAGGCAAGATGAGGCCTATTTCCGATGAGGCGTCTGGAGACTAATGACACCTAACCTCTGGAACTTCGAAAGGGTCTTTCACACCCTTGCTGCAACTCAAGAAGTTCACCGCCATAACCGTCTCCACTCGAGAGGAAGCACGATGGTCTCGCCCACATCCAGAGGAGCCCCGTTTCCCCCTCGGAGCTCGAGATGAGGGATCCTTTCCCTGCTTTCAACGGGAAAGAATTCCCGGCGTTCCCGTCGCATCTCAAGAGGAGGCACTCTCAACAGGAAAGGCGAGAGGAACTCCATGGTCGTACCATCATTCCAAGAGTCCCCCAGATATCTCAGTCCATTCCAGAGGAACCTCTTTGCCCTGCACTGGCTCATCTTTCACGCCGAGGATTGACTCACACCACGGTGGCACGTGGGACAGCCCTGTGGGAAAGCCTCGAGGGAATGCCTCGAGGGAAAACCACAGATCCTTTGATCCACGCGACGGGAAGCGTCACATTGCTGCTACAGCCTGGAAGGAAAGCGCACGTGCATGCCCCCGCTCGAGACGAGGCCTGACTCCCCTGGGGAGACTCCAGAAGTACCCAAAGATCCATGTCACCCCTGAGAGGAATCCTCGGTTCCGGCCCTGACTCCACACAAGATTTTTGGCCCCGGTATCGACAGGAGAGGAATCCCGAGAGGCCACCTAGCAACTCGCATGGACCTGGCCTCTCCTGAGGCCATCAGGGCGGGTCCTTGAGGTCCCCGTCGTAACTCGAGAACACCTGCCGCAACTCAAGAAAATCCAGGAAGTTCTCCCTTACAGGCCAGATGAGGCCTATTTCCGATGAGGCGTCTGGAGACTAATGACACCTAACCTCTGGAACTTCGAAAGGGTCTTTCACACCCTTGCTGCAACTCAAGAAGTTCACCGCCATACCCATCTCCACTCGAGAGGAAGCACGACGGTCCCGCCCACATCCAGAGGAGCCCCGTATCCCCCTCGTAGCTCGAGATGAGGGATCCTATCCCTGCATTCAACGGGAAAGAATTCCCGGCGTTCCCGTCACATCTCAAGAGGAGGCACTCTCAACAGGAAAGGCGAGAGGAACTCCATGGTCGTACCACCATTCCAAGAGTCCCCCAGATGTCTCAGTCCATTCCAGACGAACCTCTTTGCCCTGCACTGGCTCATCTTTCACGCCGAGGATCGACTCACACCACGGTGGCACGTGGGACAGCCCTGTGGGAAAGCCTCGAGGGAAAGCCTCGAGGGAAAACCACAGATCCTTTGATCCACGCCACGGGAAGCGTGACATTGCTGCTACAGCCTCGAAGGAAAGCGCTCGTGCATGTCCCCACTCGAGACGAGGCCTGACTCAGCTGGGGAGACTCCAGAAGTACCCAAAGATCCATGTCAGCCCCTGAGAGGAATCCTCGGTTCCGGCCCTGACTCCACACAAGTTTTTTGGCCCCGGTATCGACGGGAGAAGAATCACGAGAGGCCGCCTAGCAACTCGAATGGGGACTGTCCTCTCCTGAGGCC
The DNA here is from genome assembly GCF_032405125.1 of Capricornis sumatraensis. Taxonomy (NCBI): domain Eukaryota; kingdom Metazoa; phylum Chordata; class Mammalia; order Artiodactyla; family Bovidae; genus Capricornis; species Capricornis sumatraensis. Next base: position 1,035,633 of record NW_027184616.1, on the reverse strand, counting down.
ACCAGGGCGGGTCCCTGAGGTTCCCGTCGTAACTCGAGAACACCTGCCGCAACTAGAGAAAATCCAGGAAGTTCTCCCTTCCAGGCGAGATGAGGCCTATTTCCGATGAGGCGTCTGGAGACTAATGACACCTAACCTCTGGAACTTCGAAAGGGTCTTTCACACCCTTGCTGCTACTCAAGAAGTTCACCGCCATACCTGTCTCCACTCGAGAGGAAGAACGATGGTCCCGCCCCCATCCAGAGGAGCCCCGTTTCCCCCTCGGAGATCGAGATGAGGGATCCTTTCCCTGCTTTCAACGGGAAAGAATTCCTGCGTTCCCGTTGCATCTCAAGAGGAGGCACTCTCAACAGGAAAGGCGAGAGGAACTCCATGGCCGTACCACCATTCCAAGAGTTCCCCAGATGTCTCATTCCATTCCAGAGGAACCTCTTTGCCCTGCACTGGCTCATCTTTCACGGAGAAGTCGACTCACACCACAGTGGCACGTGGGACAGCCCTGTGGGAAAGCCTCGAGGGAAAACCACAGATCCTTTGATCCACGCCACGGGAAGCGTGACATTGCTGCTACAGCCTGGAAGGAAAGCGCACGTGCATGCCCCCACTCGAGCCGAGGCCTGACTCCCCTGGGGAGACTCCAGAAGTACCCAAACATCCATGTCAGCCCCTGATAGGAATCCTCGGTTCCGGCCCTGACTCCACACAAGTTTTTTGGCCCCGGTATCGACGGGAGAAGAATCACGAGAGGCCACCTAGCAAGACGCATGGGGACTGTTCTCTATTGAGGCCACCAGGGCGGGTCCCTGAGGTCCCCGTCTTAACTCTAGAACACCTCCCGCAACTTGAGAAAATCCAGGAAGTTCTCCCTTCCAGGCGAGATGAGGCCTATTTCCGATGAGGCGTCTGGAGACTAATGACACCTAACCTCTGGAACTTCGAAAGGGTCTTTCACACCCTTGCTGCAACTCAAGAAGTTCACCGCCATACCCGTCTCCACTCTAGAGGAAGCACGATGGTCCCGCCCACATCCAGAGGAGCCCCGTTTCCCCCTCGTAGCTCGAGATGAGGGATCCTTTCCCTGCTTTCAACGGGAAAGAATTCCCAGCGTTCCCGTCGCATCTCAAGAGGAGGCACTCTCAACAGGAAAGGCGAGGGGAACTCCATGGTCGTACCAGCATTCCAAGAGTCCCCCAGATGTCTCAGTCCATTCCAGAGGAACCTCTTTGCCCTGCACTGGCTCATCTTTCGCGCCGAGCATCGACTCACACCACGGTGGCACGTGGGACAGCCCTGTGGGAAAGCCTCGAGGGAAAGCCTCGAGGGAAAACCACAGATCCTTTGATCCACGCCACCGGAGGCGTGACATTGCTGCTACAGCCTGGAAGGAAAGCGCACGTGCATGCCCCCACTCGAGACGAGGCCATACTCCCATGGGGAGACTCCAGAAGTACCCAAAGATCCATGTCAGCCCCTGAGAGGAATCCTCCGTTCCGGCCGTGACTCCACACAAGGTTTTTCGCCCCGGTATCGACGGGAGAGGAATCCCGAGAGGCCCCCTAGCAACTCGCATGGGGACTGGCCTCTCCTGAGGCCACCAGGGCGGGTCCCTGAGGTCCCCGTCGTAACTCGAGAACACCTGCCGCAACTCGAGAAAATCCAGGAAGTTCTCCCTTCCAGGCGAGATGAGGCCTATTTCCGATGAGGCGTCTGGTGACTAATGACACCTAACCTCTGGAACTTCGAAAGGGTCTTTCACACCCTTGCTGCAACTCAAGAAGTTCACCGCCATACCCGTCTCCACTCTAGAGGAAGCACGATGGTCCCGCCCACATCCAGAGGAGCCCCGTTTCCCCCTCGTAGCTCGAGATGAGCGATCCTTTCCCTGCTTTCAACGGGAAAGAATTCCAGGCGTTCCCGTCGCTTCTCAAGAGGAGGCACTCTCAACAGAAAAGGCGAGAGGAACTCCATTGTCGTACCACCATTCCAAGAGTCCCCCAGATGTCTCAGTCCATTCCAGAGGAACCTCTTTGCCCTGCACTGGCTCATCTTTCACGCCGAGGATCGACTCACACCACGGTGGCACGTGGGACAGCCCTGTGGGAAAGACTCGAGGGAAAGCCTCGAGGGAAAACCACAGATCGTTTGATTCACGCCACGGGAAGCGTGACATTGCTGCCACAGCCTTGAAGGAAAGCGCACGTGCATGCCCCCACTCGAGACGAGGCCTGACTCCCCTGGGGAGACTCCAGAAGTACCCAAAGATCCATGTCAGCCACTGAGAGGAATCCTCGGTTCCAGCCCTGACTCCACACAAGGTTTTTGGCCCCGGTATCGACGGGAGAGGAATCCCGAGAGGCCCCCTAGCAACTCGCATGGGGACTGGCCTCTCCTGAGGCCACCAGGGCGGGTCCCTGAGGTCCCCGTCGTAACTCGAGAACACCTGCCGCAACTCGAGAAAATCCAGGAAGTTCTCCCTTCCAGGCGAGATGAGGCCTATTTCCGATGAGGCGTCTGGAGACTAATGACACCTAAACTCTGGAACTTCGAAAGGGTCTTTCACACCCTTGCTGCAAATCAAGAAGTTCACCGCCATACCCGTCTCCACTCTAGAGGAAGCACGATGGTCCCGCCCACATCCAGAGGAGCCCCGTTTCCCCCTCCTAGCTCGAGATGAGCGATCCTTTCCCTGCTTTCAACGGGAAAGAATTCCCGGCGTTCCCGTCGCATCTCAAGAGGAGACACTCTCAACAGGAAAGGCGAGAGGAACTCCATGGTCGTACCACCATTCCAAGAGTTCCCCAGATGTCTCAGTCCATTCCAGAGGAACCTCTTTGCCCTGCACTGGCTCATCTTTCACGCCGAGGATCGACTCACACCACGGTGGCACATGGGACAGCCCTGTGGGAAAGCCTCGAGGGAAAGCCTCGAGGGAAAACCACAGATCCTTTGATCCACGCGATGGGAAGCGTGACATTGCTGCTACAGCCTGGAAGGAAAGTGCACGTGCATGCCCCCACTCGAGATGAGGCCTTTCTCCCCTGGCGAGACTCCAGAAGTACCCAAAGATCCATATCAGCCCGTGAGAGGAATCCTCGGTTCCGGCCCAGACTCCACACAAGGTTTTTGGCCCGGGTATCGACGGGAGAGGAATCCCGAGAGGCCCCCTAGCAACTCGCATGGGGACTGGCCTCTCCTGAGGCCAACAGGGCGGGTCCCTGAGGTCCCCGTCGTAACTCGAGAACACCTGCCGCAACTCGAGAAAATCCAGGAAGTTCTCCCTTCCAGCGAGATGAGGCCTATTTCCGATGAGGCGTCTGGAGACTAATGACACCTAACCTCTGGAACTTCGAAAGGGTCTTTCACACCCTTGCTGCAACTCAAGAAGTTCACCGCCATACCCATCTCCACTCGAGAGGAAGAACGATGGTCCCGCCCCCATCCAGAGGAGCCCCGTTTCCCCCTCGGAGATCGAGATGAGGGATCCTTTCCCTGCTTTCAACGGGAAAGAATTCCTGCGTTCCCGTCGCATCTCAAGAGGAGGCACTCTCAACAGGAAAGGCGAGAGGAACACCATGGCCGTACCACCATTCCAAGAGTCCCCCAGATGTCTCTTTCCATTCCAGAGGAACCTCTTTGCCCTGCACTGGCTCATCTTTCACGGAGAAGTCGACTCACACCACAGTGGCACGTGGGACAGCCCTGTGGGAAAGCCTCGAGGGAAAACCACAGATCCTTTGATCCACGCCACGGTAAGCGTAACATTGCTGCTACAGCCTGGAAGGAAAGCACACGTGCATGCCCCCACTCGAGACGAGGCCTGACTCCCCTGGGGAGACTCCAGAAATACCCAAATATCCATATCAGCCCCTGAGAGGAATCCTCGGTTCCGGCCCTGACTCCAGACAAGGATTTTGGCCCCGGTATCGACGGGAGAGTAATCCCGAGAGGCCCCCTAGCAACTCGCATGGGGACTGGCCTTTACTGAGGACACCAGGGCGGGTCCCTGAGGTCCCCGTCATAACTCGAGAACACCTGCCACAACTCGAGAATATCCAGGAAGTTCTCCCTTCTAGGCGAGATGAGGCCTATTTCCGATGATGCGTCTGGAGACGAATGACACCTAACCTCTGGAACTTCGAAAGGGTCTTTCACACCCTTGCTGCAACTCAAGAAGTTCACCGCCATACCCGTCTCCACTCTAGAGGAAGCACGATGGTCCCGCCCACATCCAGAGGAGCCCCGTTTCCCCCTCCTAGCTCGAAATGAGCGATCCTGTCCCTGCTTTCAACGGGAAAGAATTCCCGGCGTTCCCGTCGCATCTCAAGCGGAGGCACTCTCAACAGGAAAGGCGAGCGGTACTCCATGGTCGTACCACCATTCCAAGAGTCCCCCAGATGTCTCAGTCCATTCCAGAGGAACCTCTTTGCCCTGCACTGGCTCATCTTTCACGCCGAGGATCGACTCACACCACGGTGGCACGTGGGACAGCCCTGTGGGAAAGCCTCGAGGGAAAGCCTCGAGGGAAAACCACAGATCCTTTGATCCACGCCACGGGAAGCGTGACATTGCTGCTACAGCCTGGAAGGAAAGTGCACGTGCATGCCCCGACTCGAGACGAGGCCTGACTCCCCTGGGGAGACTCCAGAAGTACCCAAAGATCCATGTCAGCCCCTGAGAGGAATCCTCGGTTCCGGCCCTGACTCCACACAAGGTTTTTGCCCCGGTATCGACGGGAGAGGAATCACGAGAGGCCCCCTAGCAACTCGCATGGGGACTGGCCTCTCCTGAGGCCACCAGGGCGGGTCCCTGAGGTCCCCGTCGTAACTCGAGAACACCTGCCACAACTCGAGAAATTCCAGGAAGTTCTCCCGTCCAGGCGAGATGAGGCCTATTTCCGATGAGGCGTCTGGAGACTAATGACACCTAACCTCTGGAACTTCGAAAGGGTCTTTCACACCCTTGCTGCAACTCAAGAAGTTCACCGCCACACCCGTCTCCACTCGAGAGGAAGCACGATGGTCCCCCCCACATCCAGAGGAGCCCCGTTTCCCCCTCGTAGCTCGAGATGAGGGATCCTTTCCCTGCTTTCAACGGGAAAGAATTCCTGGCGTTCCCGTCGCATCTCAAGAGGAGGCACTCTCAACAGGAAAGGCGAGGGGAACTCCATGGTCGTACCGCCATTCCAAGAGTCCCCCAGATGTCTCAGTCCATTCCAGAGGAATCTCTTTGCCCTGCACTGGCTCATCTTTCGCGCCGAGCATCGACTCACACCACGGTGGCACGTGGGACAGCCCTGTGGGAAAGCCTCGAGGGAAAGCCTCGAGGGAAAACCACAGATCCTTTGATCCACGCCACCGGAGGCGTGACATTGCTGCTACAGCCTGGAAGGAAAGCGCACGTGCATGCCCCCACTCGAGACGAGGCCATACTCCCATGGGGAGACTCCAGAAGTACCCAAAGATCCATGTCAGCCCCTGAGAGGAATCCTCCGTTCCGGCCGTGACTCCACACAAGGTTTTTGGCCCCGGTATCGACGGGAGAGGAATCCCGAGAGGCCCCCTAGCAACTCGCATGGGGACTGGCCTCTCCTGAGGCCACCAGGGCGGGTCCCTGAGGTCCCCGTCGTAACTCGAGAACACCTGCCGCAACTCGAGAAAATCCAGGAAGTTCTCCCTTCCAGGCGAGATGAGGCCTATTTCCGATGAGGCGTCTGGTGACTAATGACACCTAACCTCTGGAACTTCGAAAGGGTCTTTCACACCCTTGCTGCAACTCAAGAAGTTCACCGCCATACCCGTCTCCACTCGAGAGGAAGCACGATGGTCCCGCCCACATCCAGAGGAGCCCCGTTTCCCCCTCCTAGCTCGAGATGAGCGATCCTTTCCCTGCTTTCAACGGGAAAGAATTCCCGGCGTTCCCGTCGCATCTCAAGAGGAGGCACTCTCAACAGGAAAGGCGAGAGGAACTCCATGGTCGTACCACCATTCCAAGAGTCCCCCAGATGTCTCAGTCCATTTCAGAGGAACCTCTTTGCCCTGCACTGGCTCATCTTTCACGCCGAGGATCGACTCACACCACGGTGGCACGTGGGACAGCCCTGTGGGAAAGCCTCGAGGGAAAGCCTCGAGGGAAAACCACAGATCCTTTGATCCACGCGATGGGAAGCGTGACATTGCTGCTACAGCCTGGAAGGAAAGCGCACGAGCATGCCCCCACTCGAGATGAGGCCTGTCTCCCCTGGCGAGACTCCAGAAGTACCCAAAAATCCATATCAGCCCGTGAGAGAAATCCTCGGTTCCGGCCCTGACTCCACACAAGGTTTTTGGCCCGGGTATCGACGGGAGAGGAATCCCGAGAGGCCCCCTAGCAACTCGCATGGGGACTGGCCTCTCCTGAGGCCACCAGGGCGGGTCCCTGAGGTCCCCGTCGTAACTCGAGAACACCTGCCGCAACTCGAGAAAATCCAGGAAGTTCTCCCGTCCAGGCGAGATGAGGCCTATTTCCGATGAGGCGTCTGGAGACTAATGACACCTAACCTCTGGAACTTCGAAAGGGTCTTTCACACCCTTGCTGCAACTCAAGAAGTTCACCGCCATACCCGTCTCCACTCGAGAGGAAGCACGATCGTCCCGCCCACATCCAGAGGATCCCCCTTTCCCCCTCGTAGCTCGAGATGAGGAATCCTTTCCCTGCTTTCAATGGGAAAGAATTCCCGGCGTTCCCGTCGCATCTCAAGCGGAGGCACTCTCAACAGGAAAGGCGAGAGGAACTCCATGGTCGTACCACCATTCCAAGAGTCCCCCAGATGTCTCAGTCCATTCCAGAGGAACCTCTTTGCCCTGCACTGGCTCATCTTTCACGCCGAGGATCGACTCACACCACGGTGGCACGTGGGACAGCCCTGTGGGAAAGCCTCGAGGGAAAGCTTAGAGGGAAAACCACAGATCCTTTGATCCACGCCATGGGAAGCGTGACATTGCTGCTACAGGCTGGAAGGAAAGTGCACGTGCATGCCCCGACACGAGACGAGGCCTGACTCCCCTGGGGAGACTCCAGAAGTACCCAAAGATCCATGTCAGCCCCTGAGAGGAATCCTCGGTTCCCGCCCTGACTCCACGCAAGGTTTTTGGCCCCGGTATCGACGGGAGAGTAATCCCGAGAGGCCCCCTAGCAACTCGCATGGGGACTGGCCTCTCCTGAGGCCACCAGGGCGGGTCCCTGAGGTCCCCGTCGTAACTCGAGAACACCTGCCGCAACTCGAGAAAATCCAGGAAGTTCTCCCTTCCAGGCGAGATGAGGCCTATTTCCGATCAGGCGTCTGGAGACTAATGACACCTAAACTCTGGAACTTCGAAAGGGTCTTTCACACCCTTGCTGCAACTCAAGAAGTTCACCTCCATACCCGTCTCCACTCTAGAGGAAGCACGATGGTCCCGCCCACATCCAGAGGAGCCCCGTTTCCCCCTCGTAGCTCGAGATGAGCGATCCTTTCCCTGCTTTCAACGGGAAAGAATTCCAGGCGTTCCCGTCGCTTCTCAAGAGGAGGCACTCTCAACAGAAAAGGCGAGAGGAACTCCATTGTCGTACCACCATTCCAAGAGTCCCCCAGATGTCTCAGTCCATTCCAGAGGAACCTCTTTGCCCTGCACTGGCTCATCTTTCACGCCGAGGATCGACTCACACCACGGTGGCACGTGGGACAGCCCTGTGGGAAAGACTCGAGGGAAAGCCTCGAGGGAAAAACACAGATCCTTTGATCCACGCGATGGGAAGCGTGACATTGCTGCTACAGCCTGGAAGGAAAGCGCACGTGCATGCCCCGACTCGAGACAAGGCCTGACTCCCCTGGGGAGACTCCAGAAGTACCCAAAGATCCATGTCAGCCCCTGAGAGGAATCCTCGTTTCCGGCCCTGACTCCACACAAGGATTTTGGCCCCGGTATCGACGGGAGAGGAATCCCGAGAGGCCCCCTAGCAACTCGCCTGGGGACTGGCCTCTCCTGAGGCCACCAGGGCGGGTCCCTGATGTCCCCGTCGTAACTCGAGAACACCTGCCGCAACTCGAGAAAATCCAGGAAGTTCTCCCTTCCAGGCGAGATGAGGCCTATTTCCGATGAGGCGTCTGGAGACTAATGACACCTAACCTCTGGAACTTCGAAAGGGTCTTTCACACCCTTGCTGCAACTCAAGAAGTTCACCGCCATACCAGTCTCCACTCGAGAGAAAGCACGATGGTCCCGCCCACATCCAGAGGAGCCCCGTTTCCCCCTCGGAGCTCGAGATGAGGGATCGTTTCCCTGCTTTCAACGGGAAAAAATTCCCAGCATTCCCGTCGCATCTCAAGAGGAGGCAATCTCAACAGGAAAGGCGAGAGGAACTCCATGGTCGTACCACCATTCCTAGAGTCCCCTAGATGTCTCAGTCCATTCCAGAGGAACCTCTTTGACCTGCACTGGCTCATCTTTCACGCCGAGGATCGACTCACACCACGGTGCCACGTGGGACAGTCCTGTGGGAAAGCCTCGAGGGAAAGCCTCGAGGGAAAACCACAGATCCTTTGATCCATGCGACGGGAAGCGTGACATTGCAGCTACAGCCTGGAAGGAAAGCGCACGTTCATGCCCCCACTCGAGACGAGGCCTAACTCCCCTGCGGAGTCTCCAGAAGTACCCAAAGAACCATGTCACCCCTGAGAGGAATCCTCGGTTCCGGCCCTGACTCCACACAAGGTTTTTGGCCCCGGTATCGACGGGAGAGGAATCCCGAGAGGCCCCCTAGCAACTCGCATGGGGACTGGCCTTTGCTGAGGCCACCACACGGGTCCCTGAGGTCCCCGTCTTAACTCGAGAACACCTCCCGCAACTCGAGAAAATCCAGGAAGTTCTCCCTTCCAGGCAAGATGAGGCCTATTTCCGATGAGGCGTCTGGAGACTAATGACACCTAACCTCTGGAACTTCGAAAGGGTCTTTCACACCCTTGCTGCAACTCAAGAAGTTCACCGCCATAACCGTCTCCACTCGAGAGGAAGCACGATGGTCTCGCCCACATCCAGAGGAGCCCCGTTTCCCCCTCGGAGCTCGAGATGAGGGATCCTTTCCCTGCTTTCAACGGGAAAGAATTCCCGGCGTTCCCGTCGCATCTCAAGAGGAGGCACTCTCAACAGGAAAGGCGAGAGGAACTCCATGGTCGTACCACCATTCCAAGAGTCCCCCAGATATCTCAGTCCATTCCAGAGGAACCTCTTTGCCCTGCACTGGCTCATCTTTCACGCCGAGGATCGACTCACACCACGGTGGCACGTGGGACAGCCCTGTGGGAAAGCCTCGAGGGAATGCCTCGAGGGAAAACCACAGATCCTTTGATCCACGCGACGGGAAGCGTCACATTGCTGCTACAGCCTGGAAGGAAAGCGCACGTGCATGCCCCCGCTCGAGACGAGGCCTGACTCCCCTGGGGAGACTCCAGAAGTACCCAAAGATCCATGTCACCCCTGAGAGGAATCCTCGGTTCCGGCCCTGACTCCACACAAGATTTTTGGCCCCGGTATCGACAGGAGAGGAATCCCGTGAGGCCACCTAGCAACTCGCATGGACCTGGCCTCTCCTGAGGCCATCAGGGCGGGTCCCTGAGGTCCCCGTCGTAACTCGAGAACACCTGCCGCAACTCAAGAAAATCCAGGAAGTTCTCCCTTACAGGCCAGATGAGGCCTATTTCCGATGAGGCGTCTGGAGACTAATGACACCTAACCTCTGGAACTTCGAAAGGGTCTTTCACACCCTTGCTGCAACTCAAGAAGTTCACCGCCATACCCATCTCCACTCGAGAGGAAGCACGACGGTCCCGCCCACATCCAGAGGAGCCCCGTTTCCCCCTCGTAGCTCGAGATGAGGGATTCTTTCCCTGCTTTCAACGGGAAAGAATTCCCAGCGTTCCCGTCGCATCTCAAGAGGAGGCACTCTCAACAGAAAAGGCGAGAGGAACTCCATGGTCGTACCACCATTCCAAGAGTCCCCCAGATGTCTCAGTCCATTCAAGAGGAACCTCTTTGACCTGTACTGGCTCATCTTTCACGCCGAGGATCGACTCACACCACGGTGGCACGTGGGACAGTCCTGTGGGAAAGCCTCGAGGGAAAGCCTCGAGGGAAAACCACAGATCCTTTGATCCAGGCGACGGGAAGCGTGACATTGCTGCTACAGCCTGGAAGGAAAGCGCACGTGCATGCCCCCACTCGAGACGAGGCCTGACTCCCCTGGGGAGTCTCCAGAAGTACCCAAAGAACCATGTCACCCCTGAGAGGAATCCTCGGTTCCGGCCCTGACTCCACACAAGGTTTTTGGCCCCGGTATCGACGGGAGAGGAATCCCGAGAGGCCGCCTAGCAACTCGCATGGGGACTGGCCTCTCCTGAGGCCACCAGGGCGGGTCCCTGAGGTCCCCGTCGTAACTCGAGAACACCTGCCGCAACTCGAGAAAATCCAGGAAGTTCTCCCTTCCAGGCGAGATGAGGCCTATTTCCGATGAGGCGTCTGGAGACTAATGACACCTAACCTCTGGAACTTCGAAAGGGTCTTTCACACCCTTGCTGCAACTCAAGAAGTTCACCGCCATACCCGTCTCCACTCGAGAGGAAGCACGATGGTCCCGCCCACATCCAGAGGAGCCCCGTTTCCCCCTCGTAGCTCGAGATGAGGGATCCTTTCCCTGCTTTCAACGGGAAAGAATTCCCGGCGTTCCCGTCGCATCTCAAGAGGAGGCACTCTCAACAGGAAAGGCGAGAGGAACTCCATGGTCGTACCACCATTCCAAGAGTCCCCCAGATGTCTCAGTCCATTCCAGAGGAACCTCTTTGCCCTGCACTGGCTCATCTTTCACGCCGAGGATCGACTCACACCATGGTGGCACGTGGGACAGCCCTGTGGGAAAGCCTCATGGGAAAGCCTCGAGGAAAAACCACAGATTCTTTGATCCACGCGACGGGAAGCGTGACATTGCTGCTAGAGCCTGGAAGGAAAGCGCACGTGCATGCCCCCACTCGAGACGAGGCCTGACTCCCCTGGGGAGACTCCAGAAGTACCCAAAGATCCATGTCAGCCCCTGAGAGGAATCCTCGGTTCAGGCCCTGACTCCACACAAGGTTTTTGGCCCCGGTATCGACGGGAGAGGAATCCCGAGGGGCCCCCTAGCAACTAGCATGGGGACTGGCCTCTCCTGAGGCCACCAGGGCGGGTCCCTGAGGTCCCCGTCGTAACTCGAGAACACCTGCCGCAACTCGAGCAAATCCAGGAAGTTCTCCCTTCCAGGCCAGATGAGGCCTATTTCCGATGAGGCGTCTGGAGACTAATGACACCTAACCTCTGGAACTTCGAAAGGGTCATTCACACCCTTGCTGCAACTCAAGAAGTTCACCGCCATACCCGTCTCCATTCAGGAGGAAGCACGATGGTCCCGCCCACATCCAGAGGAGCCCCGTTTCCCCCTCGGAGCTCGAGATGAGGGATCCTTTCCCTGCTTTCAACGGGAAAGAATTCCTGGCGTTCCCGTCGCATCTCAAGAGGAGGCACTCTCAACAGGAAAGGCGAGAGGAACTCCATGGTCGTACCACCATTCAAAGAGTCCCCCAGATGTCTCAGTCCATTCCAGAGGAACCTCTTTGCCCTGCACTGGCTCATCTTTCACGCCGAGGATTGACTCACACCACAGTGGCACGTGGGACAGCCCTGTGGGAAAGCCTCGAGGGAAAGCCTCGAGGGAAAACCACAGATCCTTTGATGCACGCGACAGGAAACGTGACATTGCTGCTACAGCCTGGAAGGAAAGCGCACGTGCATGCCCCCACTCGAGACGAGGCCTGACTCCCCTGGGGAGACTCCAGAAGTACCCAAAGATCCATGTCAGCCCCTGAGAGGAATCCTCGGTTCCGGCCCTGACTCCACACAAGGTTTTTGGCCCCAGTATCGATGGGAGAGGAATCCCGAGAGGCCCCCTAGCAACTCGCATGGGGACTCTCCGTTCCTTAGGCCACCAGGGCGGGTCCCTGAGGTCCCCGTCGTAACTCGAGAACACCTGCCGCAACTCGAGAAAATCCAGGAAGTTCTCCCTTCCAGGCGAGATGAGGCCTATTTCCGATGAGGCGTCTGGAGACTAATGACACCTAACCTCTGGAACTTCGAAAGGGTCTTTCACACCCTTGCTGCAACTCAAGAAGTTCGCCGCCATACCAGTCTCCACTCGAGAGGAAGCACGATGGTCCCGCCCACATCCAGAGGAGCCCCGTTTCCCCCTCGGAGCTCGAGATGAGGGATCGTTTCCCTGCTTTCAACGGGAAAAAATTCCCAGCATTCCCGTCGCATCTCAAGAGGAGGCAATCTCAACAGGAAAGGCGAGAGGAACTCCATGGTCGTACCACCATTCCTAGAGTCCCCTAGATGTCTCAGTCCATTCCAGAGGAACCTCTTTGACCTGCACTGGCTCATCTTTCACGCCGAGGATCGACTCACACCACGGTGCCACGTGGGACAGCCCTGTGGGAAAGCCTCAAGGGAAAGCCTCGAGGGAAAGCCACAGATCCTTTCATAAATGCGACGGGAAGAATGACATTGCTGCTACAGCCTGGAAGGAAAGCGCACGTGCATACCCCCACTCGAGACGAGGCCTGACTCCCCTGGGGAGACTCCAGAAGTACCCAAAGATCCATGTCAGCCCCTGAGAGGAATCCTCGGTTCCGGCCCTGACTCCACACAAGTTTTTTGGCCCCGGTATCGACGGGAGAAGAATCACGAGAGGCCACCTAGCAAGACGCATGGGGACTGTTCTCTATTGAGGCCACCAGGGCGGGTCCCTGAGGTCCCCGTCTTAACTCTAGAACACCTCCCGCAACTTGAGAAAATCCAGGAAGTTCTCCCTTCCAGGCGAGATGAGGCCTATTTCCGATGAGGCGTCTGGAGATTAATGACACCTAACCTCTGGAACTTCGAAAGGGTCTTTCACACCCTTGCTGCAACTCAAGAAGTTCACCGCCATACCCGTCTCCACTCTAGAGGAAGCACGATGGTCCCGCCCACATCCAGAGGAGCCCCGTTTCCCCCTCGTAGCTCGAGATGAGGGATCCTTTCCCTGCTTTCAACGGGAAAGAATTCCCAGCGTTCCCGTCGCATCTCAAGAGGAGGCACTCTCAACAGAAAAGGCGAGAGGAACTCCATGGTCGTACCACCATTCCAAGAGTCCCCCAGATGTCTCAGTCCATTCAAGAGGAACCTCTTTGACCTGCACTGGCTCATCTTTCACGCCGAGGATCGACTCACACCACGGTGGCACGTGGGACACTCCTGTGGGAAAGCCTCGAGGGAAAGCCTCGAGGGAAAACCACAGATCCTTTGATCCACGCGACGGGAAGCGTGACATTGCTGCTACAGCCTGGAAGGAAAGCGCACGTGCATGCCCCCACTCGAGACGAGGCCTGACTCCCCTGGGGAGTCTCCAGAAGTACCCAAAGAACCATGTCACCCCTGAGAGGAATCCTCGGTTCCGGCCCTGATTCCACACAAGGTTTTTGGCCCCGGTATCGACGGGAGAGGAATCCCGAGAGGCCCCCTAGCAACTCGCATGGGGACTGGCCTTTGCTGAGGCCACCAGGACGGGTCCCTGAGGTTCCCGTCGTAACTCGAGAACACCTGCCGCAACTAGAGAAAATCCAGGAAGTTCTCCCTTCCAGGCGAGATGAGGCCTATTTCCGATGAGGCGTCTGGAGACTAATGACACCTAACCTCTGGAACTTCGAAAGGGTCTTTCACACCCTTGCTGCTACTCAAGAAGTTCACCGCCATACCCGTCTCCACTCGAGAGGAAGCACTATGGTCCCGCCCCCATCCAGAGGAGCCCCGTTTCCCCCTCGGAGATCGAGATGAGGGATCCTTTCCCTGCTTTCAACGGGAAAGAATTCCTGGGTTCCCGTTGCATCTCAAGAGGAGGCACTCTCAACAGGAAAGGCGAGAGGAACTCCATGGCCGTACCACCATTCCAAGAGTCCCCCAGATGTCTCATTCCATTCCAGAGGAACCTCTTTGCCCTGCACTGGCTCATCTTTCACGGAGAAGTCGACTCACACCACAGTGGCACGTGGGACAGCCCTGTGGGAAAGCCTCGAGGGAAAACCACAGATCCTTTGATCCACGCCACGGGAAGCGTGACATTGCTGGTACAGCCTGGAAGGAAAGCGCACGTGCATGCCCCCACTCGAGCCGAGGCCTGACTCCCCTGGGGAGACTCCAGAAGTACCCAAACATCCATGTCAGCCCCTGAGAGGAATCCTCGGTTCCGGCCCTGACTCCACACAAGGTTTTTGGCCCCAGTATCGACGGGAGAGGAATCCCGAGAGGGCCCCTAGCAACTCGCATGGGGACTGGCCTCTCCTGAGGCCACCAGGGCGGGTCCCTGAGGTCCCCGTCGTAACTCGAGAACACCTGCCGCAACTCGAGAAAATAGAGGAAGTTCTCCCTTCCAGGCGAGATGAGGCCTATTTCCGATCAGGCGTCTGGAGACTAATGACACCTAAACTCTGGAACTTCGAAAGGGTCTTTCACACCCTTGCTGCAACTCAAGAAGTTCACCGCCATACCCGTCTCCACTCTAGAGGAAGCACGATGGTCCCGCCCACATCCAGAGGAGCCCCGTTTCCCCCTCCTAGCTCGAGATGAGCGATCCTTTCCCTGCTTTCAACGGGAAAGAATTCCCGGCGTTCCCGTCGCATCTCAAGAGGAGGCACTCTCAACAGGAAAGGCGAGAGGAACTCCATGGTCGTACCACCATTCCAAGAGTCCCCCAGATGTCTCAGTCCATTCCAGAGGAACCTCTTTGCCCTGCACTGGCTCATCTTTCACGCCGAGGATCGACTCACACCACGGTGGCACGTGGGACAGCCCTGTGGGAAAGCCTCGAGGGAAAGCCTCGAGGGAAAACCACAGATCCTTTGATCCACGCGACGGGAAGCGTGACATTGCTGCTACAGCCTGGAAGGAAAGCGCACGTGCATGCCCCCACTCGAGATGAGGCCTGTCTCCCCTGGCGAGACTCCAGAAGTACCCAAAGATCCATATCAGCCCGTGAGAGGAATCCTCGGTTCCGGCGCTGACTCCACACAAGGTTTTTGGCCCGGGTATCGAAGGGAGAGGAATCCAGAGAGGCCCCCTAGCAACTCGCATGGGGACTGGCCTCTCCTGAGGCCACCAGGGCGGTTCCCTGAGGTCCCCGTCGTAACTCGAGAACACCTGCCGCAACTCGAGAAAATCCAGGAAGTTCTCCCTTCCAGGCGAGATGAGGCCTATTTCCGATGAGGCGTCTGGAGACTAATGACACCTAACCTCTGGAACTTCGAAAGGGTCTTTCACACCCTTGCTGCAACTCAAGAAGTTCACCGCCATACCCGTCTCCACTCGAGAGGAAGCACGATCGTCCCGCCCACATCCAGAGGATCCCCCTTTCCCCCTCGTAGCTCGAGATGAGGAATCCTTTCCCTGCTTTCAATGGGAAAGAATTCCCGGCGTTCCCGTCGCATCTCAAGCGGAGGCACTCTCAACAGGAAAGGCGAGAGGAACTCCATGGTCGTACCACCATTCCAAGAGTCCCCCAGATGTCTCAGTCCATTCCAGAGGAACCTCTTTGCCCTGCACTGGCTCATCTTTCACGCCGAGGATCGACTCACACCACGGTGGCACGTGGGACAGCCCTGTGGGAAAGCCTCGAGGGAAAGCCTCGAGGGAAAACCACAGATCCTTTGATCCACGAGATGGGAAGCGTGACATTGCTGCTACAGCCTGGAAGGAAAGCACACGTGCATGGCCCCACTCGAGCCGAGGCCTGACTCCCCTGGGGAGACTCCAGAAGTACCCAAACATCCATGTCAGCCCCTGAGAGGAATCCTCGGTTCCGGCCCTGACTCCACACAAGGTTTTTGGCCCCGGTATCGACGGGAGAGGAATCCCGAGAGGCCCCCTAGCAACTCGCATGGGGACTGGCCTCTCCTGAGGCCATCAGGGCGGGTCCCTGTGGTCCCCGTCGTAACTCGAGAACACCTGCCGCAACTCGAGAAAATCCAGGAATTTCTCCCTTCCAGGCGAGATGAGGCCTATTTCCGATGAGGCGTCTGGAGACTAATGACACCTAACCTCTGGAACTTCGAAAGGGTCTTTCACACCCTTGCTGCAACTCAAGAAGTTCACCGCCATACCCGTCTCCACTCGAGAGGAAGCACGATAGTCCCGCCCACATCCAGAGGTGCCCCGTTTCCCCTCGTAGCTCGAGATGAGGGATCCTTTCCCTGCTTTCAACGGGAAAGAATTCCCGGCGTTCCCGTCGCATCTCCAGAGGAGACACTCTCAACAGGAAAGGCGAGAGGAACTCCATGGTCGTACCACCATTCCAAGAGTCCCCCAGATGTCTCAGTCCATTCCAGAGGAACCTCTTTGCCCTGCACTGGCTCATCTTTCACGCCGAGGATCGACTCACACCACGGTGGCACGTGGGACAGCCCTGTGGGAAAGCCTCGAGGGAAAGCCTCGAGGGAAAACCACAGATCCTTTGATCCACGCGACGGGAAGCGTGACATTGCTGCTACAGCCTGGAAGGAAAGCGCACGTGCATGCCCCGACACGAGACAAGGCCTGACTCCCCTGGGGAGACTCCAGAAGTACCCAAAGATCCATCTCAGCCCCTGAGAGAAATCCTCGGTTCCGGCCTTGACACCACACAAGGTTTTTGGCCCCAGTATCGATGGGAGATGAATCCCGAGAGGGCCCCTAGCAACTCGCATGGGGACTGGCCTCTCCTGAGGCCACCAGGGCGGGTCCCTGAGGTCCCCGTCGTAACTCGAGAACACCTGCCGCAACTCGAGAAAATCCAGGAAGTTCTCCCTTCCAGGCGAGATGAGGCCTATTTCCGATGAGGCGTCTGGAGACTAATGACACCTAAACTCTGGAACTTCGAAAGGGTCTTTCACACCCTTGCTGCAACTCAAGAAGTTCACCGCCATACCCGTCTCCACTCGAGAGGAAGCACGATGGTCCCGCCCACATCCAGAGGAGCCCCGTTTCCCCCTCCTAGCTCGAGATGAGCGATCCTTTCCCTGCTTTCAACGGGAAAGAATTCCCGGCGTTCCCGTCGCATCTCAAGAGGAGGCACTCTCAACAGGAAAGGCGAGAGGAACTCCATGGTCGTACCACCATTCCAAGAGTCCCCCAGATGTCTCAGTCCATTCCAGAGGAACCTCTTTGCCCTGCACTGGCTCATCTTTCACGCCGAGGATCGACTCACACCACGGTGGCACGTGGGACAGCCCTGAGGGAAAGCCTCGAGGGAAAGCCTCGAGGGAAAACCACAGATCCTTTGATCCACGCAACGGGAAGCGTGACATTGCTGCTACAGCCTGGAAGGAAAGCGCACGTGCATGCCCCCACTCGAGATGAGGCCTGTCTCCCCTGGCGAGACTCCAGAAGTACCCAAATATCCATATCAGCACGTGAGAGGAATCCTCGGTTCCGGCCCTGACTCCACACAAGGTTTTTGGCCCGGGTATCGACGGGAGAGGAATCCCCAGAGGCCCCCTAGCAACTCGCATGGGGACTGGCCTCTCCTGAGGCCACCAGGGCGGTTCCCTGAGGTCCCCGTCGTAACTCGAGAACACCTGCCGCAACTCGAGAAAATCCAGGAAGTTCTCCCTTCCAGGCGAGATGAGGCCTATTTCCGATGAGGCGTCTGGAGACTAATGACACCTAACCTCTGGAACTTCGAAAGGGTCTTTCACACCCTTGCTGCAACTCAAGAAGTTCACCGCCATACCCGTCTCCACTCGAGAGGAAGCACGATCGTCCCGCCCACATCCAGAGGATCCCCCTTTCCCCCTCGTAGCTCGAGATGAGGAATCCTTTCCCTGCTTTCAATGGGAAAGAATTCCCGGCGTTCCCGTCGCATCTCAAGCGGAGGCACTCTCAACAGGAAAGGCGAGAGGAACTCCATGGTCGTACCACCATTCCAAGAGTCCCCCAGATGTCTCAGTCCATTCCAGAGGAACCTCTTTGCCCTGCACTGGCTCATCTTTCACGCCGAGGATCGACTCACACCACGGTGGCACGTGGGACAGCCCTGTGGGAAAGCCTCGAGGGAAAGCCTCGAGGGAAAACCACAGATCCTTTGATCCACGCGATGGGAAACGTGACATTGCTGCTACAGCCTGGAAGGAAAGCGCACGAGCATGCCCCCACTCGAGATGAGGCCTGTCTCCCCTGGCGAGACTCCAGAAGTACCCAAAGATCCATATCAGCCTGTGAGAGAAATCCTCGGTTCCGGCCCTGAGTCCACACAAGGTTTTTGGCCCGGGTATCGACGGGAGAGGAATCCCGAGAGGCCCCCTAGCAACTCGCATGGGGACTGGCCTCTTCTGAGGCCACCAGGGCGGGTCCCTGAGGTCCCCGTCGTAACTCGAGAACACCTGCCGCAACTCGAGACAATCCAGGAAGTGCTCCCTTCCAGGCGAGATGAGGCCTATTTCCGATGAGGCGTCTGGAGACTAATGACACCTAACCTCTGGAACTTCGAAAGGGTCTTTCACACCCTTGCTGCAACTCAAGAAGTTCACCGCCATACCCGTCTCCACTCGAGAGGAAGCACGATAGTCCCGCCCACATCCAGAGGAGCCCCGTTTCCCCTCGTAGCTCGAGATGAGGGATCCTTTCCCTGCTTTCAACGGGAAAGAATTCCCGGCGTTCCCGTCGCATCTCAAGAGGAGACACTCTCAACAGGAAAGGCGAGAGGAACTCCATGGTCGTACCACCATTCCAAGAGTCCCCCAGATGTCTCAGTCCATTCCAGAGGAACCTCTTTGCCCTGCACTGGCTCATCTTTCACGCCGAGGATCGACTCACACCACGGTGGCACGTGGGACAGCCCTGTGGGAAAGCCTCGAGGGAAAGCCTCGAGGGAAAACCACAGATCCTTTGATCCACGCCACGGGAAGCGTGACATTGCTGCTACAGCCTGGAAGGAAAGCGCACGTGCATGCCCCGACTCGAGACAAGGCCTGACTCCCCTGGGGAGACTCCAGAAGTACCCAAAGATCCATGTCAGCCCCTGAGAGAAATCCTCGGTTCCGGCCTTGACACCACACAAGGTTTTTGGCCCCAGTGTCGACGGGAGATGAATCCCGAGAGGGCCCCTAGCAACTCGCATGGGGACTGGCCTCTCCTGAGGCCACCAGGGCGGGTCCCTGAGGTCCCCGTCGTAACTCGAGAACACCTGCCGCAACTCGAGAAAATCCAGGAAGTTCTCCCTTCCAGGCGAGATGAGGCCTATTTCCGATGAGGCGTCTGGAGACTAATGACACCTAAACTCTGGAACTTCGAAAGGGTCTTTCACACCCTTGCTGCAACTCAAGAAGTTCACCGCCATACCCGTCTCCACTCTAGAGGAAGCACGATGGTCCCGCCCACATCCAGAGGAGCCCCGTTTCCCCCTCCTAGCTCGAGATGAGCGATCCTTTCCCTGCTTTCAACGGGAAAGAATTCCCGGCGTTCCCGTCGCATCTCAAGAGGAGGCACTCTCAACAGGAAAGGCGAGAGGAACTCCATGGTCGTACCACCATTCCAAGAGTCCCCCAGATGTCTCAGTCCATTCCAGAGGAACCTCTTTGCCCTGCACTGGCTCATCTTTCACGCCGAGGATCGACTCACACCACGGTGGCACGTGGGACAGCCCTGAGGGAAAGCCTCGAGGGAAAGCCTCGAGGGAAAACCACAGATCCTTTGATCCACGCAACGGGAAGCGTGACATTGCTGCTACAGCCTGGAAGGAAAGCGCACGTGCATGCCCCCACTCGAGATGAGGCCTGTCTCCCCTGGCGAGACTCCAGAAGTACCCAAAGATCCATATCAGCCCGTGAGAGGAATCCTCGGTTCCGGCCCTGACTCCACACAAGGTTTTTGGCCCGGGTATCGACGGGAGAGGAATCCCGAGAGGCCCCCTAGCAACTCGCATGGGGACTGGCCTCTCCTGAGGCCACCAGGGCGGTTCCCTGAGGTCCCCGTCGTAACTCGAGAACACCTGCCGCAACTCGAGAAAATCCAGGAAGTTCTCCCTTCCAGGCGAGATGAGGCCTATTTCCGATGAGGCGTCTGGAGACTAATGACACCTAACCTCTGGAACTTCGAAAGGGTCTTTCACACCCTTGCTGCAACTCAAGAAGTTCACCGCCATACCCGTCTCCACTCGAGAGGAAGCACGATCGTCCCGCCCACATCCAGAGGATCCCCCTTTCCCCCTCGTAGCTCGAGATGAGGAATCCTTTCCCTGCTTTCAATGGGAAAGAATTCCCGGCGTTCCCGTCGCATCTCAAGCGGAGGCACTCTCAACAGGAAAGGCGAGAGGAACTCCATGGTCGTACCACCATTCCAAGAGTCCCCCAGATGTCTCAGTCCATTCCAGAGGAACCTCTTTGCCCTGCACTGGCTCATCTTTCACGCCGAGGATCGACTCACACCACGGTGGCACGTGGGACAGCCCTGTGGGAAAGCCTCGAGGGAAAGCCTCGAGGGAAAACCACAGATCCTTTGATCCACGCGATGGGAAACGTGACATTGCTGCTACAGCCTGGAAGGAAAGCGCACGAGCATGCCCCCACTCGAGATGAGGCCTGTCTCCCCTGGCGAGACTCCAGAAGTACCCAAAGATCCATATCAGCCTGTGAGAGAAATCCTCGGTTCCGGCCCTGAGTCCACACAAGGTTTTTGGCCCGGGTATCGACGGGAGAGGAATCCCGAGAGGCCCCCTAGCAACTCGCATGGGGACTGGCCTCTTCTGAGGCCACCAGGGCGGGTCCCTGAGGTCCCCGTCGTAACTCGAGAACACCTGCCGCAACTCGAGACAATCCAGGAAGTGCTCCCTTCCAGGCGAGATGAGGCCTATTTCCGATGAGGCGTCTGGAGACTAATGACACCTAACCTCTGGAACTTCGAAAGGGTCTTTCACACCCTTGCTGCAACTCAAGAAGTTCACCGCCATACCCGTCTCCACTCGAGAGGAAGCACGATAGTCCCGCCCACATCCAGAGGAGCCCCGTTTCCCCTCGTAGCTCGAGATGAGGGATCCTTTCCCTGCTTTCAACGGGAAAGAATTCCCGGCGTTCCCGTCGCATCTCAAGAGGAGACACTCTCAACAGGAAAGGCGAGAGGAACTCCATGGTCGTACCACCATTCCAAGAGTCCCCCAGATGTCTCAGTCCATTCCAGAGGAACCTCTTTGCCCTGCACTGGCTCATCTTTCACGCCGAGGATCGACTCACACCACGGTGGCACGTGGGACAGCCCTGTGGGAAAGCCTCGAGGGAAAGCCTCGAGGGAAAACCACAGATCCTTTGATCCACGCCACGGGAAGCGTGACATTGCTGCTACAGCCTGGAAGGAAAGCGCACGTGCATGCCCCGACTCGAGACAAGGCCTGACTCCCCTGGGGAGACTCCAGAAGTACCCAAAGATCCATGTCAGCCCCTGAGAGAAATCCTCGGTTCCGGCCTTGACACCACACAAGGTTTTTGGCCCCAGTGTCGACGGGAGATGAATCCCGAGAGGGCCCCTAGCAACTCGCATGGGGACTGGCCTCTCCTGAGGCCACCAGGGCGGGTCCCTGAGGTCCCCGTCGTAACTCGAGAACACCTGCCGCAACTCGAGAAAATCCAGGAAGTTCTCCCTTCCAGGCGAGATGAGGCCTATTTCCGATGAGGCGTCTGGAGACTAATGACACCTAAACTCTGGAACTTCGAAAGGGTCTTTCACACCCTTGCTGCAACTCAAGAAGTTCACCGCCATACCCGTCTCCACTCTAGAGGAAGCACGATGGTCCCGCCCACATCCAGAGGAGCCCCGTTTCCCCCTCCTAGCTCGAGATGAGCGATCCTTTCCCTGCTTTCAACGGGAAAGAATTCCCGGCGTTCCCGTCGCATCTCAAGAGGAGGCACTCTCAACAGGAAAGGCGAGAGGAACTCCATGGTCGTACCACCATTCCAAGAGTCCCCCAGATGTCTCAGTCCATTCCAGAGGAACCTCTTTGCCCTGCACTGGCTCATCTTTCACGCCGAGGATCGACTCACACCACGGTGGCACGTGGGACAGCCCTGAGGGAAAGCCTCGAGGGAAAGCCTCGAGGGAAAACCACAGATCCTTTGATCCACGCAACGGGAAGCGTGACATTGCTGCTACAGCCTGGAAGGAAAGCGCACGTGCATGCCCCCACTCGAGATGAGGCCTGTCTCCCCTGGCGAGACTCCAGAAGTACCCAAAGATCCATATCAGCCCGTGAGAGGAATCCTCGGTTCCGGCCCTGACTCCACACAAGGTTTTTGGCCCGGGTATCGACGGGAGAGGAATCCCGAGAGGCCCCCTAGCAACTCGCATGGGGACTGGCCTCTCCTGAGGCCACCAGGGCGGTTCCCTGAGGTCCCCGTCGTAACTCGAGAACACCTGCCGCAACTCGAGAAAATCCAGGAAGTTCTCCCTTCCAGGCGAGATGAGGCCTATTTCCGATGAGGCGTCTGGAGACTAATGACACCTAACCTCTGGAACTTCGAAAGGGTCTTTCACACCCTTGCTGCAACTCAAGAAGTTCACCGCCATACCCGTCTCCACTCGAGAGGAAGCACGATCGTCCCGCCCACATCCAGAGGATCCCCCTTTCCCCCTCGTAGCTCGAGATGAGGAATCCTTTCCCTGCTTTCAATGGGAAAGAATTCCCGGCGTTCCCGTCGCATCTCAAGCGGAGGCACTCTCAACAGGAAAGGCGAGAGGAACTCCATGGTCGTACCACCATTCCAAGAGTCCCCCAGATGTCTCAGTCCATTCCAGAGGAACCTCTTTGCCCTGCACTGGCTCATCTTTCACGCCGAGGATCGACTCACACCACGGTGGCAGGTGGGACAGCCCTGTGGGAAAGCCTCGAGGGAAAGCCTCGAGGGAAAACCACAGATCCTTTGATCCACGCGATGGGAAACGTGACATTGCTGCTACAGCCTGGAAGGAAAGCGCACGAGCATGCCCCCACTCGAGATGAGGCCTGTCTCCCCTGGCGAGACTCCAGAAGTACCCAAAGATCCATATCAGCCTGTGAGAGAAATCCTCGGTTCCGGCCCTGAGTCCACACAAGGTTTTTGGCCCGGGTATCGACGGGAGAGGAATCCCGAGAGGCCCCCTAGCAACTCGCATGGGGACTGGCCTCTTCTGAGGCCACCAGGGCGGGTCCCTGAGGTCCCCGTCGTAACTCGAGAACACCTGCCGCAACTCGAGACAATCCAGGAAGTGCTCCCTTCCAGGCGAGATGAGGCCTATTTCCGATGAGGCGTCTGGAGACTAATGACACCTAACCTCTGGAACTTCGAAAGGGTCTTTCACACCCTTGCTGCAACTCAAGAAGTTCACCGCCATACCCGTCTCCACTCGAGAGGAAGCACGATAGTCCCGCCCACATCCAGAGGAGCCCCGTTTCCCCTCGTAGCTCGAGATGAGGGATCCTTTCCCTGCTTTCAACGGGAAAGAATTCCCGGCGTTCCCGTCGCATCTCAAGAGGAGACACTCTCAACAGGAAAGGCGAGAGGAACTCCATGGTCGTACCACCATTCCAAGAGTCCCCCAGATGTCTCAGTCCATTCCAGAGGAACCTCTTTGCCCTGCACTGGCTCATCTTTCACGCCGAGGATCGACTCACACCACGGTGGCACGTGGGACAGCCCTGTGGGAAAGCCTCGAGGGAAAGCCTCGAGGGAAAACCACAGATCCTTTGATCCACGCGACGGGAAGCGTGACATTGCTGCTACAGCCTGGAAGGAAAGCGCACGTGCATGCCCCGACTCGAGACAAGGCCTGACTCCCCTGGGGAGACTCCAGAAGTACCCAAAGATCCATGTCAGCCCCTGAGAGAAATCCTCGGTTCCGGCCTTGACACCACACAAGGTTTTTGGCCCCAGTATCGACGGGAGAGGAATCCCGAGAGGGCCCCTAGCAACTCGCATGGGGACTGGCCTCTCCTGAGGCCACCAGGGCGGGTCCCTGAGGTCCCCGTCGTAACTCGAGAACACCTGCCGCAACTCGAGAAAATCCAGGAAGTTCTCCCTTCCAGGCGAGATGAGGCCTATTTCCGATGAGGCGTCTGGAGACTAATGACACCTAAACTCTGGAACTTCGAAAGGGTCTTTCACACCCTTGCTGCAACTCAAGAAGTTCACCGCCATACCCGTCTCCACTGTAGAGGAAGCACGATGGTCCCGCCCACATCCAGAGGAGCCCCGTTTCCCCCTCCTAGCTCGAGATGAGCGATCCTTTCCCTGCTTTCAACGGGAAAGAATTCCCGGCGTTCCCGTCGCATCTCAAGAGGAGGCACTCTCAACAGGAAAGGCGAGAGGAACTCCATGGTCGTACCACCATTCCAAGAGTCCCCCAGATGTCTCAGTCCATTCCAGAGGAACCTCTTTGCCCTGCACTGGCTCATCTTTCACGCCGAGGATCGACTCACACCACGGTGGCACGTGGGACAGCCCTGAGGGAAAGCCTCGAGGGAAAGCCTCGAGGGAAAACCACAGATCCTTTGATCCACGCAACGGGAAGCGTGACATTGCTGCTACAGCCTGGAAGGAAAGCGCACGTGCATGCCCCCACTCGAGATGAGGCCTGTCTCCCCTGGCGAGACTCCAGAAGTACCCAAAGATCCATATCAGCCCGTGAGAGGAATCCTCGGTTCCGGCCCTGACTCCACACAAGGTTTTTGGCCCGGGTATCGACGGGAGAGGAATCCCGAGAGGCCCCCTAACAACTCGCATGGGGACTGGCCTCTCCTGAGGCCACCAGGGCGGTTCCCTGAGGTCCCCGTCGTAACTCGAGAACACCTGCCGCAACTCGAGAAAATCCAGGAAGTTCTCCCTTCCAGGCGAGATGAGGCCTATTTCCGATGAGGCGTCTGGAGACTAATGACACCTAACCTCTGGAACTTCGAAAGGGTCTTTCACACCCTTGCTGCAACTCAAGAAGTTCACCGCCATACCCGTCTCCACTCGAGAGGAAGCACGATCGTCCCGCCCACATCCAGAGGATCCCCCTTTCCCCCTCGTAGCTCGAGATGAGGAATCCTTTCCCTGCTTTCAATGGGAAAGAATTCCCGGCGTTCCCGTCGCATCTCAAGCGGAGGCACTCTCAACAGGAAAGGCGAGAGGAACTCCATGGTCGTACCACCATTCCAAGAGTCCCCCAGATGTCTCAGTCCATTCCAGAGGAACCTCTTTGCCCTGCACTGGCTCATCTTTCACGCCGAGGATCGACTCACACCACGGTGGCACGTGGGACAGCCCTGTGGGAAAGCCTCGAGGGAAAGCCTCGAGGGAAAACCACAGATCCTTTGATCCACGCCACGGGAAGCGTGACATTGCTGCTACAGCCTGGAAGGAAAGTGCACCTGCATGCCCCGACACGAGACGAGGCCTGACTCCCCTGGGGAGACTCCAGAAGTACCCAAAGATCCATGTCAGCCCCTGAGAGGAATCCTCGGTTCCGGCCCTGACTCCACACAAGGTTTTTGGCCCCGGTATCGACGGGAGAGGAATCCCGAGAGGCCCCCTAGCAACTCGCATGGGGACTGGCCTCTCCTGAGGCCATCAGGGCGGGTCCCTGTGGTCCCCGTCGTAACTCGAGAACACCTGCCGCAACTCGAGAAATTCCAGGAAGTTCCCCCTTCCAGGCGAGTTGAGGCCTATTTCCGATGAGGCGTCTGGAGACTAATGACACCTAACCTCTGGAACTTCGAAAGGGTCTTTCACACCCTTGCTGCAGCTCAAGAAGTTCACCGCCATACCCGTTTCCACTCGAGAGGAAGCACGATCGTCCCGCCCACATCCAGAGGAGCCCCCTTTCCCCCTCATAGCTCGAGATGAGCGATCCTTTCCCTGCTTTCAACGGGAAAGAATTCCCGGCGTTCCCGTCGCATCTCAAGCGGAGGCACTCTCAACAGGAAAGGCGAGAGGAACTCCATGGTCGTACCACCATTCCAAGAGTCCCCCAGATGTCTCAGTCCATTCCAGAGGAACCTCTTTGCCCTGCACTGGCTCATCTTTCACGCCGAGGATCGACTCACACCACGGTGGCACGTGGGACCGCCCTGTGGGAAAGCCTCGAGGGAAAGCCTCGAGGGAAAACCACAGATCCTTTGATCCACGCCACGGGAAGCGTGACATTGCTGCTACAGCCTGGAAGGAAAGTGCACGTGCATGCCCCGACACGAGACGAGGCCTGACTCCCCTGGGGAGACTCCAGAAGTACCCAAAGATCCATGTCAGCCCCTGAGAGGAATCCTCGGTTCCGGCCCTCACTCCACACAAGGTTTTTGGCCCCGGTATCGACGGGAGAGGAATCCCGAGAGGCCCCCTAGCAACTCGCATGGGGACTGGCCTCTCCTGAGGCCACCAGGGCGGGTCCCTGAGGTCCCCGTCGTAACTCGAGAACACCTGCCGCAACTCGAGAAAATCCAGGAAGTTCTCCCTTCCAGGCGAGATGAGGCCTATTTCCGATCAGGCGTTTGAAGACTAATGACACCTAAACTCTGGAACTTCGAAAGGGTCTTTCACACCCTTGCTGCAACTCAAGAAGTTCACCGCCATACCCGTCTCCACTCGAGAGGAAGCACGATCGTCCCGCCCACATCCAGAGGAGCGCCCTTTCCCCCTCCGAGCTCGAGATGAGCGATCCTTTCCCTGCTTTCAACGGGAAAGAATTCCCGGCGTTCCCGTCGCATCTCAAGAGGAGGCACTCTCAACAGGAAAGGCGAGAGGAACTCCATGGTCTTACCACCATTCCAAGAGTCCCCCAGATGTCTCAGTCCATTCCAGACGAACCTCTTTGCCCTGCACTGGCTCATCTTTCACGCCGAGGATCGACTCACACCACGGTGGCACGTGGGACAGCCCAGTGGGAAAGCCTCGAGGGAAAGCCTCGAGGGAAAACCACAGATCCTTTCATCCACGCCACGGGAAGCGTGACATTGCTGCTACAGCCTGGAAGGAAAGCGCACGTGCATGCCCCCACTCGAGCCGAGGCCTGACTCCCCTGGGGAGACTCCAGAAGTACCCAAACATCCATGTCAGCCCCTGAGAGGAATCCTCGGTTCCGGCCTGACTCCACACAAGGTTTTTGGCCCCGGTATCGACGGGAGAGGAATCCCGAGAGGCCCCCTAGCAACTCGCATGGGGACTGGCCTCTCCTGAGGCCATCAGGGCGGGTCCCTGTGGTCCCCGTCGTAACTCGAGAACACCTGCCGCAACTCGAGAAAATCCAGGAATTTCTCCCTTCCAGGCGAGATGAGGCCTATTTCCGATCAGGCGTCTGGAGACTAATGACACCTAACCTCTGGAACTTCGAAAGGGTCTTTCACACCCTTGCTGCAACTCAAGAAGTTCACCGCCATATCCGTCTCCACTCGAGAGGAAGCACGATGGTCCCGCCCACATCCAGAGGATCCCCGTTTCCCCCTCCTAGCTCGAGATGAGCGATCCTTTCCCTGCTTTCAACGGGAAAGAATTCCCGGCGTTCCCGTCGCATCTCAAGAGGAGGCACTCTCAACAGGAAAGGCGAGAGGAACTCCATGGTCGTACCACCATTCCAAGAGTCCCCCAGATGTCTCAGTCCATTCCAGAGGAACCTCTTTGCCCTGCACTGGCTCATCTTTGACGCCGAGGATCGACTCACACCACGGTGTCACGTGGGACAGCCCTGTGGGAAAGCCTCGAGGGAAAGCCTCGAGGGAAAACCACAGATCCTTTGATCCACGCGACGGGAAGCGTGACATTGCTGCTACAGCCTGGAAGGAAAGCGCACGAGCATGCCCCCACTCGAGATGAGGCCTGTCTCCCCTGGGGAGACTCCAGAAGTACCCAAAGATCCATATCAGCCCGTGAGAGAAATCCTCGGTTCCGGCCCTGACTCCACACAAGGTTTTTTGCCCGGGTATCGACGGGAGAGGAATCCCGAGAGGCCCCCTAGCAACTCGCATGTGGACTGGCCTCTCCTGAGGCCACCACGGCGGGTCCCTGAGGTCCCCGTCGTAACTCGAGAACACCTGCCGCAACTCGAGAAATTCCAGGAAGTTCCCCCTTCCAGGCGAGATGAGGCCTATTTCCGATGAGGCGTCTGGAGACTAATGACACCTAACCTCTGGAACTTCGAAAGGGTCTTTCACACCCTTGCTGCAGCTCAAGAAGTTCACCGCCATACCCGTCTCCACTCGAGAGGAAGCACGATCGTCCCGCCCACATCCAGAGTAGCCCCCTTTCCCCCTCATAGCTCGAGATGAGGAATCCTTTCCCTGCTTTCAATGGGAAAGAATTCCCGGCGTTCCCATCGCATCTCAAGCGGAGGCACTCTCAACAGGAAAGGTGAGAGGAACTCGATGGTCGTACCACCATTCCAAGAGTCCCCCAGATGTCTCAGTCCATTCCAGAGGAACCTCTTTGCCTTGCACTGGCTCATCTTTCACGCCGAGGATCGACTCACACCACGGTGGCACGTGGGACAGCCCTGTGGGAAAGCCTCGAGGGAAAGCCTCGAGGGAAAACCACAGATCCTTTGATCCACGCCACGGGAAGCGTGACATTGCTGCTACAGCCTGGAAGGAAAGTGCACGTGCATGCCCCGACACGAGACGAGGCCTGACTCCCCTGGGGAGACTCCAGAAGTACCCAAAGATCCATGTCAGCCCCTGAGAGGAATCCTCGGTTCCGGCCCTGACTCCACACAAGGTTTTTGGCCCCGGTATCGACGGGAGAGGAATCCCGAGAGGCCCCCTAGCAACTCGCATGGGGACTGGCCTCTCCTGAGGCCACCAGGGCGGGTCCCTGAGGTCCCCGTCGTAACTCGAGAACACCTGCCGCAACTCGAGAAAATCCAGGAAGTTCTCCCTTCCAGGCGAGATGAGGCCTATTTCCGATGAGGCGTCTGGAGACTAATGACACCTAAACTCTGGAACTTCGAAAGGGTCTTTCACACCCTTGCTGCAACTCAAGAAGTTCACCGCCATACTCGTCTCCACTCTAGAGGAAGCACGATGGTCCCGCCCACATCCAGAGGAGCCCCGTTTCCCCCTCGTAGCTCGAGATGAGCGATCCTTTCCCTGCTTTCAACGGGAAAGAATTCCCGGCGTTCCCGTCGCTTCTCAAGAGGAGGCACTCTCAACAGAAAAGGCGAGAGGAACTCCATGGTCGTACCACCATTCCAAGAGTCCCCCAGATGTCTCAGTCCATTCCAGAGGAACCTCTTTGCCCTGCACTGGCTCATCTTTCACGCCGAGGATCGACTCACACCACGGTGGCACGTGGGACAGCCCTGTGGGAAAGCCTCTAGGGAAAGCCTCGAGGGAAAACCACAGATCCTTTGATCCACGCGATGGGAAGCGTGACATTGCTGCTACAGCCTGGAAAGAAAGCGCACGTGCATGGCCCCACTCGAGCCGAGGCCTGACTCCCCTGGGGAGACTCCAGAAGTCCCCAAAGGTCCATGTCAGCCCCTGAGAGGAATCCTCGTTTCCGGCCCTGACTCCACACAAGGATTTTGGCCCCGGTATCGATGGGAGAGGAATCCCGAGAGGCCCCCTAGCAACTCGCCTGGGGACTGGCCTCTCCTGAGGCCACCAGGGCGGGTCCCTGATGTCCCCGTCGTAACTCGAGAACACCTGCCGCAACTCGAGAAAATCCAGGAAGTTCTCCCTTCCAGGCGAGATGAGTCCTATTTCCGATGAGGCGTCTGGAGACTAATGACACCTAAACTCTGGAACTTCGAAAGGGTCTTTCACACCCTTGCTGCAACTCAAGAAGTTCACCGCCATACCCGTCTCCACTCGAGAGGAAGCACGATCGTCCCGCCCACATCCAGAGGAGCCCCCTTTCCCCCTCCTAGCTCGAGATGAGCGATCCTTTCCCTGCTTTCAACGGGAAAGAATTCCCGGCGTTCCCGTCGCATCTCAAGAGGAGGCACTCTCAACAGGAAAGGCGAGAGGAACTCCATGGTCTTACCACCATTCCAAGAGTCCCCCAGATGTCTCAGTCCATTCCAGAGGAACCTCTTTGCCCTGCACTGGCTCATCTTTCACGCCGAGGATCGACTCACACCACGGTGGCACGTGGGACAGCCCAGTGGGAAAGCCTCGAGGGAAAGCCTCGAGGGAAAACCACAGATCCTTTGATCCACGCGACGGGAAGCGTGACATTGCTGCTACAGCCTGGAAGGAAAGCGCACGTGCATGCCCCCAATCGAGCCGAGGCCTGACTCCCCTGGGGAGACTCCAGAAGTACCCAAACATCCATGTCAGCCCCTGAGAGGAATCCTCGGTTCCGGCCCTGAATCCACACAAGGTTTTTGGCCCCGGTATCGACGGGAGAGGAATCCCGAGAGGCCCCCTAGCAACTCGCATGGGGACTGGCCTCTCCTGAGGCCAACAGGGAGGGTCCCTGTGGTCCCCGTCGTAACTCGAGAACACCTGCCGCAACTCGAGAAAATCCAGGAATTTCTCCCTTCCAGGCGAGATGAGGCCTATTTCCGATCAGGCGTCTAGAGACTAATGACACCTAACCTCTGGAACTTCGAAAGGGTCTTTCACACCCTTTCTGCCACTCAAGAAGTTCACCGCCATACCCGTCTCCACTCGAGAGGAAGCACGATGGTCCCGCCCACATCCAGAGGAACCCCGTTTCCCCCTCGTAGCTCGAGATGAGGGATCCTTTCCCTGCTTTCAACGGGAAAGAATTCCCGGCGTTCCCGTCGCATCTCAAGAGGAGGCACTCTCAACAAGAAAGGCGAGAGGAACTGCATGGTCGTACCACCATTTCAAGAGTCCCCCAGATGTCTCAGTCCATTCCAGAGGAACCTCTTTGCCCTGCACTGGCTCATCTTTCACGCCGAGGATCGACTCGCACCACGGTGGCACGTGGGACAGCCCTGTGGGAAAGCCTCGAGGGAAAACCACAGATCTTTTGATCCAGGCGATGGGAAGCGTGACATTGCTGCTACAGCCTGGAAGGAAAGCGCACGTGCATGCCCCCACTCGAGATGAGGCCTGTCTCCCCTGGCGAGACTCCAGAAGTACCCATAGATCCATATCAGCCACTGAAAGGAATCCTCGGTTGCGGCCCTAACTCCACACAAGGTTTTTGGCCCCGGTATCGATGGGAGAGGAATACCGAGAGGCCCCCTAGCAACTCGCATGGGGACTGGCCTCTTCTGAGGCCACCAGGGCGGGTCCCTGAGGTCCCCGTCGTAACTCGAGAACACCTGCCCAAACTCGAGAAAATCCAGGAAGTTCTCCCTTCCAGGCGAGATGAGGCCTATTTCCGATGAGGCGTCTGGAGACTAATGACACCTAACCTCTGGAACTTCGAAAGGGTCTTTCACACCCTTGCTGCAACTCAAGAAGTTCACCGCCATACCCGTCTCCACTCGAGAGGAAGCACGATAGTCCCGCCCTCATCCAGAGGAGCCCCGTTTCCCCTCGTAGCTCGAGATGAGGGATCCTTTCCCTGCTTTCAACGGGAAAGAATTCCCGGCGTTCCCGTCGCATCTCAAGAGGAGACACTCTCAACAGGAAAAGCGAGAGGAACTCCATGGTCGTACCACCATTCCAAGAGTCCCCCAGATGTCTCAGTCCATTCCAGAGGAAGCTCTTTGCCCTACACTGGCTCATCTTTCACGCCGAGGATCGACTCACACCTCGGTGGCACGTGGGACAGCCCTGTGGGAAAGCCTCGAGGGAAAGCCTCGAGGGAAAACCACAGATCCTTTGATCCACGCGACGGGAAGCGTGACATTGCTGCTACAGCCTGGAAGGAAAGCGCACGTGCATGCCCCGACTCGAGACAAGGCCTGACTCCCCTGGGGAGACTCCAGAAGTACCCAAAGAACCATGTCAGCCACTGAGAGAAATCCTCGGTTCCGGCCTTGACACCACACAAGGTTTTTGGCCCCAGTATCAACGGGAGAGGAATCCCGAGAGGGCCCCTAGCAACTCGCATGGGGACTGGCCTCTCCTGAGGCCACCAGGGCGGGTCCCTGAGGTCCCCGTCGTAACTCGAGAACACCTGCCACAACTCGAGAAAATCCAGGAATTTCTCCCTTCCAGGCGAGATGAGGCCTATTTCCGATGAGGCGTCTGGAGACTAATGACACCTAAACTCTGGAACTTCGAAAGGGTCTTTCACAACCTTGCTGCAACTCAAGAAGTTCACCGCCATACCCGTCTCCACTCTAGAGGAAGCACGATGGTCCCGCCCACATCCAGAGGAGCCCCGTTTCCCCCTCCTAGCTTGAAATGAGCAATCCTTTCCCTGCTTTCAACGGGAAAGAATTCCCGGCGTTCCCGTCGCATCTCAAGCGGAGGCACTCTCAACAGGAAAGGCGAGAGGAACTCCATGGTCGTACAACCATTCCAAGAGTCCCCCAGATGTCTCAGTCCATTCCAGAGGAAACTCTTTGCCCTGCACTGGCTCATCTTTCACGCCGAGGATCGACTCACACCACGGTGGCACGTGGGACAGCCCTGTGGGAAAGCCTCGAGGGAAAGCCTTGAGTGAAAACCACAGATCCTTTGATCCACGCCACGGGAAGCGTGACATTGATGCTACAGCCTGGAAGGAAAGCGCACGTGCATGCCCCCACTCGAGATGAGACCTGTCTCCCCTGGCGAGACTCCAGAAGTACCCAAAGATCCATATCAGCCACTGAAAGGAATCCTCGGTTCCGGCGCTAACTCCACACAAGGTTTTTGGCCCCGGTATCGATGGGAGAGGAATACCGAGAGGCCCCCTAGCAACTCGCATGGGGACTGGCCTCTTCTGAGGCCACCAGGGCGGGTCCCTGAGGTCCCCGTCGTAACTCAAGAACACCTGCCGGAACTCGAGAAAATCCAGGAAGTTCTCCCTTCCAGGCGAGATGAGGCCTATTTCCGATCAGGCGTCTGGAGACTAATGACACCTAACCTCTGGAACTTCGAAAGGGTCTTTCACACCCTTGCTGCAACTCAAGAAGTTCACCGCCATACCCGTCTCCACTCGAGAGGAAGCACGATAGTCCCGCCCTCATCCAGAGGAGCCCCGTTTCCCCTCGTAGCTCGAGATGAGGAATCCTTTCCCTGCTTTCAACGGGAAAGAATTCCCGGCGTTCCCGTCGCATCTCAAGAGGAGACACTCTCAACAGGAAAGGCGAGAGGAACTCCATGGTCGTACCACCATTCCAAGAGTCCCCCAGATGTCTCAGTCCATTCCAGAGGAACCTCTTTGCCCTGCACTGGCTCATCTTTCACGCCGAGGATCGACTCACACCACGGTGGCACGTGGGACAGCCCTGTGGGAAAGCCTCGAGGGAAAGCCTCGAGGGAAAACCACAGATCCTTTGATCCACGCGATGGGAAGCGTGACATTGCTGCTACAGCCTGGAAGGAAAGCGCACGTGCATGGCCCCACTCGAGCCGAGGCCTGACTCCCCTGGGGAGACTCCAGAAGTCCCCAAAGGTCCATGTCAGCCCCTGAGAGGAATCCTCGTTTCCGGCCCTGACTCCACACAAGGATTTTGGCCCCGGTATCGACGGGAGAGGAATCCCGAGAGGCCCCCTAGCAACTCGCCTGGGGACTGGCCTCTCCTGAGGCCACCAGGGCGGGTCCCTGATGTCCCCGTCGTAACTCGAGAACACCTGCCGCAACTCGAGAAAATCCAGGAAGTTCTCCCTTCCAGGCGAGATGAGGCCTATTTCCGATGAGGCGTCTGGAGACTAATGACACCTAACCTCTGGAACTTCGAAAGGGTCTTTCACACCCTTGCTGCAACTCAAGAAGTTCACCGCCATACCCGTCTCCACTCGAGAGGAAGCACGATCGTCCCGCCCACATCCAGAGGAGCCCCCTTTCCCCCTCCTAGCTCGAGATGAGCGATCCTTTCCCTGCTTTCAACGGGAAAGAATTCCTGGCGTTCCCGTCGCATCTCAAGAGGAGGCACTCTCAACAGGAAAGGCGAGAGGAACTCCATGGTCGTACCACCATTCCAAGAGTCCCCCAGATGTCTCAGTCCATTCCAGAGGAACCTCTTTGCCCTGCACTGGCTCATCTTTCACGCCGAGGATCGACTCACACCACGGTGGCACGTGGGACAGCCCTGTGGAAAAGCCTCGAGGGAAAGCCTCGAGGGAAAACCACAGATCCTTTGATCCAGGCGATGGGAAGCGTGACATTGCTGCTACAGCCTGGAAGGAAAGCGCACGTGCATGCACCCACTCGAGATAAGGCCTGTCTCCCCTGGCGAGACTCCAGAAGTACCCAAAGATCCATATCAGACCGTGAGAGGAATCCTCGGTTCCGGCCCTGACTCCACACAAGGTTTTTGGCCCCGGTATCGACGGGAGAGGAATCCCGAGAGGCCCCCTAGCAACTCGCATGGGGACTGGCCTCTCCTGAGGCCACCAGGGCGGGTCCCTGAGGTCCCCGTCGTAACTCGAGAACACCTGCCGCAACTCGAGAAAATCCAGGAAGTTCTCCCTTCCAGGCGAGATGAGGCCTATTTCCGATGAGGCGTCTGGAGACTAATGACACCTAACCTCTGGAACTTCGAAAGGGTCTTTCACACCCTTGCTGCAACTCAAGAAGTTCACCGCCATACCCGTCTCCACTCGAGAGGAAGCACGATCGTCCCGCCCACATCCAGAGGAGCCCCCTTTCCCCCTCGTAGCTCGAGATGAGGAATCCTTTCCCTGCTTTCAATGAGAAAGAATTCCCGGCGTTCCCGTCGCATCTCAAGCGGAGGCACTCTCAACAGGAAAGGCGAGAGGAACTCCATGGTCGTACCACCATTCCAAGAGTCCCCCAGATGTCTCAGTCCATTCCAGAGGAACCTCTTTGCCCTGCACTGGCTCATCTTTCACGTCGAGGATCGACTCACACCACGGTGGCACGTGGGACAGCCCTGTGGGAAAGCCTCGAGGGAAAGCCTCGAGGGAAAACCACAGATCCTTTGATCCACGCCACGGGAAGCGTGACATTGCTGCTACAGCCTGGAAGGAAAGTGCACTTGCATGCCCCGACACGAGACGAGGCCTGACTCCCCTGGGGAGACTCCAGAAGTACCCAAAGATCCATGTCAGCCCCTGAGAGGAATCCTCGGTTCCGGCCCTGACTCCACACAAGGTTTTTGGCCCCGGTATCGACGGGAGAGTAATCCCGAGAGGCCCCCTAGCAACTCGCATGGGGACTGGCCTCTCCTGAGGCCACCAGGGCGGGTCCCTGAGGTCCCCGTCGTAACTCGAGAACACCTGCCGCAACTCGAGAAAATCCAGGAAGTTCTCCCTTCCAGGCGAGATGGGGCCTATTTCCGATCAGGCGTCTGGAGACTAATGACACCTAAACTCTGGAACTTCGAAAGGGTCTTTCACACCCTTGCTGCAACTCAAGAAGTTCACCGCCATACCCGTCTCCACTCTAGAGGAAGCACGATGGTCCCGCCCACATCCAGAGGAGCCCCGTTTCCCCCTCCTAGCTCGAGATGAGTGATCCTTTCCCTGCTTTCAACGGGAAAGAATTCCAGGCGTTCCCGTCGCTTCTCAAGAGGAGGCACTCTCAACAGAAAAGGCGAGAGGAACTCCATGGTCGTACCACCATTCCAAGAGTCCCCCAGATGTCTCAGTCCATTCCAGAGGAACCTCTTTGCCCTGCACTGGCTCATCTTTCACGCCGAGGATCGACTCACACCACGGTGGCACGTGGGACAGCCCTGTGGGAAAGACTCGAGGGAAAGCCTCGAGGGAAAACCACAGATCCTTTGATCCACGCGATGGGAAGCGTGACATTGCTGCTACAGCCTGGAAGGAAAGCGCACGTGCATGGCCCCACTGGAGCCGAGGCCTGACTCCCCTGGGGAGACTCCAGAAGTACCCAAAGATCCATGTCAGCCCCTGAGAGGAATCCTCGTTTCCGGCCCTGACTCCACACAAGGATTTTGGCCCCGGTATCGACGGGAGAGGAATCCCGAGAGGCCCCCTAGCAACTCGCCTGGGGACTGGCCTCTCCTGAGGCCACCAGGGCGGGTCCCTGATGTCCCCGTCGTAACTCGAGAACACCTGCCGCAACTCGAGAAAATCCAGGAAGTTCTCCCTTCCAGGCGAGATGAGGCCTATTTCCGATGAGGCGTCTGGAGACTAATGACACCTAACCTCTGGAACTTCGAAAGGGTCTTTCACACCCATGCTGCAACTCAAGAAGTTCACCGCCATACCCGTCTCCACTCGAGAGGAAGCACGATGGTCCCGCCCCCATCCAGAGGAGCCCCGTTTCCCCCTCGTAGCTCGAGATGAGGGATCCTTTCCCTGCTTTCAACGGGAAAGACTTCCCGGCGTTCCCGTCTCATCTCAAGAGGAGGCACTCTCAACAGGAAAGGCGAGAGGAACTCCATGGTCGTACCACCATTCCAAGAGTCTCCCAGATGTCTCAGTCCATTCCAGAGGAAGCTCTTTGCCCTACACTGGCTCATCTTTCACGCCGAGGATCGACTCACACCACGGTGGCACGTGGGACAGCCCTGTGGGAAAGCCTCGAGGGAAAGCCTCGAGGGAAAACCCCAGATCCTTTGATCCACGCCACGGGAAGCGTGACATTGCTGCTACAGCCTGGAAGGAAAGCGCACGTGCATGCCCCGACTCGAGACGTGGCCTGACTCCCCTGGGGAGACTCAAGAAGTACCCAAAGATCCATGTCAGCCCCTGAGAGGAATCCTCGGTTCCGGCCCTGACTCCACACAAGGTTTTTGGCCCCGGTATCGACGGGAGAGGAATCCCGAGAGGGCCCCTAGCAACTCGCATGGGGACTGGCCTCTCCTGAGGCCACCAGGGCGGGTCCCTGAGGTCCCCATCGTAACTCGAAAACACCTGCCGCAACTCGAGAAAATCCAGGAAGTTCTCCCTTCCAGGCGAGATGAGGCCTATTTCCGATGAGGCGTCTGGAGACTAATGACACCTAACCTCTGGAACTTCGAAAGGGTCTTTCACACCCTTGCTGCAACTCAGGAAGTTCACCGCCATACCCGTCTCCACTCGAGAGGAAGCACAATGGTCCCGCCCACATCCAGAGGAGCCCCGTTTCCACCTCGTAGCTCGAGATGAGGGATCCTTTCCCTGCTTTCAATGGGAAAGAATTCCCGGCGTTCCCGTCGCATCTCAAGAGGAGGCACTCTCAACAGGAAAGGCGAGAGGAACTCCATGGTCGTACCACCATTCCAAGAGTCCCCCAGATGTCTCAGTCCATTCCAGAGGAAACTCTTTGCCCTGCACTGGCTCATCTTTCACGCCGAGGATCGACTCACACCACGGTGGCACGTGGGACAGCCCTGTGGGAAAGCCTCGAGGGAAAGCCTCGAGGGAAAACCACAGATCCTTTGATCCATGCGACGGGAAGCGTGACATTGCTGCTACAGCCTGGAAGGAAAGTGCACGTGCATGCCCCCACTCGAGACGAGGCCTGTCTCCCCTGGCGAGACTACAGAAGTACCCAAAGATCCATGTCAGCCACTGAGAGGAATCCTCGGTTCCGGCCCTGACTCCACACAAGGTTTTTGGCCCCGGTATCGACGGGAGAGCAATCCCGAGAGGACCCCTAGCAACTCGCATGGGGACTGGCCTCTCCTGAGGCCACCAGGGCGGGTCCCTGAGGACCCCGTCGTAACTCGAGAACACCTGCCGCAACTCGAGAAAATCCAGGAAGTTCTCCCTTCCAGGCGAGATGAGGCCTATTTCCGATGAGGCGTCTGGAGACTAATGACACCTAACCTCTGGAACTTCGAAAGGGTCTTTCACACCCTTGCTGCAACTCAACAAGTTCACCGCCATACCCGTCTCCACTCGAGAGGAAGCACGATGGTCCCGCCCACATCCAGAGGAGCCCCGTTTCCCCCTCGTAGCTCGAGATGAGGAATCCTTTCCCTGCTTTCATCGGGAAAGAATTCCCGGCGTTCCCGTCGCATCTCAAGAGGAGGCACTCTCAACAGGAAAGGCGAGAGGAACTCCATGGTTGTACCACCATTCCAAGAGTCCCCCAGATGTCTCAGTCCATTCCAGAGGAACCTGTTTGCCCTGCACTGGCTCATCTTTCACGCCGAGGATCGACTCACACCAAGGTGGCACGTGGGACAGCCCTGTGGGAAAGCCTCGAGGGAAAGCCTCGAGGGAAAACCACAGATCCTTTGATCCATGCGACGGGAAGCGTGACATTGCTGCTACAGCCTGGAAGGAAAGTGCACGTGCATGCCCCCACTCGAGACGAGGCCTGTCTCCCCTGGCGAGACTACAGAAGTACCCAAAGATCCATATCAACCCCTGAGAGGAATCCTCGGTTCCGGCCTTGACGCCACACAAGGTTTTTGGCCCCGGTATCGACGGGAGAGGAATCCCGAGAGGCCCCCTAGCAACTCGCATGGGGCCTGGCCTCTCCTGAGGCCACCAGGGCGGGTCCCTGAGGTCCCCGTCGTAACTCGAGAACACCTGCCGCAACTCGAGAAAATCCAGGAAATTCTCCCTTCCAGGCGAGATGAGGCCTATTTCCGATGAGGCGTCTGGAGACTAATGACACCTAACCTCTGGAACTTCGAAAGGGTCTTTCACACCCTTGCTGCAACTCAAGAAGTTCACCGCCATACCCGTCTCCACTCGAGAGGAAGCACGATAGTCCCGCCCCCATCCAGAGGAGCCCCGTTTCCCCCTCGTAGCTCGAGATGAGGGATCCTTTCCCTGCTTTCAACGGGAAAGACTTCCCGGCGTTCCCGTCTCATCTCAAGAGGAGGCACTCTCAACAGGAAAGGCGAGAGGAACTCCATGGTCGTACCACCATTCCAAGAGTCCCCCAGATGTCTCAGTCCATTCCAGAGGAAGCTCTTTGCCCTACACTGGCTCATCTTTCACGCCGAGGATCGACTCACCCCACGGTGGCACGTGGGACAGCCCTGTGGGAAAGCCTCGAGGGAAAGCCTCGAGGGAAAACCACAGATCCTTTGATCCACGCCACGGGAAGCGTGACATTGCTGCTACAGCCTGGAAGGAAAGCGCACGTGCATGCCCCGACTCGAGACGTGGCCTGACTCCCCTGGGGAGACTCCAGAAGTACCCAAAGATCCATGTCAGCCCCTGAGAGGAATCCTCGGTTCCGGCCCTGACTCCACACAAGGTTTTTGGCCCCGGTATCGACGGGAGAGGAATCCCGAGAGGGCCCCTAGCAACTCGCATGGGGACTGGCCTCTCCTGAGGCCACCAGGGCGGGTCCCTGAGGTCCCCGTCGTAACTCGAAAACACCTGCCGCAACTCGAGAAAATCCAGGAAGTTCTCCCTTCCAGGCGAGATGAGGCCTATTTCCGATGAGGCATCTGGAGACTAATGACACCTAACCTCTGGAACTTCGAAAGGGTCTTTCACACCCTTGCTGCAACTCAGGAAGTTCACCGCAATACCCGTCTCCACTCGAGAGGAAGCACAATGGTCCCGCCCACATCCAGAGGAGCCCCGTTTCCCCCTCGTAGCTCGAGATGAGGGATCCTTTCCCTGCTTTCAATGGGAAAGAATTCCCGGCGTTCCCGTCGCATCTCAAGAGGAGGCACTCTCAACAGGAAAGGCGAGAGGAACTCCATGGTCGTACCACCATTCCAAGAGTCCCCCAGATGTCTCAGTCCATTCCAGAGGAACCTCTTTGCCCTGCACTGGCTCATCTTTCACGCCGAGGATCGACTCACACCACGGTGGCACGTGGGACAGCCCTGTGGGAAAGCCTCGAGGGAAAGCCTCAAGGGAAAACCACAGATCGTTTGATTCACGCCACGGGAAGCGTGACATTGCTGCTACAGCCTTAAAGGAAAGCGCACGTGCATGCCCCCACTTGAGAGGAGGCCTGACTCCCCTGGGGAGACTCCAGAAGTACCCAAAGATCCATGTCAGCCACTGAGAGGAATCCTCGGTTCCGGCCCTGACTCCACACAAGGTTTTTGGCCCCGGTATCGACGGGAGAGCAATCCCGAGAGGCCCCCTAGCAACTCGCATGGGGACTGGCCTCTCCTGAGGCCACCAGGGCGGGTCCCTGAGGTCCCCGTCGTAACTCGAGAACACCTGCCGCAACTCGAGAAAATCCAGGAAGTTCTCCCTTCCAGGCGAGATGAGGCCTATTTCCGATGAGGCGTCTGGAGACTAATGACACCTAACCTCTGGAACTTCGAAAGGGTCTTTCACACCCTTGCTGCAACTCAAGAAGTTCACCGCCATACCCGTCTCCACTCGAGAGGAAGCACGATGGTCCCGCCCACATCCAGAGGAGCCCCGTTTCCCCCTCGTAGCTCGAGATGAGGAATCCTTTCCCTGCTTTCATCGGGAAAGAATTCCCGGCGTTCCCGTCGCATCTCAAGAGGAGGCACTCTCAACAGGAAAGGCGAGAGGAACTCCATGGTTGTACCACCATTCCAAGTGTCCCCCAGATGTCTCAGTCCATTCCAGAGGAACCTCTTTGCCCTGCACTGGCTCATCTTTCACGCCGAGGATCGACTCACACCACGGTGGCTCGTGGGAGAGCCCTGTGGGAAAACCACAGATCCTTTGATCCACGCGATTGGAAGCGTGACATTGCTGCTACAGCCTGGAAGGAAAGCGCAAGTGCATGCCCCCACTCGAGCCGAGGCCTGACTCCCCTGGGGAGATTCGAGAAGTACCCAAAGATCCATGTCAGCCCCTGAGAGGAATCCTCGTTTCCGGCCCTGACTCCACACAAGGTTTTTGGCCCCGGTATCGACGGGAGAGGAATCCCGAGAGGCCCCCTAGCAACTCGCATGGGGACTGGCCTCTCCTGAGGCCTCCAGGGCGGGTCCCTGAGGTCCCCGTCGTAACTCGAGAACACCAGCCGCAACTCGAGAAATTCCAGGAAGTTCCCCCTTCCAGGCGAGATGAGGCTTATTTCCGATGAGGCGTCTGGAGACTAATGACACCTAACCTCTGGAACTTCGAAAGGGTCTTTCACACCCTTGCTGCAACTCAAGAAGTTCACCGCCATACCCGTCTCCACTCGAGAGGAAGAACGATCGTCCCGCCCACATCCAGAGGAGCCCCCTTTCCCCCTCGTAGCTCGAGATGAGGAATCCTTTCCCTGCTTTCAATGGGAAAGAATTCCCGGCGTTCCCGTCGCATCTCAAGCGGAGGCACTCTCAACAGGAAAGGCGAGAGGAACTCCATGGTCGTACCACCATTCCAAGAGTCCCCCAGATGTCTCAGTCCATTCCAGAGGAACCTCTTTGCCCTGCACTGGCTCATCTTTCACGCCGAGGATCGACTCACACCACGGTGGCACGTGGGACAGCCCTGTGGGAAAGCCTCGAGGGAAAGCCTCGAGGGAAAACCACAGATCCTTTGATCCACGCGATGGGAAGCGTGACATTGCTGCTACAGCCTGGAAGGAAAGTGCACGTGCATGCCCAGACTCGAGACGAGGCCTGACTCCCCTGGGGAGACTCCAGAAGTACCCAAAGATCCATGTCAGCCCCTGAGAGGAATCCTCGGTTCCGGCCCTGACTCCACACAAGGTTTTTGGCCC
This sequence comes from Capricornis sumatraensis, assembly GCF_032405125.1. NCBI lineage: Eukaryota > Metazoa > Chordata > Mammalia > Artiodactyla > Bovidae > Capricornis > Capricornis sumatraensis. Next base: position 993,995 of record NW_027184616.1, on the reverse strand, counting down.
CGGTATCGACGGGAGAGGAATCCCGAGAGGCCCCCTAGCAACTCGCATGGGGACTGGCCTCTCCTGAGGCCACCAGGGCGGGTCCCTGAGGTCCCCGTCGTAACTCGAGAACACCAGCCGCAACTCGAGAAAATCCAGGAAGTTCTCCCTTCCAGGCGAGATGAGGCCTATTTCCGATGAGGCGTCTGGAGACTAGTGACACCTAAACTCTGGAACTTCGAAAGGGTCTTTCACACCCTTGCTGCAACTCAAGAAGTTCACCGCCATACCCGTCTCCACTCGAGAGGAAGCACGATCGTCCCGCCCACATCCAGAGGAGCCCCCTTTCCCCCTCGTAGCTCGAGATGAGGAATCCTTTCCCTGCTCTCAATGTGAAAGAGTTCCCGGCGTTCCCGTCGCATCTCACGCGGAGGCACTCTCAACAGGAAAGGCGAGAGGAACTCCATGGTCGTACCACCATTCCAAGAGTCCCCCAGATGTCTCAGTCCATTCCAGAGGAAGCTCTTTGCCCTGCACTGGCTCATCTTTCACGCCGAGGATCGACTCACACCACGGTGGCACGTGGGACAGCCCTGTGGGAAAGCCTCGAGGGTAAGCCTCGAGGGAAAACCACAGATCCTTTGTTCCACGCCACGGGAAGCGTGACATTGCTGCTACAGCCTGGAAGGAAAGTGCACGTGCATGCCCCGACTCGAGACGAGGCCTGACTCCCCTGGGGAGACTCCAGAAGTACCCAAAGATCCATGTCAGCCCGTGAGAGGAATCCTCGGTTCCGGCCCTGACTCCACACAAGGTTTTTGGCCCCGGTATCGACGGGAGAGGAATCCCGAGAGGCCCCCTAGCAACTCGCATGGGGACTGGCCTCTCCTGAGGCCACCAGGGCGGGTCCCTGAGGTCCCCGTCGTAACTCGAGAACACCTGCCGCAACTCGAGAAAATCCAGGAAGTTCTCCCTTCCAGGCGAGATGAGGCCTATTTCCGATGAGGCGTCTGGAGACTAATGACACCTAAACTCTGGAACTTCGAAAGGGTCTTTCACACCCTTGCTGCAACTCAAGAAGTTCACCGCCATACCCGTCTCCACTCGAGAGGAAGCACGATGGTCCCGCCCACATCAAGAGAAGCCCCGTTTCCCCCTCCTAGCTCGAGATGAGCGATCCTTTCCCTGCTTTCAACGGGAAAGAATTCCCGGCGTTCCCGTCGCATCTCAAGAGGAGGCACTCTCAACAGGAAAGGCGAGAGGAACTCCATGGTCGTACCACCATTCCAAGAGTCCCGCAGATGTCTCAGTCCATTCCAGAGGAACCTCCTTGCCCTGCACTGGCTCATCTTTCACGCCGAGGATCGACTCACACCACGGTGGCACGTGGGACAGCCCTGTGGGAAGCCTCGAGGGAAAGCCTCGAGGGAAAACCACAGATCCTTTGATCCACGCGATGGGAAGCGTGACATTGCTGCTACAGCCTGGAAGGAAAGCGCACGTGCATGCCCCCACTCGAGATGAGGCCTGTCTCCCCTGGCGAGACTCCAGAAGTACCCAAGGATCCATATCAGCCCGTGAGAGGAATCCTCGGTTCCGGCCCTGACTCCACACAAGGTTTTTTGCCCGGGTATCGACGGGAGAGGAATCCCGAGAGGCCCCCTAGCAACTTGCATGGGGACTGGCCTCTCCTGAGGCCACCAGGGCGGGTCCCTGAGGTCCCCGTCGTAACTCGAGAACACCTGCCGCAACTCGAGAAAATCCAGGAAGTTCTCCCTTCCAGGCAGGATGAGGCCTATTTCCGATGAGGCGTCTGGAGACTAATGACACCTAACCTCTGGAACTTCGAAAGGGTCTTTCACACCCTTGCTGCAACTCAAGAAGTTCACCGCCATACCCGTCTCCACTCGAGAGGAAGCACGATCGTCCCGCCCACATCCAGAGGAGCCCCCTTTCCCCCTCGTAGCTCGAGATGAGGAATCCTTTCCCTGCTTTCAATGGGAAAGAGTTCCCGGCGTTCCCGTCGGATCTCAAGCGGAGGCACTCTCAACAGGAAAGGCGAGAGGAACTCCATGGTCGTACCACCATTCCAAGAGTCCCCCAGATGTCTCAGTCCATTCCAGAGGAAGCTCTTTGCCCTGCACTGGCTCATCTTTCACGCCGAGGATCGACTCACACCACGGTGGCACGTGGGACAGCCCTGTGGGAAAGCCTCGAGGGTAAGCCTCGAGGGAAAACCACAGATCCTTTGATGCACGCCACGGGAAGCGTGACATTGCTGCTACAGCCTGGAAGGAAAGTGCACGTGCATGCCCCGACTCGAGACGAGGCCTGACTCCCCTGGGGAGACTCCAGAAGTACCCAAAGATCCATGTCAGCCCGTGAGAGGAATCCTCGGTTCCGGCCCTGACTCCACACAAGGTTTTTGGCCCCGGTATCGACGGGAGAGGAATCCCGAGAGGCCCCCTAGCAACTCGCATGGGGACTGGCCTCTCCTGAGGCCACCAGGGCGGGTCCCTGAGGTCCCCGTCGTAACTCGAGAACACCAGCCGCAACTCGAGAAAATCCAGGAAGTTCTCCCTTCCAGGCGAGATGAGGCCTATTTCCGATGAGGCGTCTGGAGACTAATGACACCTAAACTCTGGAACTTCGAAAGGGTCTTTCACACCCTTGCTGCAACTCAAGAAGTTCACCGCCATACCCGTCTCCACTCGAGAGGAAGCACGATCGTCCCGCCCACATCCAGAGGAGCCCCCTTTCCCCCTCGTAGCTCGAGATGAGGAATCCTTTCCCTGCTCTCAATGGGAAAGAGTTCCCGGCGTTCCCGTCGCATCTCACGCGGAGGCACTCTCAACAGGAAAGGCGAGAGGAACTCCATGGTCGTACCACCATTCCAAGAGTCCCCCAGATGTCTCAGTCCATTCCAGAGGAAGCTCTTTGCCCTGCACTGGCTCATCTTTCACGCCGAGGATCGACTCACACCACGGTGGCACGTGGGACAGCCCTGTGGGAAAGCCTCGAGGGTAAGCCTCGAGGGAAAACCACAGATCCTTTGTTCCACGCCACGGGAAGCGTGACATTGCTGCTACAGCCTGGAAGGAAAGTGCACGTGCATGCCCCGACTCGAGACGAGGCCTGACTCCCCTGGGGAGACTCCGGAAGTACCCAAAGATCCATGTCAGCCCATGAGAGGAATCCTCGGTTCCGGCCCTGACTCCACACAAGGTTTTTGGCCCTGGTATCGACGGGAGAGGAATCCCGAGAGGCCCCCTAGCAACTCGCATGGGGACTGGCCTCTCCTGAGGCCACCAGGGCGGGTCCCTGAGGTCCCCGTCGTAACTCGAGAACACCTGCCGCAACTCGAGAAAATCCAGGAAGTTCTCCCTTCCAGGCGAGATGAGGCCTATTTCCGATGAGGCGTCTGGAGACTAATGACACCTAAACTCTGGAACTTCGAAAGGGTCTTTCACACCCTTGCTGCAACTCAAGAAGTTCACCGCCATACCCGTCTCCACTCGAGAGGAAGCACGATGGTCCCGCCCACATCAAGAGAAGCCCCGTTTCCCCCTCCTAGCTCGAGATGAGCGATCCTTTCCCTGCTTTCAACGGGAAAGAATTCCCGGCGTTCCCGTCGCATCTCAAGAGGAGGCACTCTCAACAGGAAAGGCGAGAGGAACTCCATGGTCGTACCACCATTCCAAGAGTCCCGCAGATGTCTCAGTCCATTCCAGAGGAACCTCTTTGCCCTGCACTGGCTCATCTTTCACGCCGAGGATCGACTCACACCACGGTGGCACGTGGGACAGCCCTGTGGGAAGCCTCGAGGGAAAGCCTCGAGGGAAAACCACAGATCCTTTGATCCACGCGACGGGAAGCGTGACATTGCTGCTACAGCCTGGAAGGAAAGCGCACGTGCATGCCCCCACTCGAGATGAGGCCTGTCTCCCCTGGCGAGACTCCAGAAGTACCCAAAGATCCATATCAGCCCGTGAGAGGAATCCTCGGTTCCGGCCCTGACTCCACACAAGGTTTTTTGCCCGGGTATCGACGGGAGAGGAATCCCGAGAGGCCCCCTAGCAACTTGCATGGGGACTGGCCTCTCCTGAGGCCACCAGGGCGGGTCCCTGAGGTCCCCGTCGTAACTCGAGAACACCTGCCGCAACTCGAGAAAATCCAGGAAGTTCTCCCTTCCAGGCAGGATGAGGCCTATTTCCGATGAGGCGTCTGGAGACTAATGACACCTAACCTCTGGAACTTCGAAAGGGTCTTTCACACCCTTGCTGCAACTCAAGAAGTTCACCGCCATACCCGTCTCCACTGGAGAGGAAGCACGATCGTTCCGCCCACATCCAGAGGAGCCCCCTTTCCCCCTCGTAGCTCGAGATGAGGAATCCTTTCCCTGCTTTCAATGGGAAAGATTTCCCGGCGTTCCCGTCGCATCTCAAGCGGAGGCACTCTCAACAGGAAAGGCGAGAGGAACTCCATGGTCGTACCACCATTCCAAGAGTCCCCCAGATGTCTCAGTCCATTCCAGAGGAAGCTCTTTGCCCTGCACTGGCTCATCTTTCACGCCGAGGATCGACTCACACCACGGTGGCACGTGGGACAGCCCTGTGGGAAAGCCTCGAGGGAAAGCCTCGAGGGAAAACCACAGATCCGTTGATCCACGCCACGGGAAGCGTGACATTGCTGCTACAGCCTGGAAGGAAAGTGCACGTGCATGCCCCGACTCGAGACGAGGCCTGACTCCCCTGGGGAGACTCCAGAAGTACCCAAAGATCCATGTCAGCCCGTGAGAGGAATCCTCGGTTCCGGCCCTGACTCCACACAAGGTTTTTGGCCCCGGTATCGACGGGAGAGGAATCCCGAGAGGCCCCCTAGCAACTCGCATGGGGACTGGCCTCTCCTGAGGCCACCAGGGCGGGTCCTTGAGGTCCCCGTCGTAACTCGAGAACACCTGCCGCAACTCGAGAAAATCCAGGAAGTTCTCCCTTCCAGGCGAGATGAGCCCTATTTCCGATGAGGCGTCTGGAGACTAATGACACCTAACCTCTGGAACTTCGAAAGGGTCTTTCACACCCTTGCTGCAACTCAAGAAGTTCACCGCCATACCCGTCTCCACTCGAGAGGAAGCACGATGGTCCCGCCCACATCCAGAGGAGCCCCGTTTCCCCCTCCTATCTCGAGATGAGCGATCCTTTGCCTGCTTTCAACGGGAAAGAATTCCCGGTATTCCCGTCCCATCTCAAGAGGAGGCCCTCTCAACAGCAAAGGCGAGAGGAACTCCATGGTCCTACCACCATTCCAAGAGTCCCCCAGATGTCTCAGTCCATTCCAGAGGAAACTCTTTGCCCTGCACTGGCTCATCTTTCACGCCGAGGATCGACTCACACCACGGTGGCACGTGGGACAGCCCTGTGGGAAAGCCTCGAGGGAAAGCCTCGAGGGAAAACCACAGATCCTTTGATCCATGCGACGGGAAGCGTGACATTGCTGCTACAGCCTGGAAGGAAAGTGCACGTGCATGCCCCCACTCGAGACTAGGCCTGTCTCCCCTGGCGAGACTACAGAAGTACCCAAAGATCCATATCAGCCCCTGAGAGGAATCCTCGGTTCCGGCCCTGACGCCACACAAGGTTTTTGGCCCCGGTATCGACGGGAGAGGAATCCCGAGAGGCCCCTTAGCAACTCGCATGGGGACTGGCCTCTCCTGAGGCCACCAGGGCCGGTCCCTGAGGTCCCCGTCATAACTCGAGAACACCTGCCGCAACTCGAGAAAATCCAGGAAGTTCTCCCTTCCAGGCGAGATGAGGCCTATTTCCGATGAGGCGTCTGGAGCCTAATGACACCTAACCTCTGGAACTTCGAAAGGGTCTTTCACACCCTTTCTGCAACTCAAGAAGTTCACCGCCATACCCGTCTCCACTCGAGAGGAAGCACGATAGTCCCGCCCCCATCCAGAGGAGCCCCGTTTCCCCCTCGTAGCTCGAGATGAGGGATCCTTTCCCTGCTTTCAACGGGAAAGACTTCCCGGCGTTCCCGTCTCATCTCAAGAGGAGGCACTCTCAACAGGAAAGGCGAGAGGAACTCCATGGTCGTACCACCATTCCAAGAGTCCCCCAGATGTCTCAGTCCATTCCAGAGGAAGCTCTTTGCCCTACACTGGCTCATCTTTCACGCCGAGGATCGACTCTCACCACGGTGGCAAGAGGGACAGCCCTGTGGGAAAGCCTCGAGGGAAAGCCTCGAGGGAAAACCACAGATCCTTTGATCCACGCCACGGGAAGCGTGACATTGCTGCTACAGCCTGGAAGGAAAGCGCACGTGCATGCCCCGACTCGAGACGTGGCCTGACTCCCCTGGGGAGACTCCAGAAGTACCCAAAGATCCATGTCAGCCCCTGAGAGGAATCCTCGGTTCCGGCCCTGACTCCACACAAGGTTTTTGGCCCCGGTATCGACGGGAGAGGAATCCCGAGAGGGCCCCTAGCAACTCGCATGGGGACTGGCCTCTCCTGAGGCCACCAGGGCGGGTCCCTGAGGTCCCCGTCGTAACTCGAGAACACCTGCCGCAACTCGAGAAAATCCAGGAAGTTCTCCCTTCCAGGCGAGATGAGGCCTATTTCCGATGAGGCGTCTGGAGACTAATGACACCTAACCTCTGGAACTTCGAAAGGGTCTTTCACACCCTTGCTGCAACTCAACAAGTTCACCGCCATACCCGTCTCCACTCGAGAGGAAGCACGATAGTCCCGCCCCCATCCAGAGGAGCCCCGTTTCCCCCTCGTAGCTCGAGATGAGGGATCCTTTCCCTGCTTTCAACGGGAAAGACTTCCCGGCGTTCCCGTCTCATCTCAAGAGGAGGCACTCTCAACAGGAAAGGCGAGAGGAACTCCATGGTCGTACCACCATTCCAAGAGTCCCCCAGATGTCTCAGTCCATTCCAGAGGAAGCTCTTTGCCCTACACTGGCTCATCTTTCACGCCGAGGATCGACTCACTCCACGGTGGCACGTGGGACAGCCCTGTGGGAAAGCCTCGAGGGAAAGCCTCGAGGGAAAACCACAGATCCTTTGATCCACGCTACGGGAAGCGTGACATTGCTGCTACAGCCTGGAAGGAAAGCGCACGTGCATGCCCCGACTCGAGACGTGGCCTGACTCCCCTGGGGAGACTCCAGAAGTACCCAAAGATCCATGTCAGCCCCTGAGAGGAATCCTCGGTTCCGGCCCTGACTCCACACAAGGTTTTTGGCCCCGGTATCGACGGGAGAGGAATCCCGAGAGGCCCCCTAGCAACTCCCATGGGGACGGGCCTCTCCTGAGGCCACCAGGGCGGGTCCCTGAGGTCCCCGTCGTAACTCGAAAACACCTGCCGCAACTCGAGAAAATCCAGGAAGTTCTCCCTTCCAGGCGAGATGAGGCCTATTTCCGATGAGGCGTCTGGAGACTAATGACACCTAACCTCTGGAACTTCGAAAGGGTCTTTCACACCCTTGCTGCAACTCAGGAAGTTCACCGCAATACCCGTCTCCACTCGAGAGGAAGCACAATGGTCCCGCCCACATCCAGAGGAGCCCCGTTTCCCCCTCGTAGCTCGAGATGAGGGATCCTTTCCCTGCTTTCAACGGGAAAGAATTCCCGGCGTTCCCGTCGCATCTCAAGAGGAGGCACTCTCAACAGGAAAGGCGAGAGGAACTCCATGGTCGTACCACCATTCCAAGAGTCCCCCAGATGTCTCAGTCCATTCCAGAGGAACCTCTTTGCCCTGCACTGGCTCATCTTTCACGCCGAGGATCGACTCACACCACGGTGGCACGTGGGACAGCCCTGTGGGAAAGCCTCGAGGGAAAGCCTCAAGGGAAAACCACAGATCGTTTGATTCACGCCACGGGAAGCGTGACATTGCTGCTACAGCCTTAAAGGAAAGCGCACGTGCATGCCCCCACTTGAGAGGAGGCCTGACTCCCCTGGGGAGACTCCAGAAGTACCCAAAGATCCATGTCAGCCACTGAGAGGAATCCTCGGTTCCGGCCCTGACTCCACACAAGGTTTTTGGCCCCGGTATCGACGGGAGAGCAATCCCGAGAGGCCCCCTAGCAACTCGCATGGGGACTGGCCTCTCCTGAGGCCACCAGGGCGGGTCCCTGAGGTCCCCGTCGTACTTCGAGAACACCTGCCGCAACTCGAGAAAATCCAGGAAGTTCTCCCTTCCAGGCGAGATGAGGCCTATTTCCGATGAAGCGTCTGGAGACTAATGACACCTAACCTCTGGAACTTCGAAAGGGTCTTTCACACCCTTGCTGCAACTCAAGAAGTTCACCGCCATACCCGTCTCCACTCTAGAGGAAGCACGATGGTCCCGCCCACATCCAGAGGAGCCCCGTTTCCCCCTCGTAGCTCGAGATGAGGAATCCTTTCCCTGCTTTCATCGGGAAAGAATTCCCGGCGTTCCCGTCGCATCTCAAGAGGAGGCACTCTCAACAGGAAAGGCGAGAGGAACTCCATGGTTGTACCACCATTCCAAGAGTCCCCCAGATGTCTCAGTCCATTCCAGAGGAACCTCTTTGCCCTGCACTGGCTCATCTTTCACGCCGAGGATCGACTCACACCACGGTGGCTCGTGGGAGAGCCCTGTGGGAAAACCACAGATCCTTTGATCCACGCGATGGGAAGCGTGACATTGCTGCTACAGCCTGGAAGGAAAGCGCAAGTGCATGCCCCCACTCGAGCCGAGGCCTGACTCCCCTGGGGAGACTCGAGAAGTACCCAAAGATCCATGTCAGCCCCTGAGAGGAATCCTCGTTTCCGGCCCTGACTCCACACAAGGTTTTTGGCCCCGGTATCGACGGGAGAGGAATCCCGAGAGGACCCCTAGCAACTCGCATGGGGACTGGCCTCTCCTGAGGCCTCCAGGGCGGGTCCCTGAGGTCCCCGTCGTAACTCGAGAACACCAGCCGCAACTCGAGAAATTCCAGGAAGTTCCCCCTTCCAGGCGAGATGAGGCTTATTTCCGATGAGGCGTCTGGAGACTAATGACACCTAACCTCTGGAACTTCGAAAGGGTCTTTCACACCCTTGCTGCAACTCAAGAAGTTCACCGCCATACCCGTCTCCACTCGAGAGGAAGCACGATGGTCCCGCCCACATCCAGAGGAGCCTCGTTTCCCCCTCCTAGATCGAGATGAGCGATCCTTTCCCTGCTTTCAACGGGAAAGAATTCCCGGTATTCCCGTCCCATCTCAAGAGGAGGCACTCTCAACAGCAAAGGCGAGAGGAACTCCATCGTCGTACCACCATTCCAAGAGTCCCCCAGATGTCTCAGTCCATTCCAGAGGAACCTCTTTGCCCTGCACTGGCTCATCTTTCACGCCGAGGATCGACTCACACCACGGTGGCACGTGGGACAGCCCTGTGGGAAAGCCTCGAGGGAAAGCCTCGAGGGAAAACCACAGATCCTTTGATCCACGCGACGGGAAGCGTGCCATTGCTACTACAGCCTGGAAGGAAAGCGCACGTGCATGCCCCCACTCGAGACGAGGCCTGACTCCCCTGGGGAGACTCCAGAAGTACCCAAAGATCCATGTCACCCATGAGAGGAATCCTCGGTTCCGGCCCTGACTCCACACAAGGTTTTTGGCCCCGGTATCGACGAGAGAGAAATCCCGAGAGGCCCCCTAGCAACTCGCATGGGGACTGGCCTCTCCTGAGGCCACCAGGGCGGGTCCCTGAAGTCCCCGTCGTAACTCGAGAACACCTGCCGCAACTCGAGAATATCCAGGAAGTTCTCCCTTCCAGGCGAGATGAGGCCTATTTCCGATGAGGCATCTGGAGACTAATGAGACCTAACCTCTGGAACTTCGAAAGGATCTTTCACACCCTTGCTGCAACACAGGAAGTTCACCGCCATACCCGTCTCCACTCGAAGGGAAGCACGATGGTCCCGCCCAGATCCAGAGGAGCCCCGTTTCCCCCTCTTAGCTCGAGATGAGGGATCCTTTCCCTGCTTTCAACGGGAAAGAATTCCCAGCGTTCCCATCGCATCTCAAGAGGAGGCACTCTCAACAGGAAAGGCGAGAGGAACTCCATGGTCGTACCACCATGCCAAGAGTCCCCAAGATGTCTCAGTCCATTCCAGAGGAACCTCTTTGCCCTGCACTGGCCCATCTTTCACGCCTAGGATCGACTCACACCACGGTGGCACGTGGGACAGCCCAGTGGGAAAGCGTCGAGGGAAAGCCTCGAGGGAAAACCACAGATCCTTTGATCCACGCGACGGGAAGCGTGACATTGCAGCTACAGCCTGGAAGGAAAGCGCACGTGCATGCCCCCACTCGAGACGAGGCCTGACTCCCCTGGGGAGACTCCAGAAGTACCCAAAGTTCCATGTCACCCCTGAGAGGAATTCCCGGTTCCCGCCCTGACTCCACACAAGGTTTTTGGCCCCGGTATCGACGGGAGAGGAATCCCGAGAGGCCCCCTAGCAACTCGCATGGGGACTGGCCTCTCCTGAGGCCACCAGGACGGGTCCCTGAGGTCCCCGTTTTAACTCGAGAACACCTCCCGCAACTCGAGAAAACCCAGGAAGTTCTCCCTTCCAGGCGAGATGAGGCCTATTTCCGATGAGGCGTCTGGAGACTAATGACACCTAACCTATGGAACTTCGAAAGGGTCTTTCACACCCTTGCTGCAACTCAAGAAGTTCACCGCCATACCCGTCTCCACTCGAAGGGAAGCACGATGGTCCCGCCCAGATCCAGAGGAGCCCCGTGTCCCCCTCGTAGCTCGAGATGAGGGATCCTTTCCCTGCTTTCCACGGGAAAGAATTCCCGGCGTTCCCATCGCATCTCAAGAGGAGGCACTCTCAACAGGAAAGGCGAGAGGAACTCCATGGTCGTACCACCATTCCAAGAGTCCCCCAGATGTCTCAGTCCATTCCAGAGGAACTTCTTTGCCCTGCACTGGCTCATCTTTCACCCCGAGGATCGATTCACACCACGGTGGCACGTGGGACAGCCCTGTGGGAAAGCCTCGAGGGAAAGCCTCGAGGGAAAACCACAGATCCTTTGATCCACGCCACAAGAAGCGTGACATTGCTGCTACAGCCTCGAAGGAAAGCGCACGTGCATGCCCCCACTCGAGACGAGGCCTGACTCCCCTGGGGAGACTCCAGAAGTACCCAAAGATCCATGTCAGACCCTGAGAGGAATCCTCGGTTCCGGCCCTGACTACACACAAGGTTTATGGCCCCGGAATTGACGGGAGAGGAACCCCAAGAGGCCTCCTAGCAACTCGCATGGGGACTGGCCTCTCCTGAGGCCACCAGGGCGGGTCCCTGAGGTCCCCGTCGTAACTCGAGAACACCTGCCGCAACTCGAGAAAATCCAGGAAGTTCTCCCTTCCAGGCGAGATTAGGCCTATTTCCGATGAGGCGTCTGGAGACTAATGACACCTAACCTCTGGAACTTCGAAAGGGTCTTTCACACCCTTGCTGCAACTCAAGAAGTTCACCGCCATACCCGTCTCCACTCGAAGGGAAGCACGATGGTCCCGCCCAGATCCAGAGGAGCCCCGTGTCCCCCTCGTAGCTCGAGATGAGGGATCCTTTCCCTGCTTTCCACGGGAAAGAATTGCCGGCGTTCCCGTCGCATCTCAAGAGGAGGCACTCTCAACAGGAAAGGCGAGAGGAACTCCATGGTCGTACCACCATTCCAAGAGTCCCCCAGATGTCTCAGTCCATTCCAGAGGAACCTCTTTGCCCTGCACTGGCTCATCTTTCACGCCGAGGATCGACTCACACCACGGTGGCACGTGGGACAGCCCTGTGGGAAAGCCTCGAGGCCAAACCACAGATCCTTTGATCCACGCGACGGGAAGCGTGACATTGCTGCTACAGCCTTGAAGGAAATCGCACGTGCATGCCCCCACTCGAGACGAGGCCTGACTCCCCTGGGGAGACTCCAGAAGTACCCAAAGATCCATGTCAGCCCCTGAGAGGAATCCTCGGTTCCGGCCTTGACTCCACACAAGGTTTTTGGCCCCGGTATCGACGGGAGAGGAATCCCGAGAGGCCGCCTAGCAACTCGCATGGGGACTGGCCTCTCCTGAGGCCACCAGGGCGGTCCCTGAGGTCCCCGTCGTAACTCGAGAACACCTGCCGCAACTCGAGAAAATCCAGGAAGTTCTCCCTTCCAGGCGAGATGAGGCCTATTTCCGATGAGGCGTCTGGAGACTAATGACACCTAACCTCTGGAACTTCGAAAAGGTCTTTCACACCCTTGCTGCAAATCAAGAAGTTCACCGCCATACCCGTCTCCACTCGAGGGGAAGCACGATGGTCCCGCCCACATCCAGAGGAGCCCCGTTTCCCCCTCGTAGCTCGAGATGAGGGATCCTTTCCCTGCTTTCAACGGGAAAGAATTCCCGGCGTTCCCGTCCCATCTCAAGAGGAGGCACTCTCAACAGGAAAGGCGAGAGGAACTCCATCGTCGTACCACCATTCCAAGAGTCCCCCAGATGTCTCAGTCCATTCCAGAGGAACCTCTTTGCACTGCACTGGCTCATCTTTCACGACGAGGATCGACTCACACCACGGTGGCACGTGGGGCAGCCCTGTGGGAAAGCCTCAAGGAAAGCCTCGAGGGAAAATCACAGATCCTTTGATCCACGCGACGGGAAGCGTGACATTTCTGCCACAGCCTGGAAGGAAAGCGCACGTGCATGCCCCCACTGGAGACGAGGCCTGACTCCCCTGGGGAGACTCCAGAAGTACCCAAAGATCCATGTCAGCCCCTGAGAGGAATCCTCGGTTCCGGCCCTGACTCCACACAAGGTTTTTGGCCCCGGTATCGACGGGAGAGGAATCCCGAGAGGCCCCCTAGCAACTCGCATGGGGACTGGCCTCTCCTGAGGCCACCAGGGCGGTCCCTGAGGTCCCCGTCGTAACTCGAGAACACCTGCCGCAACTCGAGAAAATCCAGGAAGTTCTCCCTTCCAGGCGAGATGAGGCCTATTTCCGATGAGGCGTCTGGAGAATAATGACACCTAACCTCTGGAACTTCGAAAAGGTCTTTCACACCCTTGCTGCAAATCAAGAAGTTCACCGCCATACCCGTCTCCACTCGAGGGGAAGCACGATGGTCCCGCCCACATCCAGAGGAGCCCCGTTTCCCCCTCGTAGCTCGAGATGAGGGATCCTTTCCCTGCTTTCAACGGGAAAGAATTCCCGGCGTTCCCGTCCCATCTCAAGAGGAGGCACTCTCAACAGGAAAGGCGAGAGGAACTCCATGGTCGTACCACCATTCCAAGAGTCCCCCAGATGTCTCAGTCCATTCCAGCGGAACCTCTGTGCCCTGCACTGGCTCATCTTTCACGCCAGGATCGACTCACACCACGGTGGCACGTGGGACAGCCCTGTGGGAAAGCCTCGAGGGAAAGCCTCGAGGGAAAACCACAGATCCTTTGATCCACGCCACGGGAAGCGTGACATTGCTGCTACAGCCTGGAAGGAAAGCGCACGTGCATGCCCCCACTCGAGACGAGGCCTGACTCCCCTGTGGAGACTCCAGAAGTACCCAAAGATCCATGTCAGCCCCTGAGAGGAATCCTCGGTTCCGGTCCTGACTCCACACAAGGTTTTTGGCCCCGGTATCGACGGGAGAGGAATCCCGAGAGGCCCCCTAGCAACTCGCATGGGGACTGGCCTCTCCTGAGGCCACCAGTGCGGGTCCCTGAGGTCCCCGTCGTAACTCCAGAACAGCTGCCGCAACTCGAGAAAATCCAGGAAGTTCTCCCTTCCAGGCGAGATTAGGCCTATTTCCGATGAGGCGTCTGGAGACTAATGACACCTAACCTCTGGAACTACGAAAGGGTCTTTCACACCCTTGCTGCAACTCAAGAAGTTCACCGCCATACCCGTCTCGACTCGAGAGGAAGCACGATGGTCCCGCCCACATCCAGAGGAGCCCCGTTTCCCCCTCGTAGCTCGAGATGTGGGATCCTTTCCCTGCTTTCAACGGGAAAGAATTCCCGGCGTTCCCGTCGCATCTCAAGAGGAGGCACTCTCAACAGGAAAGGCGAGAGGAACTCCATGGTCGTACCACCATTCCAAGAGTCCCGCAGATGTCTCAGTCCATTCCAGAGGAACCTCTTTGCCCTGCACTGGCTCATCTTTCACGCCGAGGATCGATTCACACCACGGTGGCACGTGCGACAGCCCTGTGGGAAAGCCTCGAGGGAAAACCACAGATCCTTTGATCCACGCGACGGGAAGCGTGACATTGCTGCTACAGCCTGGAAGGAAAGCGCACGTGCATGCCCCCACTCGAGACGAGGCCTGACTCCCCTGGGGAGACTCCAGAAGTACCCAAAGATCCATGTCAACTCCTGAGAGGAATCCTCGGTTCCGGCCCTGACTCCACACAAGGTTTTTGGCCCCGGTATCGACGGGAGAGGAATCCGGAGAGGCCCCCTAGCAACTCGCATGGGGACTGGCCTCTCCTGAGGCCACCAGGGCGGGTCCCTGAGGTCCCCGTCGTAACTCGAGAACACCTGCCACATCTCGAGAAAATCCAGGAAGTTCTCCCTTCCAGGCGAGATGAGGCCTATTTCCGATGAGGCGTCTGGAGACTAATGACACCTAACCTCTGGAACTTCGAAAGGGTCTTTCACACCCTTGCTGCAACTCAAGAAGTTCACCGCCATACCCGTCTCCACTCGAGAGGAAGCACGATGGTCCCGCCCACATCCAGAGGAGCCCCGTTTCCCCCTCGGAGCTCGAGATGAGGGATCCTTTCCCTGCTTTCAACGGGAAAGAATTCCCGGCGTTCCCGTCGCATCTCAAGAGGAGGCACTCTCAACAGGAAAGGCGAGAGGAACTCCATGGTCGTACCACCATTCCAAAAGTCCCCCAGATGTCTCAGTCCATTCCAGAGGAACCTCTTTGCCCTGCACTGGCTCATCTTTCACGCCAGCATCGACTCACACCACGGTGGCACGTGGGACAGCCCTGTGGGAAAGCCTCGAGGGAAAACCACAGATCCTTTGATCCACGCCACGGGAAGCGTGACATTGCTGCTACAGCCTGAAAGGAAAGCGCACGTGCATGCCCCCACTCGAGACGAGGCCTGACTCCCCTGTGGAGACTCCAGAAGTACCCAAAGATCCATGTCAGCCCCTGAGAGGAATCCTCGGTTCCGGCCCTGACTCCACACAAGGTTTTTGGCCCCCGTATCGACGGGAGAGGAATCCCGAGAGGCCCCCTAGCAACTCGCATGGGGACTGGCCTCTCCTGAGGCCACCAGTGCGGGTCCCTGAGGTCCCCGTCGTAACTCCAGAACAGCTGCCGCAACTCGAGAAAATCCGGGAAGTTCTCCCTTCCAGGCGAGATTAGGCCTATTTCCGATGAGGCGTCTCGAGACTCATGACACCTAACCTCTGGAACTTCGAAAGGGTCTTTCACACCCTTGCTGCAACTCAAGAAGTTCACCGCCATACCCGTCTCCACTCGAGAGGAAGCACGATGGTCCCGCCCACATCCAGAGGAGCCCCGTTTCCCCCTCGTAGCTCGAGATGAGGGATCCTTTCCCTGCTTTCAACGGGAAAGAATTCCCGGCGTTCCCGTCGCATCTCAAGAGGAGGCACTCTCAACAGGAAAGGCGAGAGGAACTCCATGGTCGTACCACCATTCCAAGAGTCCCGCAGATGTCTCAGTCCATTCCAGAGGAACCTCTTTGCCCTGCACTGGCTCATCTTTCACGCCAGGATCGACTCACACCACGGTGGCACGTGGGACAGCCCTGTGGGAAAGCCTCGAGGGAAAGCCTCGAGGGAAAACCACAGATCCTTTGATCCACGCGAAGGGAAGCGTGACATTGCTGCTACAGCCTGGAAGGAAAGCGCACGTGCATGCCCCCACTCGAGACGAGGCCTGACTCCCCTGGGGAGACTCCAGAAGTACCCAAAGATCCATGTCAGCCCCTGAGAGGAATCCTCGGTTCCGGCCCTGACTCCACACAAGGTTTTTGGCCCCGGTATCGACGGGAGAGGAATCCCGAGAGGCCCCCTAGCAACTCGCATGGGGACTGGCCTCTCCTGAGGCCACCAGGGCGGGTCCCTGAGGTCCCCGTCGTAACTCGAGAACACCTGCCGCAACTCGAGAAAATCCAGGAAGTTCACCATTCCAGGCGAGATGAGGCCTATTTCCAATGAGGCATCTGGAGACTAATGACACCAAACCTCTGGAACTTCGGAAGGGTCTTTCACACCCTTGCTGCAACTCAAGAAGTTCACCGCCATACCCGTCTCCACTCGAGAGGAAACACGATGGTCCCGCCCACATCCAGAGGAGCCCCGTTTCCACATCGTAGCTCGAGATGTGGGATCCTTTCCCTGCTTTCAACGGGAAAGAATTCCCGGCGTTCCCGTCGCATCTCAAGAGGAGGCACTCTCAACAGGAAAGGCGAGAGGAACTCCATGGTCGTACCACCATTCCAAGAGTCCCCCAGATGTCTCAGTCCATTCCAGAGGAACCTCTTTGCCCTGCACTGGCTCATCTTTCACGCCGAGGATCGACTCACACCACGGTGGCACGTGGGACAGCCCTGTGGGAAAGCCTCGAGGGAAAACCACAGATCCTTTGATCCACGCGACGGGAAGCGTGACATTGCTGCTACAGCCTGGAAGGAAAGCGCACGTGCATGCCCCCACTCGAGACGAGGCCTGACTCCCCTGGGGAGACTCCACAAGTACCCAAAGATCCATGTCAGCCCCTGAGAGGAATCCTCGGTTCCGGCCCTGACTCCACACAAGGTTTTTGGCCCCGGTATCGACGGGAGAGGAATCCCGAGAGGCCCCCTAGCAACTCGCATGGGGACTGGCCTCTCCTGAGGCCACCAGGGCGGGTCCCTGAGGTCCCCGTCGTAACTCGAGAACACCTGCCGCAACTCGAGAAAATCCAGGAAGTTCACCCTTCCAGGCGAGATGAGGCCTATTTCCGATGAGGCATCTGGAGACTAATGACACCAAACCTCTGGAACTTCGGAAGGGTCTTTCAAACCCTTGCTGCAACTCAAGAAGTTCACCGCCATACCCGTCTCCACTCGAGAGGAAACACGATGGTCCCGCCCACATCCAGAGGAGCCCCGTTTCCCCATCGTAGCCCCAGATGTGGGATCCTTTCCCTGCTTTCAACAGGAAAGAATTCCCGGCGTTCCCGTCGCATCTCAAGAGGAGGCACTCTCAACAGGAAAGGCGAGAGTAACTCCATGGTCGTACCACCATTCCAAGAGTCCCCCAGATGTCTCAGTCCATTCCAGAGGAACCTCTTTGCACTGCACTGGCTCATCTTTCACGCCGAGGATCGACTCACACCACGGTGGCACGTTGGACAGCCCTGTGGGAAAGCCTCGAGGGAAAACCACAGATCCTTTGATCCACGCGACGGGAAGCGTGACATTGCTTCTACAGCCTGGAAGGAAATCACACGTGCATGCCCCCACTCGAGACGAGGCCTGACTCCCCTGGGGAGACTCCACAAGTACCCAAAGATCCATGTCAGCCCCTGAGAGGAATCCTCGGTTCCGGCCCTGACTCCACACAAGGTTTTTGGCCCCGGTATCGACGGGAGAGGAATCCCGAGAGGCCCCCTAGCAACTCGCATGGGGACTGGCCTCTCCTGAGGCCACCAGTGCGGGTCCCTGAGGTCCCCGTCGTAACTCCAGAACAGCTGCCGCAACTCGAGAAAATCCAGGAAGTTCTCCCTTCCAGGCGAGATTAGGCCTATTTCCGATGAGGCGTCTGGAGACTAATGACACCTAACCTCTGGAACTTCGAAAGGGTCTTTCACACCCTTGCTGCAACTCAAGAAGTTCACCGCCATACCCGTCTCGACTCGAGAGGAAGCACGATGGTCCCGCCCACATCCAGAGGAGCCCCGTTTCCCCCTCGTAGCTCGAGATGTGGGATCCTTTCCCTGCTTTCAACGGGAAAGAATTCCCGGCGTTCCCGTCGCATCTCAAGAGGAGGCACTCTCAACAGGAAAGGCGAGAGGAACTCCATGGTCGTACCACCATTCCAAGAGTCCCGCAGATGTCTCAGTCCATTCCAGAGGAACCTCTTTGCCCTGCACTGGCTCATCTTTCACGCCGAGGATCGATTCACACCACGGTGGCACGTGCGACAGCCCTGTGGGAAAGCCTCGAGGGAAAACCACAGATCCTTTGATCCACGCGACGGGAAGCGTGACATTGCTGCTACAGCCTGGAAGGAAAGCGCACGTGCATGCCCCCACTCGAGACGAGGCCTGACTCCCCTGGGGAGACTCCAGAAGTACCCAAAGATCCATGTCAACTCCTGAGAGGAATCCTCGGTTCCGGCCCTGACTCCACACAAGGTTTTTGGCCCCGGTATCGACGGGAGAGGAATCCGGAGAGGCCCCCTAGCAACTCGCATGGGGACTGGCCTCTCCTGAGGCCACCAGGGCGGGTCCCTGAGGTCCCCGTCGTAACTCGAGAACACCTGCCACATCTCGAGAAAATCCAGGAAGTTCTCCCTTCCAGGCGAGATGAGGCCTATTTCCGATGAGGCGTCTGGAGACTAATGACACCTAACCTCTGGAACTTCGAAAGGGTCTTTCACACCCTTGCTGCAACTCAAGAAGTTCACCGCCATACCCGTCTCCACTCGAGAGGAAGCACGATGGTCCCGCCCACATCCAGAGGAGCCCCGTTTCCCCCTCGGAGCTCGAGATGAGGGATCCTTTCCCTGCTTTCAACGGGAAAGAATTCCCGGCGTTCCCGTCGCATCTCAAGAGGAGGCACTCTCAACAGGAAAGGCGAGAGGAACTCCATGGTCGTACCACCATTCCAAAAGTCCCCCAGATGTCTCAGTCCATTCCAGAGGAACCTCTTTGCCCTGCACTGGCTCATCTTTCACGCCAGCATCGACTCACACCACGGTGGCACGTGGGACAGCCCTGTGGGAAAGCCTCGAGGGAAAACCACAGATCCTTTGATCCACGCCACGGGAAGCGTGACATTGCTGCTACAGCCTGAAAGGAAAGCGCACGTGCATGCCCCCACTCGAGACGAGGCCTGACTCCCCTGTGGAGACTCCAGAAGTACCCAAAGATCCATGTCAGCCCCTGAGAGGAATCCTCGGTTCCGGCCCTGACTCCACACAAGGTTTTTGGCCCCCGTATCGACGGGAGAGGAATCCCGAGAGGCCCCCTAGCAACTCGCATGGGGACTGGCCTCTCCTGAGGCCACCAGTGCGGGTCCCTGAGGTCCCCGTCGTAACTCCAGAACAGCTGCCGAAACTCGAGAAAATCCGGGAAGTTCTCCCTTCCAGGCGAGATTAGGCCTATTTCCGATGAGGCGTCTCGAGACTCATGACACCTAACCTCTGGAACTTCGAAAGGGTCTTTCACACCCTTGCTGCAACTCAAGAAGTTCACCGCCATACCCGTCTCCACTCGAGAGGAAGCACGATGGTCCCGCCCACATCCAGAGGAGCCCCGTTTCCCCCTCGTAGCTCGAGATGAGGGATCCTTTCCCTGCTTTCAACGGGAAAGAATTCCCGGCGTTCCCGTCGCATCTCAAGAGGAGGCACTCTCAACAGGAAAGGCGAGAGGAACTCCATGGTCGTACCACCATTCCAAGAGTCCCGCAGATGTCTCAGTCCATTCCAGAGGAACCTCTTTGCCCTGCACTGGCTCATCTTTCACGCCAGGATCGACTCACACCACGGTGGCACGTGGGACAGCCCTGTGGGAAAGCCTCGAGGGAAAGCCTCGAGGGAAAACCACAGATCCTTTGATCCACGCGAAGGGAAGCGTGACATTGCTGCTACAGCCTGGAAGGAAAGCGCACGTGCATGCCCCCACTCGAGACGAGGCCTGACTCCCCTGGGGAGACTCCAGAAGTACCCAAAGATCCATGTCAGCCCCTGAGAGGAATCCTCGGTTCCGGCCCTGACTCCACACAAGGTTTTTGGCCCCGGTATCGACGGGAGAGGAATCCCGAGAGGCCCCCTAGCAACTCGCATGGGGACTGGCCTCTCCTGAGGCCACCAGGGCGGGTCCCTGAGGTCCCCGTCGTAACTCGAGAACACCTGCCGCAACTCGAGAAAATCCAGGAAGTTCACCATTCCAGGCGAGATGAGGCCTATTTCCGATGAGGCATCTGGAGACTAATGACACCAAACCTCTGGAACTTCGGAAGGGTCTTTCACACCCTTGCTGCAACTCAAGAAGTTCACCGCCATACCCGTCTCCACTCGAGAGGAAACACGATGGTCCCGCCCACATCCAGAGGAGCCCCGTTTCCACATCGTAGCTCGAGATGTGGGATCCTTTCCCTGCTTTCAACGGGAAAGAATTCCCGGCGTTCCCGTCGCATCTCAAGAGGAGGCACTCTCAACAGGAAAGGCGAGAGGAACTCCATGGTCGTACCACCATTCCAAGAGTCCCCCAGATGTCTCAGTCCATTCCAGAGGAACCTCTTTGCCCTGCACTGGCTCATCTTTCACGCCGAGGATCGACTCACACCACGGTGGCACGTGGGACAGCCCTGTGGGAAAGCCTCGAGGGAAAACCACAGATCCTTTGATCCACGCGACGGGAAGCGTGACATTGCTGCTACAGCCTGGAAGGAAAGCGCACGTGCATGCCCCCACTCGAGACGAGGCCTGACTCCCCTGGGGAGACTCCACAAGTACCCAAAGATCCATGTCAGCCCCTGAGAGGAATCCTCGGTTCCGGCCCTGACTCCACACAAGGTTTTTGGCCCCGGTA
This sequence comes from Capricornis sumatraensis, assembly GCF_032405125.1. Lineage (NCBI taxonomy): Eukaryota > Metazoa > Chordata > Mammalia > Artiodactyla > Bovidae > Capricornis > Capricornis sumatraensis. The sequence goes on along the minus strand of NW_027184616.1, from coordinate 973,228 downwards.
TCGACGGGAGAGGAATCCCGAGAGGCCCCCTAGCAACTCGCATGGGGACTGGCCTCTCCTGAGGCCACCAGGGCGGGTCCCTGAGGTCCCCGTCGTAACTCGAGAACACCTGCCGCAACTCGAGAAAATCCAGGAAGTTCACCCTTCCAGGCGAGATGAGGCCTATTTCCGATGAGGCATCTGGAGACTAATGACACCAAACCTCTGGAACTTCGGAAGGGTCTTTCAAACCCTTGCTGCAACTCAAGAAGTTCACCGCCATACCCGTCTCCACTCGAGAGGAAACACGATGGTCCCGCCCACATCCAGAGGAGCCCCGTTTCCCCATCGTAGCCCCAGATGTGGGATCCTTTCCCTGCTTTCAACAGGAAAGAATTCCCGGCGTTCCCGTCGCATCTCAAGAGGAGGCACTCTCAACAGGAAAGGCGAGAGTAACTCCATGGTCGTACCACCATTCCAAGAGTCCCCCAGATGTCTCAGTCCATTCCAGAGGAACCTCTTTGCACTGCACTGGCTCATCTTTCACGCCGAGGATCGACTCACACCACGGTGGCACGTTGGACAGCCCTGTGGGAAAGCCTCGAGGGAAAACCACAGATCCTTTGATCCACGCGACGGGAAGCGTGACATTGCTGCTACAGCCTGGAAGGAAATCACACGTGCATGCCCCCACTCGAGACGAGGCCTGACTCCCCTGGGGAGACTCCACAAGTACCCAAAGATCCATGTCAGCCCCTGAGAGGAATCCTCGGTTCCGGCCCTGACTCCACACAAGGTTTTTGGCCCCGGTATCGACGGGAGAGGAATCCCGAGAGGCCCCCTAGCAACTCGCATGGGGACTGGCCTCTCCTGAGGCCACCAGGGCGGGTCCCTGAGGTCCCCGTCGTAACTCGAGAACACCTGCCGCAACTCGAGAAAATCCAGGAAGTTCTCCCTTCCAGGCGAGATGAGGCCTATTTCCGATGAGGCGTCTGGAGACTAATGACACCTAACCTCTGGAACTTCGAAAGGGTCTTTCACACCCTTGCTGCAACTCAAGAAGTTCACCGCCATACCCGTCTCGACTCGAGAGGAAGCACGATGGTCCGCCCACATCCAGAGGAGCCCCGTTTCCCCCTCGTAGCTCGAGATGAGGGATCCTTTCCCTGCTTTCAACGGGAAATAATTCCCGGCGTTCCGGTCGCCTCTCAAGAGGAGGCACTCTCAACAGGAAAGGCGAGAGGAACTCCATGGTCGTACCACCATTCCAAGAGTCCCCCAGATGTCTCAGTCCATTCCAGAGGAAGCTCTTTGCCCTGCACTGGCTCATCTTTCACGCCGAGGATCGACTCACACCACGGTGGCACGTGGGACAGCCCTGTGGGAAAGCCTCGAGGAAAGCCTCGAGGGAAAACCACAGATCCTTTGATCCACGCCACGGGAAGCGTGACATTGCTGCTACAGCCTGGAAGGAAAGCGCACGTGCATGCCCCCACTCGAGACGAGGCCTGACTCCCCTGTGGAGACTCCAGAAGTACCCAAAGATCCATGTCAGCTCCTGAGAGGAATCCTCGGTTCCGGCCCTGACTCCACACAAGGTTTTTGGCCCCGGTATCGACGGGAGAGGAATCCCGAGAGGCCCCCTAGCAACTCGCATGGGGACTGGCCTCTCCTGAGGCCACCAGTGCGGGTCCCTGAGGTCCCCGTCGTAACTCCAGAACAGCTGCCGCAACTCGAGAAAATCCAGGAAGTTCTCCCTTCCAGGCGAGATTAGGCCTATTTCCGATGAGGCGTCTGGAGACTAATGACACCTAACCTCTGGAACTTCGAAAGGGTCTTTCACACCCTTGCTGCAACTCAAGAAGTTCACCGCCATACCCGTCTCGACTCGAGAGGAAGCACGATGGTCCCGCCCACATCCAGAGGAGCCCCGTTTCCCCCTCGTAACTCGAGATGAGGGATCCTTTCCCTGCTTTCAACGGGAAAGAATTCCCGGCGTTCCCGTCGCATCTCAAGAGGAGGCACTCTCAACAGGAAAGGCGAGAGGAACTCCATGGTCGTACCACCATTCCAAGAGTCCCCCAGATGTCTCAGTCCATTCCAGAGGAACCTCTTTGCCCTGCACTGGCTCATCTTTCACGCCGAGGATCGACTCACACCACGGTGGCACGTGGGACAGCCCTGTGGGAAAGCCTCGAGGGAAAACCACAGATCGTTTGATCCACGCGACGGGAAGCGTGACATTGCTGCTACAGCCTGGAAGGAAATCGCACGTGCATGCCCCCACTCGAGACGAGGCCTGACTCCCCTGGGGAGACTCCAGAAGTACCCAAAGATCCATGTCAGCTTCTGAGAGGAATCCTCGGTTCCGGCCCTTACTCCACACAAGGTTTTTGTCCCCGGTATCGACGGGAGAGGAATCCCGAGAGGCCCCCTAGCAACTCGCATGGGGACTGGCCTCTCCTGAGGCCACCAGGGCGGGTCCCTGAGGTCCCCGTCGTAACTCGAGAACACCTGCCGCAACTCGAGAAAATCCAGGAAGTTCACCCTTCCAGGCGAGATGAGGCCTATTTCCGATGAGGCATCTGGAGACTAATGACACCAAACCTCTGGAACTTCGGAAGGGTCTTTCAAACCCTTGCTGCAACTCAAGAAGTTCACCGCCATACCCGTCTCCACTCGAGAGGAAACACGATGGTCCCGCCCACATCCAGAGGAGCCCCGTTTCCCCATCGTAGCCCCAGATGTGGGATCCTTTCCCTGCTTTCAACGGGAAAGAATTCCCGGCGTTCCCGTCGCATCTCAAGAGGAGGCACTCTCAACAGGAAAGGCGAGAATAACTCCATGGTCGTACCACCATTCCAAGAGTCCCCCAGATGTCTCAGTCCATTCCAGAGGAACCTCTTTGCACTGCACTGGCTCATCTTTCACGCCGAGGATCGACTCACACCACGGTGGCACGTTGGACAGCCCTGTGGGAAAGCCTCGGGGAAAACCACAGATCCTTTGATCCACGCGACGGGAAGCGTGACATTGCTGCTACAGCCTGGAAGGAAATCACACGTGCATGCCCCCACTCGAGACGAGGCCTGACTCCCCTGGGGAGACTCCACAAGTACCCAAAGATCCATGTCAGCCCCTGAGAGGAATCCTCGGTTCCGGCCCTGACTCCACACAAGGTTTTTGGCCCCGGTATCGACGGGAGAGGAATCCCGAGAGGCCCCCTAGCAACTCGCATGGGGACTGGCCTCTCCTGAGGCCACCAGGGCGGGTCCCTGAGGTCCCCGTCGTAACTCGAGAACACCTGCCGCAACTCGAGAAAATCCAGGAAGTTCTCCCTTCCAGGCGAGATGAGGCCTATTTCCGATGAGGCGTCTGGAGACTAATGACACCTAACCTCTGGAACTTCGAAAGGGTCTTTCACACCCTTGCTGCAACTCAAGAAGTTCACCGCCATACCCGTCTCGACTCGAGAGGAAGCACGATGGTCCGCCCACATCCAGAGGAGCCCCGTTTCCCCCTCGTAGCTCGAGATGAGGGATCCTTTCCCTGCTTTCAACGGGAAATAATTCCCGGCGTTCCGGTCGCCTCTCAAGAGGAGGCACTCTCAACAGGAAAGGCGAGAGGAACTCCATGGTCGTACCACCATTCCAAGAGTCCCCCAGATGTCTCAGTCCATTCCAGAGGAAGCTCTTTGCCCTGCACTGGCTCATCTTTCACGCCGAGGATCGACTCACACCACGGTGGCACGTGGGACAGCCCTGTGGGAAAGCCTCGAGGAAAGCCTCGAGGGAAAACCACAGATCCTTTGATCCACGCCACGGGAAGCGTGACATTGCTGCTACAGCCTGGAAGGAAAGCGCACGTGCATGCCCCCACTCGAGACGAGGCCTGACTCCCCTGTGGAGACTCCAGAAGTACCCAAAGATCCATGTCACCCCTGAGAGGAATCCTCGGTTCCGGCCCTGACTCCACACAAGGTTTTTGGCCCCGGTATCGACGGGAGAGGAATCCCGAGAGGCCCCCTAGCAACTCGCATGGGGACTGGCCTCTCCTGAGGCCACCAGTGCGGGTCCCTGAGGTCCCCGTCGTAACTCCAGAACAGCTGCCGCAACTCGAGAAAATCCAGGAAGTTCTCCCTTCCAGGCGAGATTAGGCCTATTTCCGATGAGGCGTCTGGAGACTAATGAAACCTAACCTCTGGAACTTCGAAAGGGTCTTTCACACCCTTGCTGCAACTCAAGAAGTTCACCGCCATACCCGTCTCGACTCGAGAGGAAGCACGATGGTCCCGCCCACATCCAGAGGAGCCCCGTTTCCCCCTCGTAACTCGAGATGAGGGATCCTTTCCCTGCTTTCAACGGGAAAGAATTCCCGGCGTTCCCGTCGCATCTCAAGAGGAGGCACTCTCAACAGGAAAGGCGAGAGGAACTCCATGGTCGTACCACCATTCCAAGAGTCCCCCAGATGTCTCAGTCCATTCCAGAGGAACCTCTTTGCCCTGCACTGGCTCATCTTTCACGCCGAGGATCGACTCACACCACGGTGGCACGTGGGACAGCCCTGTGGGAAAGCCTCGAGGGAAAACCACAGATCCTTTGATCCACGCGACGGGAAGCGTGACATTGCTGCTACAGCCTGGAAGGAAATCGCACGTGCATGCCCCCACTCGAGACGAGGCCTGACTCCCCTGGGGAGACTCCAGAAATACCCAAAGATCCATGTCAGCTTCTGAGAGGAATCCTCGGTTCCGGCCCTGACTCCACACAAGGTTTTTGTCCCCGGTATCGACGGGAGAGGAATCCCGAGAGGCCCACTAGCAACTCGCATGGGGACTGGCCTCTCCTGAGGCCACCAGGGCGGGTCCCTGAGGTCCCCGTCGTAACTCGAGAACACCTGCCGCAACTCGAGAAAATCCAGGAAGTTCACCCTTCCAGGCGAGATGAGGCCTATTTCCGATGAGGCATCTGGAGACTAATGACACCAAACCTCTGGAACTTCGAAAGGATCTTTCACACCCTTGCTGCAACTCAAGAATTCACCACCATACCCGTCACCACTCGAGAGGAAACACGATGGTCCCGCCCACATCCAGAGGAGCCCCGTTTCCCCATCGTAGCTCGAGATGTGGGATCCTTTCCCTGCTTTCAACGGGAAAGAATTCCCGGCGTTCCCGTCGCATCTCAAGAGGAGGCACTCTCAACAGGAAAGGCGAGAGGAACTCCATGGTCGTACCACCATTCCAAGAGTCCCCCAGATGTCTCAGTCCATTCCAGAGGAACCTCTTTGCCCTGCACTGGCTCATCTTTCACGCCGAGGATCGACTCACACCACGGTGGCACGTGGGGCAGCCCTGTGGGAAAGCCTCGAGGAAAGCCTCGAGGGAAAACCACAGATCCTTTGATCCACGCGACGGGAAGCGTGACATTTCTGCCACAGCCTGGAAGGAAAGCGCACGTGCATGCCCCCACTGGAGACGAGGCCTGACTCCCCTGGGGAGACTCCAGAAGTACCCAAAGATCCATGTCAGCCCCTGAGAGGAATCCTCGGTTCCGGCCCTGACTCCACACAAGGTTTTTGGCCCCGGTATCGACGGGAGAGGAATCCCGAGAGGCCCCCTAGCAACTCGCATGGGGACTGTCCTCTCCTGAGGCCACCAGGGCGGGTCCCTGAGGTCCCCGTCGTAACTCGAGAACACCTGCCGCAACTCGAGAAAATCCAGGAAGTTCTCCCTTCCAGGCGAGATTAGGCCTATTTCCGATGAGGCGTCTGGAGACTAATGACACCTAACCTCTGGAACTTCGAAAGGGTCTTTCACACCCTTGCTGCAACTCAAGAAGTTCACCGCCATACCCGTCTCCACTCGAGAGGAAGCACGATGGTCCCGCCCACATCCAGAGGAGCCCCGTTTCCCCCTCGTAGCTCGAGATGAGGGATCCTTTCCCTGCTTTCAACGGGAAAGAATTCCCGGCGTTCCCGTCGCATCTCAAAAGGAGGCACTCTCAACAGGAAAGGCGAGAGGAACTCCATGGTCGTACCACCATTCCAAGAGTCCCCCAGATGTCTCAGTCCATTCCAGCGGAACCTCTTTGCCCTGCACTGGCTCATCTTTCACGCCAGGATCGACTCACACCACGGTGGCACGTTGGACAGCCCTGTGGGAAAGCCTCGAGGGAAAGCCTCGAGGGAAAACCACAGATCCTTTGATCCACGCGACGGGAAGCGTGACATTTCTGCCACAGCCTGGAAGGAAAGCGCACGTGCATGCCCCCACTCGAGACGAGGCCTGACTCCCCTGGGGAGACTCCAGAAGTACCCAAAGATCCATGTCAGCCCCTGAGAGGAATCCTCGGTTCCGGCCCTGACTCCACACAAGTTTTTGGCCCCGGTATCGACGGGAGAGGAATCCCGAGAGGCCCCCTAGCAACTCGCATGGGGACTGGCCTCTCCTGAGGCCACCAGGGCGGGTCCCTGAGTTCCCCGTCGTAACTCGAGAACACCTGCCGCAACTCGAGAAAATCCAGGAAGTTCACCCTTCCAGGCGAGATGAGGCCTATTTCCGATGAGGCGTCTGGAGACTAATGACATCTAACCTCTGGAACTTCGAAAAGGTCTTTCACACCCTTGCTGCAACTCAAGAAGTTCACCGCCATACCCGTCTCCACTCGAGGGGAAGCACGATGGTCCCGCCCACATCCAGAGGAGCCCCGTTTCCCCCTCGTAGCTCGAGATGAGGGATCCTTTCCCTGCTTTCAACGGGAAAGAATTCCCGGCGTTCCCGTCCCATCTCAAGAGGAGGCACTCTCAACAGGAAAGGCGAGAGGAACTCCATGGTCGTACCACCATTCCAAGAGTCCCCCAGATGTCTCAGTCCATTCCAGCGGAACCTCTGTGCCCTGCACTGGCTCATCTTTCACGCCAGGATCGACTCACACCACGGTGGCACGTGGGACAGCCCTGTTGGAAAGCCTCGAGGGAAAGCCTCGAGGGAAAACCACAGATCCTTTGATCCACGCGAAGGGAAGCGTGACATTGCTGCTACAGCCTGGAAGGAAAGCGCACGTGCATGCCCCCACTCGAGACGAGGCCTGACTCCCCTGTGGAGACTCCAGAAGTACCCAAAGATCCATGTCAGCCCCTGAGAGGAATCCTCGGTTCCGGCCCTGACTCCACACAAGGTTTTTGGCCCCGGAATCGATGGGAGAGGAATCCCGAGAGGCCCCCTAGCAACTCGCATGGGGACTGGCCTCTCCTGAGGCCACCAGTGCGGGTCCCTGAGGTCCCCGTCGTAACTCCAGAACAGCTGCCGCAACTCGAGAAAATCCAGGAAGTTCTCCCTTCCAGGCGAGATTAGGCCTATTTCCGATGAGGCGTCTGGAGACTAATGACACCTAACCTCTGGAACTTCGAAAGGGTCTTTCACACCCTTGCTGCAACTCAAGAAGTTCACCGCCATACCCGTCTCGACTCGAGAGGAAGCACGATGGTCCCGCCCACATCCAGAGGAGCCCCGTTTCCCCCTCGTAGCTCGAGATGTGGGATCCTTTCCCTGCTTTCAACGGGAAAGAATTCCCGGCGTTCCCGTCGCATCTCAAGAGGAGGCACTCTCAACAGGAAAGGCGAGAGGAACTCCATGGTCGTACCACCATTCCAAGAGTCCCCCAGATGTCTCAGTCCATTCCAGAGGAACCTCTTTGCCCTGCACTGGCTCATCTTTCACGCCGAGGATCGATTCACACAACGGTGGCACGTGCGACAGCCCTGTGGGAAAGCCTCGAGGGAAAACCACAGATCCTTTGATCCACGCGACGGGAAGCGTGACATTGCTGCTACAGCCTGGAAGGAAAGCGCACGTGCATGCCCCCACTCGAGACGAGGCCTGACTCCCCTGGGGAGACTCCAGAAGTACCCAAAGATCCATGTCAACTCCTGAGAGGAATCCTCGGTTCCGGCCCTGACTCCACACAAGGTTTTTGGCCCCGGTATCGACGGGAGAGGAATCCGGAGAGGCCCCCTAGGAACTCGCATGGGGACTGGCCTCTCCTGAGGCCACCAGGGCGGGTCCCTGAGGTCCCCGTCGTAACTCGAGAACACCTGCCACATCTCGAGAAAATCCAGGAAGTTCTCCCTTCCAGGCGAGATGAGGCCTATTTCCGATGAGGCGTCTGGAGACTAATGACACCTAACCTCTAGAACTTCGAAAGGGTCTTTCACACCCTTGCTGCAACTCAAGAAGTTCACCGCCATACCCGTCTCCACTCGAGGGGAAGCACGATGGTCCCGCCCACATCCAGAGGAGCCCCGTTTCTCCCTCGTAGCTCGAGATGAGGGATCCTTTCCCTGCTTTCAACGGGAAAGTATTCCCGGCGTTCCCGTCGCATCTCAAGAGGAGGCACTCTCAACAGGAAAGGCGAGAGGAACTCCATGGTCGTACCACCATTCCAAGAGTCCCCCAGATGTCTCAGTCCATTCCAGAGGAACCTCTTTGCCCTGCACTGGCTCATCTTTCAAGCCGAGGATCGACTCACAACACGGTGGCACGTGGGACAGCCCTGTGGGAAAGCCTCGAGGGAAAGCCTCGAGGGAAAACCACAGATCCTTTGATCCACGCGACGGGAAGCGTGACATTGCTGCTACAGCCTGGAAGGAAAGCGCACGTGCATGCCCCCACTCGAGACGAGGCCTGACTCCCCTGAGGAGACTCCAGAAGTACCCAAAGATCCATGTCAGCCCCTGAGAGGAATCCTCGGTTCCGGCCCTGAATCCACACAAGCTTTTTGGCCCCGGTATCGACGGGAGAGGAATCCCGAGAGGCCCCCTAGCAACTCGCATGGGGACTGGCCTCTCCTGAGGGCACCAGGGCGGGTCCCTGAGGTCCCCGTCGTAACTCGAGAACACCTGCCGCAACTCGAGAAAATCCAGGAAGTTCTCCCTTCCAGGCGAGATGAGGCCTATTTCCGATGAGGCGTCTGGAGACTAATGACACCTAACCTCTGGAACTTCGAAAGGGTCTTTCACACCCTTGCTGCAACTCAAGAAGTTCACCGCCATACCCGTCTCCACTCGAGAGAAAGCACGATGGTCCCGCCCACATCCAGAGGAGCCCCGTTTCCCCCTCGTAGCTCGAGATGAGGGATCCTTTCCCTCCTTTCAAAGGGAAAGAATTCCCGGCGTTCCCGTCGCATCTCAAGAGGAGGCACTCTCAACAGGAAAGGCGAGAGGAACTCCATGGTCGTACCACCATTCCAAGAGTCCCCCAGATGTCTCAGTCCATTCCAGAGGAACCTCTTTGCCCTGCACTGGCTCATTTTTCACGCCGAGAATCGACTCACACCACGGTGTCACGTGGGACAGCCCTGTGGGAAAGCCTCGAGGGAAAGCCTCGAGGGAAAACCGCAGATCCTTTGATCCACGCGACGTGAAGCGTGACATTGCTGCTACAGCCTGGAAGGAAAGTGCACGTGCATGCCCCCACACGAGACGAGGCCTGTCTCCCCTGGCGAGACTCCAGAAGTACCCAAAGATCCATATCAGTCCCTGAGAGGAATCCTCGGTTCCAGCCCTGTCTCCACACAAGGTTTTTGGCCCCGGTATCGACGGGAGAGGAATCCCGAGGGGCCCCCTAGCAACACGCTTAGGGACTGGCCTCTCCTGAGGCCAACAGGGCGGGTCCCTGAGGTCCCCGTCGTAACTCGAGAACACCTGCCGCAACTCGAGAAAATCAAGGAAGTTCTCCCTTCCAGGCGAGATGAGGCCTATTTCCGATGAGGCGTCTGGAGACTAATGACACCTAACCTCTGGAACTTCGAAAGGGTCTTTCACACCCTTGCTGCAACTCAAGAAGTTCACCGCCATACCCGTCTCCACTCGAGAGAAAGCACGATGGTCCCGCCCACATCCAGAGGAGCCCCGTTTCCCCCTCGTAGCTCGAGATGTGGGATCCTTTCCCTGCTTTCAACGGGAAAATATTCCCGGCGTTCCCGTCGCATCTCAAGAGGAGGCACTCTCAACAGGAAAGGCGAGAGGAACTCCATGGTCGTACCACCATTCCAAGAGTCCCCCAGATGTCTCAGTCCATTCCAGAGGAACCTCTTTGCCCTGCACTGGCTCATCTTTCACGCCGAGGATCGACTCACACCACGGTGGCACGTGGGACAGCCCTGTGGGAAAGCCTCGAGGGAAAACCACAGATCATTTGATCCACGCGACAGGTAGCGTGACATTGCTGCTACAGCCTGGAAGGAAAATGCACGTGCATGCCCCCACTCGAGACGAGGCCTGACTCCCCTGGGGAGACTCCAGAAGTACCCAAAGATCCATGTCAGCCCCTGAGAGGAATCCTCGGTTCCGGCCCTGACTCCACACAAGGTTTTTGGCCCCGGTATCGACGGGAGAGGAATCCCGAGAGGCCCCCTAGCAACTCGCATAGGGACTGGCCTCTCCTGAGGCCACCAGGGCGGGTCCCTGAGGTCCCCGTCGTAACTCGAGAACACCTGCCGCAACTCGAGAAAATCCAGGAAGTTCTCCCTTCCAGGCGAGATGAGGCCTATTTCCGATGAGGCGTCTGGAGACTAATGACACCTTACCTCTGGAACTTCGAAAGGGTCTTTCACAGCCTTGCTGCAACTCAAGAAGTTCACCACCATACCCTGCCTGAAGCCAGTGTGAGGAATCCCGCCCGTGACAAGGTCATGAGGAAGGAAGCTGACATACGCAAGGCGTGCTCAGACTTCAGGGACCCCTCTGGATATTCCTAAGCATGTACCCCAGCAAAAATCTGCTGGCTTTTGTGCTCTGCTTTTCCACTTTTCTGATATTCTCTGGAAAAAAGTCAATTCAGGGTTTTAGTCTTCTGCATTTGAAAGGGATGTTTCAGTTAAACCCCTCTGATAGCTCTCTAGTCTGCCTAACAGGTTCCCCAGACCTCTTACAGCTTGTGAATTGCTTACAGCCCCCCAACCGCGAGAGGCACAAAGCTTACAGCTTGTGAATTGCTTACAGCCCCCCAACCGCGGGAGGCACAAAGCTTAAAAGCATCTTAAAGATACAGAGCCTTTTCTAAAGAGTTAAAAATTATATTGGTAGAGGGTTTTCACTGTTGACTCAAGGATTGCTGCCAGACCTCCTTATTCTTTATCTTTTAGGCACCTTGAAGGATGTTAATGTAAGCAGGATGTAGAAAAAGATACATAGTAGTTTTGATGTTAGCAACACTAGACTTTTGAGTTAATTGCTTCTCTTTTGCTATAAATCACTGCACTCCCTCTACTTGTTATAAGTTGCTGTATCCTTGCTGTCTAAGAATGTAACTTTCTTTAGTGCTTTCCGAGAGTGGCACCAGACCTTGGGAAGATCAACACAAATAAGTCTTGTGGTTGACAAACCCTTATCAGAAAAAAGGCTGTAAAATGTTAATTGGCCCTTTTGGTTGGAAGATGATGTAAATTACCTAAGACTTGTGTATACAATTAGGTATGCAGAGAGAAAAGCCTGGTTTTGATAAGAGTCTGGACTGCTAACGCTGCATAACTTTGTGTTACCCATTGATCTCCATGTTTTATCAAAAGTATAAAAGGCCTTCTGAACAATAAAGGACGGGACCAGATTCTCAGACCAGTTTCTCGGACTAGTCTCGGCCTGGTTTCTTGGGAATCTGGCTCCCCCCCTGTCTCTCTCTCTCTCTCTTTTTCTCTCCCTTTTCTTCCCTCTGCTCTTTACTTTAATTTCAGGCTGAATTTCCATCTGGGGCGCGGAGGCTCGCCAGGTCTACTTATTTGCCCTGGTTATTAAGATCCGCGAGAAAGGGAGCTTAAGGCGAGGCACCCTTAGATATTCAAGCGGGCACCGGTGGCCCAACGTAGATGGTGCAAATTCCTTGTCTGGAATTTTATTGGTCTTCCGCGTAAACCAAGCTATTCAGCCCTCTTTCTCCACTTAATCTTCCTACTGCACTACAGTTTCTTAATCTAATCTTATATTAATAAATAAACAAGTCTTTCCACGCCAACGCCGTCCACCCTTCGAATTCCCTGGATCCACCGGGGCTGGACCCTGGCAAGTGGCGCCCGGAACAGGCTATTCGAAGGTAGGTTCCTCGGAGCAAAAGCTCCCCCCGGAGCACTCTCTGTAGCTCCCCCCGGAGCACTCTCTGTTGCTCCCCCCGGAGCACTCTCTGTTGCTCCCCCCCGGAGTGACTTAATCACTCCCCCCGGAGTACTTTCGGGTACTCCCCCAGTGTTGAGTGTTCGGGACGGCTAGGACCCCACTCAGGGTGCCGCGGACCCCCCTGTAGGATAGACAGGGTGAGGAGGAGTGGGAAGTGTTCAAGGGTTTAAGAGAAACCTGGTGCTCTAGAGGTTGAAAAGAAACCTGCTATCTTAGGGTTGAAAACAAAACCCCCCTCGCCAAAGGTAAAACCTTTTTGTTGAGGTAGACTTTTCTATAAGACTTAATTTTCTGACATGGGTAACAGTGAATCAAAAGAAAGACAGCTTTTTACAGGAGTAATCTTGCAGTTACTAACTAAACGAGGAATTAAAGTTAAAAAATCCAATATTCATTCATTTTTTTCCTTTGTACAAGAACAGTGTCCCTGGTTTCCAGAAGAAGGCACTGTTAACTTAGACACCTGGGAGAGAGTAGGAAAACAACTAAAAACTTACCCTGCTGAACATGGCTCACAAAAGGTGCCTACTGACGCCTTTTCCTTATGGAATATAATTAGGGACGCTCTAGACCCTGCCCCTGAATCTGAAAAGGTACATCTTAAAGAGGAAAGTGCAGAGAAAAAGGTATCTATCGAAGAGGAGAGTGATGAAAAGGAGGCTACACCTAACTATCGGCAGTTGAGTCAAATGATAGCTGCAATGACTGCCCAAGAAAAGGTAATAGATAGAGATGACAAAAAAGAGCAGCTTTCAGATGAGGAAGATTTGGAAGAGGAAGTAAGTCAAGATCATTCTGATGAGGACTGGTCTTTATTAAATAAAGATGCTCCAAGGAGTTTAAGAGAAACTTCTCCAATTAGATTATCTGCTCCAAAGAGCTTAATAAAAACTTCCCCAACCAGACCACCTGCTTCCACAAATTCAAGAGAAATTTCCTTAATTAAGCCTTCTGCTTCCAGAGGCTCAAGACAAATGTCCCCCATCAGATTATATGCACCTGAGAGTTTAAGGCCAGATTCCCCAGATAAAACATCCGTAAGACCTAAACACAGAACGGATAAAAAATTCCCAAAGTACGAAGAAAGTGACATAGGACACCCCTTGCCCCCCCCTCCCTATAAGGGTGAGGGGCCTCCACTAGAAGCTCCCCGAAGAAGAGTTTTCTCTAGCCCAGATGATGAACTTGATCCCCACCTTGAGGCTTGTTTCCCCATAATATTTGGTGGAAGTGGTGGGAGAACAGCCCCCCACTGGGAACCCATTCCAATGAAAATGATTAAAGAACTCAAACAGGCTTGTGCTTTGTATGGGCCTAAAGCCCCGTACACTGTATCATTGGTGGAAGCTTTAGCGGGCAGATGGATGACACCCCATGACTGGAAGACAGTCGCTAAAGCTTGTCTGTCTGGAGGTCAATATGTACTTTGGAGAACTGAATATGAAGATCTAGCCCAAAAACAGGCTGATGCTAACCAAAAATATGGCCCAAGATATATTATAAAAAATATGTTGGCAGGGACTAATGATTTTGGAACACTTAGAGATCAAATGGGATTAGATAAAACCACTTTAGATCAAGTAACCGCCTGCGCCCTTGGGGCTTGGCGTTTGTTGCCTGAAGGGAAAGAATCTACCTCTTCCTTCTCAAATGTTAAACAAAAACCAGAAGAGCCATATGAAGACTTTATATCAAGACTTGCAGAGGCAGTCAACAGAGTAATTTCCAACACTGAGGCAGCTAGTATATTGATAAAACAACTGGCATTTGAAAATGCTAATTCTACCTGCCAGGCCATTTTACGTCCTATTAAAAAAACTGGGGAAATAATAGATTATATCAGGCAATGTGCAGATGTAGGACCAGCGATGATGCAGGGCGTTGCCATAGCTGCAGCCATAAAGGGAAATTCTTACCAGCAGGCAGTACAGTCCTTTTTTACAAATAGAAATAACCCGTCAAAGAGTCATTCCAGTAGTCCAGGCCAGAATATTGGTTTATCCAAGGCCTGCTTCTCTTGCGGACGGGAAGGGCACCTTATGCGAGCTTGTCCCCAAAAAGCAGCCGGTTCTTCTCTGCCGAATTCTCCCTCCCCGGCTGTGCCTACTAATCTCCCTAGATCTCTCTGCCCTCGTTGTCAAAAAGGATATCACTGGGCAAAAGAATGTAGGTCACAATTCCATAGAAATGGAGCCTTTTTGGGCCCCGACCAGCAGTCGGGAAACGGATTGAGGGGCCAGCCTCAGGCCCCGACAACAATTGGGGCAGCCTCACTGAACCCATTCATTCCCTTCGTCCCATCGCAGAACTCATCAGAGCAACCCCAGGCAGCGCAGGACTGGACCTCAGTTCCACCACCTCAGCAATATTAACACCAGATAGCCCCACTGTAAAAATACCTACAGGAGTTAAAGGCCCATTACCAACAGGTTTAGTAGGAATTATACTAGGCAGAAGTTCCTTAGCTATGCAAGGTCTCACAATCATCCCTGGAGTAATTGACTCAGATTATACAGGAGAAATCCAGATAATGATTTCACCCCCAACTAAAACTTTCCAAATACATCAGGGACAAAGAATAGCCCAACTTTTGCTTTTGCCTTACCACACTGCAATTGGGCGCACAGCTACTCAAAATGAAAGGCAGGATAAAGGATTTGGGTCTAGTGATATGGTTTTTTGGATAACAGAAATTACTCAGAAACGTCCTATGAAGACTATCCTGATTAATGGCAAGTCTATTGTGGGGTTATTAGACACAGGAGCAGATGTTTCTTGCATTTCAGGAAAAGACTGGCCCAGCTCCTGGCCCACACATACTACTGAAAATAACTTGGTGGGGATAGGAAGAGCCCCCACAATAGCCAAAAGTGCAAAAATTTTAGATTGGCAATTTGAGGATACCCGTGGAACTTTCCAACCTTATGTCGTTCCTTCGCTCCCCCTTACCCTGTGGGGGAGGGACGTGCTATCTCAAATGGGAGTGTTACTTTTTAGCCCTGATGATAAAGTGACCTCTCAGATGTTGCAGATGGGCTATGATCCATCAAAAGGATTGGGTAAACAACAGACAGGAATAATTGAGCCAATTTGCCCAACTCCTCGCAAGCTACGTGCTGGATTGGGATATCCAAATTTATAATTGAGGCCATTGTTTTTGCTGCCGACCCCATCACATGGAAATCTCAAGATCCGGTGTGGGTAGAACAGTGGCCTCTGCATAAGGAAAAATTATTGGCAGCTAAAGCATTAATCTTTGAACAATTAGAATTGGGACATATTGAGCCCTCCAATAGCCCCTGGAACACTCCTATTTTTGTCATTAAGAAAAAATCTGGTAAATGGCGACTTTTACAGGATTTGAGAGCTATTAATGCCACCATGGAGGACATGGGGGCCTTACAGCCTGGGCTCCCTTCCCCAGTAGCCGTTCCAGAGGGATATAATATAATTGTTATTGATTTACAAGATTGTTTTTTCACTATTCCCTTAAATCCTGAGGATAAAAAGCGATTTGCCTTTAGTCTGCCATCAGAAAATCTTAAACATCCTTATTTACGGTTTCAGTGGAAGGTTCTGCCTCAGGGAATGAAAAATAGCCCTACTTTATGCCAAAAATTTGTTAATGCCGCTCTAGAAGATACTAGGGCTAAATATGAACACGTGTATATGATTCACTATATGGATGATATTTTAATAGCTCATCCTGATAGAGTTCACCTGCAGACTGTGCTCCAGGACCTGACCCAGGCATTGACAGACAGAGGCCTAAAAATTGCCCCAGAAAAAATTCAAATCAATCCGCCCATAACTTACTTAGGAAGAGTCATAAATTCGGAAACGGTGACTCATACCCCGCTGCAATTGAGAAAAGACCATCTTATTACTTTAAATGATTATCAAAAACTCTTAGGTGATATTAATTGGATTAGACCATATTTAAAATTAACCACTGCCGAATTAAAACCTCTTTTTAACACTTTACGCGGGGATCCTGATCCAACCTCAAAAAGACAATTAACAGCTGAGGCTCAAGAAGCCCTAGGCAAAGTAGAAGCAGCCTTATCAAATAGCTATGTAAAAAGAATTGATTTGACGATGACGTGGCAGTTCCTTTGCCTAGCTACTCCAACGGCGCCTACGGGAGTTCTGTGGCAACGCGGCCCTTTAGAATGGATCCATCTTCCTACCCAAGCTAAAAAAGTCGTGGCTTCTTATCCTGGTTTAATTGCCACATTAATGCTAAAAGGAAGGAAGCGGAGCATTGAATTGTTTGGTAAAGAGCCATCAGAGATTGTAATTCCATATAATAAGGAGCAGCTTGATGCTCTTTTAATGTTTGATGAAGACTGGCAGATTGCCATAGGGAATTACTGTGGTCAAATTTTGCATCATTTACCCTCGCATGTTTTACTAAATTTTATGTCTAACCATCCAGTTATTTTTCCTGTCCGGTGTAAACAGTTCCCTATTTCAGATGCTCAGGTAGTCTTTACTGATGGATCGGCTAACGGTAGAGCCTCTATAGTCACAAGAGATCATCAAAAACTTTTGGAAACACAAGAAACTTCAGCTCAAAGGGCTGAAATCACAGCTGTTATTGAGGCCTTTGTTATGTTTGCGGAGAAAGAATTTAACCTTTATTCTGACTCTCAGTATGTGGTCAGGCTGTTTCCACACATTGAGACTGCAGTTTTGCCTGAAAACAAAACTGCTATCTTCCATTTGTTAACTAAACTGCAGCAGCAAATATGGAAAAGAAATCGGGCGTTCTTTATCGGCCACATTCGGGCTCATTCCGGCCTGCCTGGCCCTTTAAATGCTCTCAATGAATTGGCAGATTCGTTAACCAGGATTTCAGTGGCTTCTGTTTTTGAAGAAGCTCGAGCTTCTCACTCACTTCATCACCAAAATGCCACTGCCTTACGATACCAGTTTCAAATTCCTCGAGAATCTGCCCGAGAGATTGTTCGTTCTTGTTCACATTGTCCTACTACCGTGAATGCTTTGCCTCTGGGAGTTAACCCTCGCGGTCTCAAACCTAATGCACTCTGGCAAATGGATGTAACCCATGTCTCTTCATTTGGAAAACTGTCTTTTGTTCATGTAACTGTAGATACCTTCTCTCATGTTATTATTGCCACTGCTCGTACAGGGGAAGCAGTTAAAGATGTAATACAACATCTTTTTACATGCTTTTCCTATCTGGGCTTGCCAAAAGCTTTAAAAACTGATAATGCTCCTGCTTACACTTCTAAATCTTTTCAGCAATTCTGTACAAGATTTCAAATTAAACATAACACCGGCATCCCTTATAACCCACAAGGACAAGCCATTGTGGAAAGAGCACATCAAACACTGAAAATCCATATTCAAAAACTAAAAGAAGGGGAATTTAAATATAGTTCCCCCCATCAGATTTTGCAACATGCTCTTTTCGTAATAAATAACTTAAATGCTGATTCATCCGGAAACACTGCAATGCTTCGCCATTGGTGCCCAGAGCAATTGAATGCAAAACCATTAGTAAAATGGAGGGACCTTCTTTCCGGACAATGGAAAGGTCCTGACCCCTTATTAACCAATGGGCGAGGGTATGCTTGTGTTTTTCCACAGGACGCGGACGCTCCGATTTGGGTTCCAGACAGACTAATTCGCCATGTCTCAGCTCCCCGGATACCAGAATCCCCCGCCACCGCGATCTCTAAAAAGGAAGAAACTCCCTCTTCCCCCGCTCCCTCCGCCAGCACGGGAAACGCCGCTGACCCCAGGACAGCTGACATTGGAGATCCCGGATAGGCGCGGATCGGAGCCACCCACTGGACAGATGTCACGACTTCAGATACAGGATATTGCACCCCCTGATTTTTTGCCTCGCAGGAATCCATTAGGACGCCCAGCTCAGTCAACCCAACAAGCCTCCTTGCCCACCTGGGGACAGATTAAAGCTCTCTGTCGCCAGGCACAGGGGATAGCTACCCTACAGGGATCGTCAGTCTCTCCTGAAAAGGTGTTTATTGCCATGCTTGCCTTGCTCTCTTGCCAGGTAAGCGCTGCTCCCATTCCAACCAAATATTGGGCGTTTCTCCCGGATCCTCCAACTTTCCAAGTTGTTACTTGGAACAGTGACCCCATACGAGTTAGTACAGACCAGCCTCGCCTTTTGGGAGGATCTTATACTTCCTATACAAAAGACCAATACCCTATTAATTTCAATTATACCTTTAAAGGACTAGCAGATGATTTTCCTGTCTGCTTTAATTTTCCTCCTGGCCTTACAGGAGACTTCTTTACCAAGACAGGATGCATTGGAGCCTCCACAAAAGCAGTTATGACAGATTCCCCAACCTCTAAATTTGCATCTATAGGGGATCGGTCTGCTTGGATATTACGAGCCCGTATGCCTGGGGTCCTTGGCCCCTATAAGTCTTTGTCTCTCAAAACTCCATCAGAATATCCAAATTGTGATGATGTTGCTCCCTCAGATGTTATTTGGAAAACTATAGATGATCATTCAGGATATCCGATTTGGAAATCTTGTATTTATAATTCGAGAGTAGATTACAATATGCCGGGAGGAAGAAATTGTGCGATTCAGGACTGGAGCAACCCAAATCCAGGTCAAGACCCTGAGTCTGACGATGACTTTATCAATAGATTGGATAATTGGAAAGAATATTCAAGTTCTTGGCCGTTAGTTGCCACCAGACGGCATCATAACCAATTTGTTCCCCCTATGCTGTCTTATATAACTAGAGGTAAAACCTTTTGGCAGCCAGAAATTTGGAGAGCCCTTGCGGCTACCGCCCCTATTATTTTAATCCGACCAAAAAATACCTCTATTTACTCTATTTTAGCTTGTCTACCCTCTCCTTATGTTTTTCTTTTCACTAATGATTCTGAAAGACTTAACATACAATTGAATTATACAGGTGGACCCCATGTAGTGTCTTGTGAACAATGTATGCTTTCATCCTGTTTAACTCCTCAATATAAAGTTTGCTCTTTCATGGTTTTAAAACGTCCGCCCTATCTCATGGTACCTGTAACTGTAGCCACGTATTGGTATGATAACCATGGCCTAGCTGTACTGCAACAGCTACAAGATTTAATGCGAACACGACGGTTTGTGGGCTTACTTGTTTTGGGAATATCAGCTTTGATAACCGCAATTACTTCTGTTACTGTGGCGGCATTATCATTGTCTCAACAAGTGTATACTGCCCAATATGTTGACACCGTATCCAAAAATGTTTCTCTAACGCTGGCAACCCAGGAAATTATAGATAGGAAGCTAGAAATAAGGATTGATGCCTTAGAAGAAGCAGTAATGCATATTGGGAATGAATTACAGAGTCTGAAAATGAAATTGGCTCTTTCATGTCATGCCGATTACCGGTGGATATGTGTTACATCCCTGAAAGTAAATGAGACAGATTTTAAATGGGAGAGGGTCAAAAATCATATTTTAGGTGTCTGGAACAGCTCAGATATTAGTTTAGATTTAGGGAAACTTCATAATCAGATTCAGACCTTGGAACACTCCCGATTAGATTTTACCGCCGCAGGAGAAGCCAATGACTTTTTCCACACCTTCTCTGACTTCATTTCTGGAAAAACTCTTCTGACTACTGTCTCTAGCTATGCTGCTGTGGGTGCCATAATCCTGCTCCTTGTAATCGTGCTTCCTTGTGTTGTCAGGACTCTTCGGCAGAGCATTCGGAATCTCGCGACTGAACTGCACCTAATTTTTTTAAAAAACTAATAAAGAAGGGGGAGTTGCTGGAAGCCAGTGTGAGGAATCCCGCCCGTGACAAGGTCATGAGGAAGGAAGCTGACATACGCAAGGCGTGCTCAGACTTCAGGGACCCCTCTGGATATTCCTAAGCATGTACCCCAGCAAAAATCTGCCGGCTTTTGTGCTCTGCTTTTCCACTTTTCTGATATTCTCTGGAAAAAAGTCAATTCAGGGTTTTAGTCTTCTGCATTTGAAAGGGATGTTTCAGTTAAACCCCTCTGATAGCTCTCTAGTCTGCCTAACAGGTTCCCCAGACCTCTTACAGCTTGTGAATTGCTTACAGCCCCCCAACCGCGAGAGGCACAAAGCTTACAGCTTGTGAATTGCTTACAGCCCCCCAACCGCGGGAGGCACAAAGCTTAAAAGCATCTTAAAGATACAGAGCCTTTTCTAAAGAGTTAAAAATTATATTGGTAGAGGGTTTTCACTGTTGACTCAAGGATTGCTGCCAGACCTCCTTATTCTTTATCTTTTAGGCACCTGGAAGGATGTTAATGTAAGCAGGATGTAGAAAAAGATACATAGTAGTTTTGATGTTAGCAACACTAGACTTTTGAGTTAATTGCTTCTCTTTTGCTATAAATCACTGCACTCCCTCTACTTGTTATAAGTTGCTGTATCCTTGCTGTCTAAGAATGTAACTTTCTTTAGTGCTTTCCGAGAGTGGCACCAGACCTTGGGAAGATCAACACAAATAAGTCTTGTGGTTGACAAACCCTTATCAGAAAAAAGGCTGTAAAATGTTAATTGGCCCTTTTGGTTGGAAGATGATGTAAATTACCTAAGACTTGTGTATACAATTAGGTATGCAGAGAGAAAAGCCTGGTTTTGATAAGAGTCTGGACTGCTAACGCTGCATAACTTTGTGTTACCCATTGATCTCCATGTTTTATCAAAAGTATAAAAGGCCTTCTGAACAATAAAGGACGGGACCAGATTCTCAGACCAGTTTCTCGGACTAGTCTCGGCCTGGTGTCTTGGGAATATGGCTCCCCCCGTGTCTCTCTCTCTCTCTCTTTTTCTCTCCCTTTTCTTCCCTCTGCTCTTTACTTTAATTTCAGGCTGAATTTCCATCTGGGGCGCGGAGGCTCGCCAGGTCTACTTATTTGCCCTGGTTATTAAGATCCGCGAGAAAGGGAGCTTAAGGCGAGGCACCCTTAGATATTCAAGCGGGCACCGGTGGCCCAACGTAGATGGTGCAAATTCCTTGTCTGGAATTTTATTGGTCTTCCGCGTAAACCAAGCTATTCAGCCCTCTTTCTCCACTTAATCTTCCTACTGCACTACAGTTTCTTAATCTAATCTTATATTAATAAATAAACAAGTCTTTCCACGCCAACGCCGTCCACCCTTCGAATTCCCTGGATCCACCTGGGCTGGACCCCGGCAATACCCGTCTCCACTAGAGAGGAAGCACGATGGTCCCGCCCACATCCAGAGGAGCCCCGTTTCCCCCTCGTAGCTCGAGATGAGGGATCCTTTCCCTGCTTTCAATGGGAAAGAATTCCCGGCGTTCCCGTCGCATCTCAAGAGGAGGCACTCTCAACAGGAAAGGCGAGAGGAACTCCATGGTCGTACCACCATTCCAAGAGTCCCCCAGATGTCTCAGTCCATTCCAGAGGAACCTCTGTGCCCTGCACTGGCTCATCTTTCACGCCGAGGATCGACTCACACCACGGTGGCACGTGGGACAGCCCTGTGGGAAAGCCTCGAGGGAAAACCACAGATCCTTTGATCCACGCGACGGGAAGCGTGACATTGATGCTACAGCCTGGAAAGAAAACGCACGTGCATGCCCCCACTCGAGACGAGGCCTGACTCCCCTGCGGAGACTCCAGAAGTACCCAAAGATCCATGTCAGCCCCTGAGAGGAATCCTCGTTTCCGGCCCTGACTGCACACAAGGTTTTTGGCCCCGGTATCGACGGGAGAGGAATCCCGCGAGGCCCCCTAGCAACTCGCATGTGGACTGGCCTCTCCTGAGGACACCAGGGCGGGTCCCTGAGGTCCCCGTCGTAACTCGAGAACACCTGCCGCATCTCGAGAAAATCCAGGAAGTTCTCCCTTCCAGGCGAGATGAGGCCTATTTCCGATGAGGCGTCTGGAGACTAATGACACCTAACCTCTGGAACTTCGAAAGGGTCTTTCACACCCTTGCTGCAACACAAGAAGTTCACTTCCATACCCGTCTCCACTCGAGAGGAAGCAGGATGGTCCCGCCCACATCCAGAGGAGCCCCGTTTCCCCCTCGTAGCTCGAGATGAGGGATCCTTTGCCTGCTTTCAACGGGAAAGAATTCCCGGCGTTCCCGTCGCATCTCAAGAGGAGGCACTCTCAACAGGAAAGGCGAGAGGAACTCCATGGTCGTACCACCATTCCAAGAGTCCCCCAGATGTCTCAGTCCATTCCAGAGGAAGCTCTTTGCCCTGCACTGGCTCATCTTTCACGCCGAGGATCGACTCACACCACGGTGGCACGTGGGACAGCCCTGTGGGAAAGCCTCGAGGGAAAGCCTCGAGGGAAAACCACAGATCCTATGATCCACGCGACGGGAAGCGTGACATTGCTGCTACAGCCTGGAAGGAAAGCGCACGTGCATGCCCCCACTCGAGACGAGGCCTGACTCCCCTGGGGAGACTCCAGAAGTACCCAAAGATCCATGTCAGCCCCTGAGAGGAATCCTCGGTTCCGGCCCTGACTCCACACAAGGTTTTTGGCCCCGGTATCGACGGGAGAGGAATCCCAAGAGGCCCCCTAGCAACTCGCATAGGGACTGGCCTCTCCTGAGGCCACCAGGGCGGGTCCCAGAGGTCCCCGTCGTAACTCGAGAACACCTGCCACAACTCGAGAAAATCCAGGAAGTTCTCCCTTCCAGGCGAGATGAGGCCTATTTCTGATGAGGCGTCTGGAGACTAATGACACCTAACCTCTGGAACTTCAAAAGGGTCTTTCACACCCTTGCTGCAACTCAAGAAGTTCACCGCCATACCCGTCTCCACTCGAGAGGAAGCACGATGGTCCCGCCCACATCCAGAGGAGCCCCGTTTCCCCCTCGTAGCTCGAGATGAGGGATCCTTTTCCTGCTTTCAACGGGAAAAATTCCGGCGTTCCCGTCGCATCTCAAGAGGAGGCACTCTCAACAGGAAAGGCGAGAGGAACTCCATGGTCGTACCACCATTCCAAGAGTCCCCCAGATGTCTCAGTCCATTCCAGAGGAAACTCTTTGCCCTGCACTGGCTCATCTTTCACGCCGAGGATCGACTCACACCACGGTGGCACGTGGGACAGCCCTGTGGGAAAGCCTCGAGGGAAAGCCTCGAGGGAAAACCACAGATCCTTTGATCCACGCGACGGGAAGCGTGACATTGCTGCTACAGCCTGGAAGGAAAGTGCACGTGCATGCCCCCTCACGAGACGAGGCCTGTCTCCCCTGGCGAGACTCCAGAAGTACCCAAAGATCCATATCAGCCCCTGAGAGGAATCCTAGGTTCTGGCCCTGACTCCACACAAGGTTTTTGGTCCCGGTATCGACGGGAGAGGAATCCCGAGAGGCCCCCTAGCAACTCGCATGGTGACTGGCCACTCCTGAGGCCACCAGGGCGGGTCCCTGAGGTCCCCGTCGTAACTCGAGAACACCTGCCGCAACTCGAGAAAATCCAGGAAGTTCTCCCTTCCAGGCGAGATGAGGCCTATTTCCGATGAGGCGTCTGGAGAGTAATGACACCTAACCTCTGGAACTTCGAAAGGGTCTTTCACACCCTTGCTGCAACTCAAGAAGTTCACCGCCATACCCGTCTCCACTCGAGAGGAAGCACGATGGTCCCGCCCACATCCAGAGGAGCCCCGTTTCCCCCTCGTAGCTCGAGATGAGGGATCCTTTGCCTGCTTTCAACGGGAAAGAATTCCCGGAGTTCCCGTCGCATCTCAAGAGGAGGCACTCTCAACAGGAAAGGCGAGAGGAACTCCATGGTCGTACCACCATTCCAAGAGTCCCCCAGATGTCTCAGTCCATTCCAGAGGAACCTCTTTGCCCTGCACTGGCTCATCTTTCACGCCGAGGATCGACTCACACCACGGTGGCACGTGGGACAGCCCTGTGGGAAAGCCTCGAGGGAAAACCACAGATCCTTTGATCCACGCGACGGGAAGCGTGACATTGCTGCTACAGCCTGGAAAGAAAACGCACGTGCATGCCCCCACTCGAGACGAGGCCTGACTCCCCTGCGGAGACTCCAGAAGTACCCAAAGATCCATGTCAGCCCCTGAGAGGAATCCTCGTTTCCGGCCCTGACTCCACACAAGGTTTTTGGCCCCGGTATCGACGGGAGAGGAATCCCGCGAGGCCCCCTAGCAACTCGCATGTGGACTGGCCTCTCCTGAGGCCACCAGGGCGGGTCCCTGAGGTCCCCGTCGTAACTCGAGAACACCTGCCGCATCTCGAGAAAATCCAGGAAGTTCTCCCTTCCAGGCGAGATGAGGCCTATTTCCGATGAGGCGTCTGGAGACTAATGACACCTAACCTCTGGAACTTCGAAAGGGTCTTTCACACCCTTGCTGCAACTCAAGAAGTTCACTTCCATACCCGTCTCCACTCGAGAGGAAGCAGGATGGTCCCGCCCACATCCAGAGGAGCCCCGTTTCCCCCTCGTAGCTCGAGATGAGGGATCCTTTGCCTGCTTTCAACGGGAAAGAATTCCCGGCGTTCCCGTCGCATCTCAAGAGGAGGCACTCTCAACAGGAAAGGCGAGAGGAACTCCATGGTCGTACCACCATTCCAAGAGTCCCCCAGATGTCTCAGTCCATTCCAGAGGAAGCTCTTTGCCCTGCACTGGCTCATCTTTCACGCAGAGGATCGACTCACACCACGGAGGCACGTGGGACAGCCCTGTGGGACAGCCCTGTGGGTAAGCCTCGAGGGAAAACCACAGATCCTTTGATCCACGCGACGGGAAGCGTGACATTGCTGCTACAGCCTGGAAGGAAAGCACACGTGCATGCCCCCACTCGAGACGAGGCCTGACTCCCCTGGTGAGACTCCAGAAGTACCCAAAGATCCATGTCAGCCCCTGAGAGGAATCCTCGGTTCCGGCCCTGACTCCACACAAGGTATTTGGCACCGGTATCGACGGGAGAGGAATCCCGAGAGGCCCCCTAGCAACTCGCATGGGGACTGGCCTTTCCTGAGGCCACCAGGGAGGGTCCCTGAGGTCCACGTCGTAACTCGAGAACACCTGCTGCAACTCGAGAAAATCCAGGAAGTTCTCCCTTCCAGGCGAGATGAGGCCTATTTCCGATGAGGCTTCTGGAGACTAATGACACCTAACCTCTGGAACTTCGAAAGGGTCTTTCACACCCTTGCTGCAACTCAAGAAGTTCACCGCCATACCCGTCTCCACTCGAGAGGAAGCACGATGGTCCCGCCCACATCCAGAGGAGCCCCGTTTCCCCCTCGTAGCTCGAGATGAGGGATCCTTTGCCTGCTTTCAACGGGAAAGAATTCCCGGCGTTCCCGTCGCATCTCAAGAGGAGGCACTCTCAACAGGAAAGGCGAGAGGAACTCCATGGTCGTACCACCATTCCAAGAGTCCCCCAGATGTCTCAGTCCATTCCAGAGGAAGCTCTTTGCCCTGCACTGGCTCATCTTTCACGCCGAAGATCGACTCACACCACGGTGGCACGTGGGACAGCCCTGTGGGAAAGCCTGGAGGGAAAACCACAGATCCTTTGATCCATGGGTCGAGAAGCGTGACATTGCTGCTACAGCTTGGAAGGATAGCGCACGTGCATGCCCCCACTCGAGACGAGGCCTGACTCCCCTGCGGAGACTCCAGAAGTACCCAAAGATCCATGTCAGCCCCTGAGAGGAATCCTCGTTTCCGGCCCTGACTCCACACAAGGTTTTTGGCCCCGGTATCGACGGGAGAGGAATTCAGAGAGGCCCCCTAGCAACTCGCATGTGGACTGGCCTCTCGTGAGGCCACCAGGGCGGGTCCCTGAGGTCCCCGTCGTAACTCGAGAACACCTGCCGCATCTCGAGAAAATCCAGGAAGTTCTCCCTTCCAGGCGAGAAGAATCCTATTTCCGATGAGGCGTCTGGAGACTAATGACACCTAACCTCTGGAATTTCGAAAGGGTCTTTCACACCCTTGCTGCAACTCAAGAAGTTCACTTCCATACCCGTCTCCACTCGAGAGGAAGCAGGATGGTCACGCCCACATCCAGAGGAGCCCCGTTTCCCCCTCGTAGCTCGAGATGAGGGATCCTTTGCCTGCTTTCAACGGGAAAGAATTCCCGGCGTTCCCATCGCATCTCAAGAGGAGGCACTCTCAACAGGAAAGGCGAGAGGAACTCCATGGTGGTACCACCATTCCAAGAGTCCCCCAGATGTCTCAGTCCATTCCAGAGGAACCTCTTTGCCCAGCACTGGCTCATCTTTCACGCCGAGGATCGACTCACACCACGGTGGCACGTGGGACAGCCCTGTGGGAAAGCCTCGAGGGAAAGCCTCGAGGGAAAACCACAGATCCTATGATCCACGCGACGGGAAGCATGACATTGCTGCTACAGCCTGGAAGGAAAGTGCACGTGCATGCCCCCTCACGAGACGAGGCCTGTCTCCCCTGGCGAGACTCCAGAAGTACCCAAAGATCCATATCAGCCCCTGAGTGGAATCCTCGGTTCTGGCCCTGACTCCACACAAGGTTTTTGGCCCCGGTATCGACGGGAGAGGAATCCCGAGAGGCCCCCTAGCAACTCGCATGGTGACTGGCCACTCCTGAGGCCACCAGGGCGGGTCCCTGAGGTCCCCGTCGTAACTCGAGAACACCTGCCGCAACTCGAGAAAATCCAGGAAGTTCTCCCTTCCAGGCGAGATGAGGCCTATTTCCGATGAGGCGTCTGGAGACTAATGACACCTAACCTCTGGAACTTCGAAAGGGTCTTTCACACCCTTGCTGCAACTCAAGAAGTTCACCGCCATACCCGTCTCCACTCGAGAGGAAGCACGATGGTCCCGCCCACATCCAGAGGAGCCCCGTTTCCCCCTCGTAGCTCGAGATGAGGGATCCTTTTCCTGCTTTCAACGGGAAAGAATTCCCGGCGTTCCCGTCGCATCTCAAGAGGAGGCACTCTCAACAGGAAAGGCGAGAGGAACTCCATGGTCGTACCACCATTCCAAGAGTCCCCCAGATGTCTCAGTCCATTCCAGAGGAACCTCTGTGCCCTGCACTGGCTCATCTTTCACGCCGAGGATCGACTCACACCACGGTGGCACGTGGGACAGCCCTGTGGGAAAGTCTCGAGGGAAAACCACAGATCCTTTGATCCACGCCACGGGAAGCGTGACATTGCTGCTACAGCCTGGAAGGAAAGCGCACGTGCATGCCCCCACTCGAGACGAGGCCTGTCTCCCCTGGCGAGACTCCAGAAGTACCCAAAGATCCATATAAGCCCCTGAGAGGAATCCTCGGTTCCGACGCTGACTCCAGAAAAGGTTTTTGGCCTTGGTATCGACGGGAGAGGAATCCCGAGAGGCCCCCTAGCACCTCGCATGGGGACTGGCCTCTCCTGAGGCCACCAGGGCGGGTCCCTGAGGTCCCCGTCGTAACTCGAGAACACCTGCCGCAACTCGAGAAAATCCAGGAAGTTCTCCCTTCCAGGCGAGATGAGGCCTATTTCCGATGAGGCGTCTGGAGACTAATGACACCTAACCTCTCGAACTTCGAAAGGGTCTTTCACACCCTTGCTGCAACTCAAGAAGTTCACCGCCATAGCCGTCTCCACTCGAGAGGAAGCACGATGGTCCCGCCCACATCAAGAGGAGCCCCGTTTCCCCCTCTTAGCTCGAGATGAGGGATCCTTTCCCTGCTTTCAACGGGAAAGAATTCCCGGTGTTCCCGTCGTATCTCAAGAGGAGGCACTCTCAACAGGAAAGGCGAGAGGAACTCCATGGTCGTACCACCATTCCAAGAGTCCCCCAGATGTCTCAGTCCATTCCAGAGGAACCTCTTTGCCCTGCACTGGCTAATCTTTCACGCCGAGGATCGACTCACACCACGGTGGCACGTGGGACAGCCCTGTGGGAAAGCCTCGAGGGAAAGCCTCGAGGGAATACCACAGATCCTTTGATCCACGCGACGGGAAGCGTGACATTGCTGCTACAGACTGGAAGGAAAGCGCACGTGCATGCCCCCACTCGAGTCGAGGCCTGACTCCCCTGGGGAGACTCCAGAAATACCCAAAGATCCATGTCAGCCCCTGAGAGGAATCCTCGGTTCCGGCCCTGACTCCACACAAGGTTTTTGGCGCCGGTATCGACGGGAGAGGAATCCCGAGAGGCCCCCTAGCACCTCGCATGGGGACTGGCCTCTCCTGAGGCCACCAGGGCGGGTCCCTGAGGTCCCCGTCTTAACTCGAGAACACCTGCCGCAACTCGAGAAAATCCAGGAAGTTCTCCCTTCCAGGCGAGATGAGGCCTATTTCCGATGAGGCGTCTGGAGACTAATGACACCTAACCTCTGGAACTTCGAAAGGGTCTTTCACACCCTTGCTGCAACTCAAGAAGTTCACCGCCATATGCGTCTCCACTCGAGAGGAAGCACGATGGTCCCGCCCACATCCAGAGGAGCCCCGTTTCCCCCTCGGAGCTCGAGATGAGGGATCCTTTCCCTGCTTTCAACGGGAAAGAATTCCCGGCGTTCCCGTCGCATCTCAAGAGGAGGCACTCTCAACAGGAAAGGCGAGAGGAACTCCATGGTCGTACCACCATTCCAAGAGTCCCCCAGATGTCTCAGTCCATTCCAGAGGAACCTCTTTGCCCTGCACTGGCTCATCTTTCACGCCGAGGATCGACTCACACCACGGTGGCACGTGGGACAGCCCTGTGGGAAAGCCTCGAGGGAAAACCACAGATCCTTTGATCCACGCGACGGTAAGCGTGACATTGCTGCTACAGCCTGGAAGGAAAGCGCACGTGCATGCCCCCACTCGAGACGAGGCCTGACTCCCGTGGGGAGACTCCAGAAGTACCCAAAGATCCATGTCAGCCCCTGAGAGGAATCCTCGGTTCCGGCCCTGACTGCACACAAGGTTTTTGGCCCCGGTATCGACGGGAGAGGAATCCCGAGAGGCCCCCTAGCACCTCGCATGGGGACTTGCCTCTCCTGAGGCCACCAGGGCGGGTCCCTGAGGTCCCCGTCGTAACTCGAGAACACCTGCCGCAACTCGAGAAAATCCAGGAAGTTCTCCCTTCCAGGCGAGATGAGGCCTATTTCCGATGAGGCGTCTGGAGACTAATGACACCTAACCTCTGGAACTTCGAAAGGGTCTTTCACACCCTTGCTGCAACTCAAGAAGTTCACCGCCATACCCGTCTCCACTCGAGAGGAAGCACGATGGTCCCGCCCACATCCAGAGGAGCCCCGTTTCCCCCTCGTAGCTCAAGATGAGGGATCCTTTCCCTGCTTTCAACGGGAAAGAATTCCCGGCGTTCCCGTCGCATCTCAAGAGGAGGCACTCTCAACAGGAAAGGCGAGAGGAACTCCATGGTCGTACCACCATTCCAAGAGTCCCCCAGATGTCTCAGTCCATTCCAGAGGAACCTCTTTGCCCTGCACTGGCTCATCTTTCACGCCGAGGATCGACTCACACCACGGTGGCACGTGGGACAGCCCTGTGGGAAAGCCTCGAGGGAAAACCACAGATCCTTTGATCCAGGCCACGGGAAGCGTGACATTGCTGCTACAGCCTGTAAGGAAAGCGCACGTGCATGCCCCCACTGGAGACGAGGCCTGACTCCCCTGGGGAGACTCCAGAAGTACCCAAAGATCCATGTCAGCCCCTGAGAGGAATCCTCGGTTCAGGCCCTGACTCCACACAAGGTTTTTGGCCCCGGTATCGACGGGAGAGGAATCCCGAGAGGCCCCCTAGCACCTCGCATGGGGTCTGGCCTCTCCTGAGGCCACCAGGGCGGGTCCCTGAGGTCCCCGTCGTAACTCGAGAACACCTGCCGCAACTCGAGAAAATCCAGGAAGTTCTCCCTTCCAGGCGAGATGAGGCCTATTTCCGATGAGTCGTCTGGAGACTAATGACACCTAACCTCTGGAAATTCGAAAGGGTCTTTCACACCCTTGCTGCAACTCAAGAAGTTCACCGCCATACCCGTCTCCACTCGAGAGGATGCACGATGGTCCCGCCCACATCCAGAGGAGCCCCGTTTCCCCCTCGTAGCTCGAGATGAGGGATTCTTTCCCTGCTTTCAACGGGAAAGAATTCCCGGCGTTCCCGTCGCATCTCAAGAGGAGGCACTCTCAACAGGAAAGTCGAGAGGAACTCCATGGTCCTACCACCATTCCTAGAGTCCCCCAGATGTCTCAGTCCATTCCAGAGGAACCTCTTTGCCCTGCACTGGCTCATCTTTCACGCCGAGGATCGACTCACACCACGGAGGCACGTGGGACAGCCCTGTGGGAAAGCCTCGAGGGAAAGCCTCGAGGGAAAACCACAGATCCTTTGATCCCCGCGACGGGAAGCGTGACATTGCTGCTACAGCCTGGAAGGAAAGCGCACGTGCATGCCCCCACTCGAGACGAGGCCTGACTCCCGTGGGGAGACTCCAGAAGTACCCAAAGATCCATATAAGCCCCTGAGAGGAATCCTCGGTTCCGGCCCTGACTCCACACAAGGTTTTTGGCCCCGGTATCGACGGGAGAGGAATCCCGATAGGCCCCCTAGCACCTCGCATGGGGACTGGCCTCTCCTGAGGCCACCAGAGCGGGTCCCTGAGGTCCCCGTCGTAACTCGAGAACACCTGCCGCAACTCGAGAAAATCCAGGAAGTTCTCCCTTCCAGGCGAGATGAGGCCTATTTCCGATGAGGCGTCTGGAGACTAATGACACCTAACCTCTGGAACTTCGAAAGGGTCTTTCACAACCTTGCTGCAACTCAAGAAGTTCACCGCCATACCCGTGTCCACTCGAGAGGAAGCACGGTGGTCCCGCCCACATCCAGAGGAGCCCCGTTTCCCCCTCGTAGCTCGAGATGAGGGATCCTTTCCCTGCTTTCAACGGGAAAGAATTCCCGGCGTTCCCGTCGCATCTCAAGAGGAGGCACTCTCAACAGGAAAGGCGAGAGGAACTCCATGGTCGTACCACCATTCCAAGAGTCCCCCAGATGTCTCAGTCCATTCCAGAGGAACCTCTTTGCCCTGCACTGGCTCATCTTTCACGCCGAGGATCGACTCACACCACGGTGGCACGTGGGACAGCCCTGTGGGAAAGCCTCGAGGGACAGCCTCAAGGGAAAGCCACAGATCCTTTGATCCACGCGACGGGAAGCGTGACATTGCTGCTACAGCCTGGAAGGAAAGCGCACGTGCATGCCCCCACTCGAGACGAGGCCTGACTCCCCTGGGGAGACTCCAGAAGTACCCAAAGATCCATGTCAGCCCCTGAGAGGAATCCTCGGTTCGGGCCCTGACTCCACACAAGGTTTTTGGCGCCGGTATCGACGGGAGAGGAATCCCGAGAGGCCCCCTAGCAACTCGCATGGGGACTGGCCTCTCCTGAGGCCATCAGGGCGGGTCCCTGTGGTACCCGTCGTAACTCGAAAACACCTGCCGCACCTCGAGAAAATCCAGGAAGTTCTCCCTTCCAGGCGAGATGAGGCCTATTTCCGATGAGGCGTCTGGAGACTAATGACACCTAACCTCTGGAACTTCGAAAGGGTCTTTCACACCCTTGCTGCAACTCAAGAAGTTCACCGACATACCCGTGTCCACTCGAGAGGAAGCACGATGGTCCCGCCCACATCCCGAGGAGCCCCGTTTCCCCCTCGTAGCTCGAGATGAGGGATCCTTTCCCTGCTTTCAACGGGAAAGAATTCCCGGCGTTCCCGTCGCATCTCAAGAGGAGGCACTCTCAACAGGAAAGGCGAGAGGAACTCCATGGTCGTACCACCATTCCAAGAGTCCCCCAGATGTCTCAGTCCATTCCAGAGGAACCTCTTTGCCCTGCACTGGCTCATCTTTGACGCCGAGGATCGACTCACACCACGGTGGCACGTGGGACAGCCTTGTGGGAAAGCCTCGAAGGAAAGCCTCGAGGGAAAACCACAGATCCTTTGATCCTCGCGATGCGAAGCGTGACATTGCTGCTACAGCCTGGAAGGAAAGCGCACGTGCATGCCCCCACTCGAGACGAGGCCTGACTCCCCTGGGGAGACTCCAGAAGTACCCAAAGATCCATGTAACCCCTGAGAGGAATGCTCGGTTCCGGCCCTGACTCCACACAAGGTTTTTGGCCCCGGTATCGACGGGAGAGGAATCCCGAGAGGCCCCCTAGCAACTCGCATGGGGACTGGCCTCTCCTGAGGCCACCAGGGAGGGTCCCTGAGGTCTCCGTCGTAACTCGAGAACACCTGCCGCAACTCGAGAAAATCCAGGAAGTTCTCCCTTCCAGGCGAGATGAGGCCTATTTCCGATGAGGCGTCTGGAGACTAATGAAACCTAAACTCTGGAACTTCGAAAGGGTCTTTCACACCCTTGCTGCAACTCAAGAAGTTCACCGCCATACGCGTCTCCACACGGGAGGAAGCACGATGGTCCCGCCCACATCCAGAGGAGCCCCGTTTCCCCCTCGGAGCTCGAGATGAGGGATCCTTTCCCTGCTTTCAACGGGAAAGAATTCCCGGTGTTCCCGTCGCATCTCAAGAGGAGGCACTCTCAACAGGAAAGGCGAGAGGAACTCCATGGTCGTACCACCATTCCAAGAGTCCCCCAGATGTCTCAGTCCATTCCAGAGGAACCCCTTTGCCCTGCACTGGCTCATCTTTCACGCCGAGGATCGACTCACACCACGGTGGCACGTGGGACAGCCCTGTGGGAAAGCCTCGAGGGAAAGCCTCGAGGGAAAACCACAGATCATTTGATCCACGCGACGGGAAGCGTGACATTGCTGCTACAGCCTGAAAGGAAAGCGCACGTGCATGCCCCCACTCGAGACGAGGCCTGACTCCCCTGGGGAGACTCCAGAAGTACCCAAAGATCCATGTCAGCCCCTGAGAGGAATCCTCGGTTCCGGCCCTGACTCCACACAAGGTATTTGGCCCCAGTATCGACGGGAGAGGAATCCCGAGAGGCCCCCTAGCAACACGCATGGGGACTGGCCTCTCCTGAGGCCATTAGGGCGGGTCCCTGTGGTACCAGTCGTAACTCGAGAACACCTGCCGCACCTCGAGAAAATCCAGGAAGTTCTCCCTTCCAGGCGAGATGAGGTCTATTTCCGATGAGGCGTCTGGAGACTGACACGTAACCTCTGGAACTTCGAAAGGGTCTTTCACACCCTTGCTGCAACTCAAGAAGTTCACCGCCATACCCGTCTCCACTCGAGAGGAAGCACGATGGTCCCGCCCACATCCAGAGGAGCCCCGTTTCCCCCTCGTAGCTCGAGATGAGGGATCCTTTCCCTGCTTTCAACGGGAAAGAATTCCCGGCGTTCCCGTCACAACTCAAGAGGAGGCACTCTCAACAGGAAAGGCGAGAGGAACTCCATGGTCGTACCACCATTCCAAGAGTCCCCCAGATGTCTCAGTCCATTCCAGAGGAACCTCTTTGCCCTGCACTGGCTCATCTTTCACGCCGAGGATCGACTCACACCACGGTGGCACGTGGGACAGCCCTGTGGGAAAGCCTCGAGGGACAGCCTCAAGGGAAAGCCACAGATCCTTTGATCCACGCGACGGGAAGCGTGACATTGCTGCTACAGCCTGGAAGGAAAGCGCACGTGCATGCCCCCACTCGAGACGAGGCCTGACTCCCCTGGGGAGACTCCAGAAGTACCCAAAGATCCATGTCAGCCCCTGAGAGGAATCCTCGGTTCGGGCCCTGACTCCACACAAGGTTTTTGGCGCCGGTATCGACGGGAGAGGAATCCCGAGAGGCCCCCTAGCAACTCGCATGGGGACTGGCCTCTCCTGAGGCCATCAGGGCGGGTCCCTGTGGTACCCGTCGTAACTCGAAAACACCTGCCGCACCTCGAGAAAATCCAGGAAGTTCTCCCTTCCAGGCGAGATGAGGCCTATTTCCGATGAGGCGTCTGGAGACTAATGACACCTAACCTCTGGAACTTCGAAAGGGTCTTTCACACCCTTGCTGCAACTCAAGAAGTTCACCGACATACCCGTGTCCACTCGAGAGGAAGCACGATGGTCCCGCCCACATCCCGAGGAGCCCCGTTTCCCCCTCGTAGCTCGAGATGAGGGATCCTTTCCCTGCTTTCAACGGGAAAGAATTCCCGGCGTTCCCGTCGCATCTCAAGAGGAGGCACTCTCAACAGGAAAGGCGAGAGGAACTCCATGGTCGTACCACCATTCCAAGAGTCCCCCAGATGTCTCAGTCCATTCCAGAGGAACCTCTTTGCCCTGCACTGGCTCATCTTTGACGCCGAGGATCGACTCACACCACGGTGGCACGTGGGACAGCCTTGTGGGAAAGCCTCGAAGGAAAGCCTCGAGGGAAAACCACAGATCCTTTGATCCTCGCGATGCGAAGCGTGACATTGCTGCTACAGCCTGGAAGGAAAGCGCACGTGCATGCCCCCACTCGAGACGAGGCCTGACTCCCCTGGGGAGACTCCAGAAGTACCCAAAGATCCATGTAACCCCTGAGAGGAATGCTCGGTTCCGGCCCTGACTCCACACAAGGTTTTTGGCCCCGGTATCGACGGGAGAGGAATCCCGAGAGGCCCCCTAGCAACTCGCATGGGGACTGGCCTCTCCTGAGGCCACCAGGGAGGGTCCCTGAGGTCTCCGTCGTAACTCGAGAACACCTGCCGCAACTCGAGAAAATCCAGGAAGTTCTCCCTTCCAGGCGAGATGAGGCCTATTTCCGATGAGGCGTCTGGAGACTAATGACACCTAAACTCTGGAACTTCGAAAGGGTCTTTCACACCCTTGCTGCAACTCAAGAAGTTCACCGCCATACGCGTCTCCACACGGGAGGAAGCACGATGGTCCCGCCCACATCCAGAGGAGCCCCGTTTCCCCCTCGGAGCTCGAGATGAGGGATCCTTTCCCTGCTTTCAACGGGAAAGAATTCCCGGTGTTCCCGTCGCATCTCAAGAGGAGGCACTCTCAACAGGAAAGGCGAGAGGAACTCCATGGTCGTACCACCATTCCAAGAGTCCCCCAGATGTCTCAGTCCATTCCAGAGGAACCCCTTTGCCCTGCACTGGCTCATCTTTCACGCCGAGGATCGACTCACACCACGGTGGCACGTGGGACAGCCCTGTGGGAAAGCCTCGAGGGAAAGCCTCGAGGGAAAACCACAGATCATTTGATCCACGCGACGGGAAGCGTGACATTGCTGCTACAGCCTGAAAGGAAAGCGCACGTGCATGCCCCCACTCGAGACGAGGCCTGACTCCCCTGGGGAGACTCCAGAAGTACCCAAAGATCCATGTCAGCCCCTGAGAGGAATCCTCGGTTCCGGCCCTGACTCCACACAAGGTATTTGGCCCCAGTATCGACGGGAGAGGAATCCCGAGAGGCCCCCTAGCAACACGCATGGGGACTGGCCTCTCCTGAGGCCATTAGGGCGGGTCCCTGTGGTACCAGTCGTAACTCGAGAACACCTGCCGCACCTCGAGAAAATCCAGGAAGTTCTCCCTTCCAGGCGAGATGAGGTCTATTTCCGATGAGGCGTCTGGAGACTGACACGTAACCTCTGGAACTTCGAAAGGGTCTTTCACACCCTTGCTGCAACTCAAGAAGTTCACCGCCATACCCGTCTCCACTCGAGAGGAAGCACGATGGTCCCGCCCACATCCAGAGGAGCCCCGTTTCCCCCTCGTAGCTCGAGATGAGGGATCCTTTCCCTGCTTTCAACGGGAAAGAATTCCCGGCGTTCCCGTCACAACTCAAGAGGAGGCACTCTCAACAGGAAAGGCGAGAGGAACTCCATGGTCGTACCACCATTCCAAGAGTCCCCCAGATGTCTCAGTCCATTCCAGAGGAACCTCTTTGCCCTGCACTGGCTCATCTTTCACGCCGAGGATCGACTCACACCACGGTGGCACGTGGGACAGCCCTGTGGGAAAGCCTCGAGGGACAGCCTCAAGGGAAAGCCACAGATCCTTTGATCCACGCGACGGGAAGCGTGACATTGCTGCTACAGCCTGGAAGGAAAGCGCACGTGCATGCCCCCACTCGAGACGAGGCCTGACTCCCCTGGGGAGACTCCAGAAGTACCCAAAGATCCATGTCAGCCCCTGAGAGGAATCCTCGGTTCGGGCCCTGACTCCACACAAGGTTTTTGGCGCCGGTATCGACGGGAGAGGAATCCCGAGAGGCCCCCTAGCAACTCGCATGGGGACTGGCCTCTCCTGAGGCCATCAGGGCGGGTCCCTGTGGTACCCGTCGTAACTCGAAAACACCTGCCGCACCTCGAGAAAATCCAGGAAGTTCTCCCTTCCAGGCGAGATGAGGCCTATTTCCGATGAGGCGTCTGGAGACTAATGACACCTAACCTCTGGAACTTCGAAAGGGTCTTTCACACCCTTGCTGCAACTCAAGAAGTTCACCGACATACCCGTGTCCACTCGAGAGGAAGCACGATGGTCCCGCCCACATCCCGAGGAGCCCCGTTTCCCCCTCGTAGCTCGAGATGAGGGATCCTTTCCCTGCTTTCAACGGGAAAGAATTCCCGGCGTTCCCGTCGCATCTCAAGAGGAGGCACTCTCAACAGGAAAGGCGAGAGGAACTCCATGGTCGTACCACCATTCCAAGAGTCCCCCAGATGTCTCAGTCCATTCCAGAGGAACCTCTTTGCCCTGCACTGGCTCATCTTTGACGCCGAGGATCGACTCACACCACGGTGGCACGTGGGACAGCCTTGTGGGAAAGCCTCGAAGGAAAGCCTCGAGGGAAAACCACAGATCCTTTGATCCTCGCGATGCGAAGCGTGACATTGCTGCTACAGCCTGGAAGGAAAGCGCACGTGCATGCCCCCACTCGAGACGAGGCCTGACTCCCCTGGGGAGACTCCAGAAGTACCCAAAGATCCATGTAACCCCTGAGAGGAATGCTCGGTTCCGGCCCTGACTCCACACAAGGTTTTTGGCCCCGGTATCGACGGGAGAGGAATCCCGAGAGGCCCCCTAGCAACTCGCATGGGGACTGGCCTCTCCTGAGGCCACCAGGGAGGGTCCCTGAGGTCTCCGTCGTAACTCGAGAACACCTGCCGCAACTCGAGAAAATCCAGGAAGTTCTCCCTTCCAGGCGAGATGAGGCCTATTTCCGATGAGGCGTCTGGAGACTAATGACACCTAAACTCTGGAACTTCGAAAGGGTCTTTCACACCCTTGCTGCAACTCAAGAAGTTCACCGCCATACGCGTCTCCACACGGGAGGAAGCACGATGGTCCCGCCCACATCCAGAGGAGCCCCGTTTCCCCCTCGGAGCTCGAGATGAGGGATCCTTTCCCTGCTTTCAACGGGAAAGAATTCCCGGTGTTCCCGTCGCATCTCAAGAGGAGGCACTCTCAACAGGAAAGGCGAGAGGAACTCCATGGTCGTACCACCATTCCAAGAGTCCCCCAGATGTCTCAGTCCATTCCAGAGGAACCCCTTTGCCCTGCACTGGCTCATCTTTCACGCCGAGGATCGACTCACACCACGGTGGCACGTGGGACAGCCCTGTGGGAAAGCCTCGAGGGAAAGCCTCGAGGGAAAACCACAGATCATTTGATCCACGCGACGGGAAGCGTGACATTGCTGCTACAGCCTGAAAGGAAAGCGCACGTGCATGCCCCCACTCGAGACGAGGCCTGACTCCCCTGGGGAGACTCCAGAAGTACCCAAAGATCCATGTCAGCCCCTGAGAGGAATCCTCGGTTCCGGCCCTGACTCCACACAAGGTATTTGGCCCCAGTATCGACGGGAGAGGAATCCCGAGAGGCCCCCTAGCAACACGCATGGGGACTGGCCTCTCCTGAGGCCATTAGGGCGGGTCCCTGTGGTACCAGTCGTAACTCGAGAACACCTGCCGCACCTCGAGAAAATCCAGGAAGTTCTCCCTTCCAGGCGAGATGAGGTCTATTTCCGATGAGGCGTCTGGAGACTGACACGTAACCTCTGGAACTTCGAAAGGGTCTTTCACACCCTTGCTGCAACTCAAGAAGTTCACCGCCATACCCGTCTCCACTCGAGAGGAAGCACGATGGTCCCGCCCACATCCAGAGGAGCCCCGTTTCCCCCTCGTAGCTCGAGATGAGGGATCCTTTCCCTGCTTTCAACGGGAAAGAATTCCCGGCGTTCCCGTCACAACTCAAGAGGAGGCACTCTCAACAGGAAAGGCGAGAGGAACTCCATGGTCGTACCACCATTCCAAGAGTCCCCCAGATGTCTCAGTCCATTCCAGAGGAACCTCTTTGCCCTGCACTGGCTCATCTTTCACGCCGAGGATCGACTCACACCACGGTGGCACGTGGGACAGCCCTGTGGGAAAGCCTCGAGGGACAGCCTCAAGGGAAAGCCACAGATCCTTTGATCCACGCGACGGGAAGCGTGACATTGCTGCTACAGCCTGGAAGGAAAGCGCACGTGCATGCCCCCACTCGAGACGAGGCCTGACTCCCCTGGGGAGACTCCAGAAGTACCCAAAGATCCATGTCAGCCCCTGAGAGGAATCCTCGGTTCGGGCCCTGACTCCACACAAGGTTTTTGGCGCCGGTATCGACGGGAGAGGAATCCCGAGAGGCCCCCTAGCAACTCGCATGGGGACTGGCCTCTCCTGAGGCCATCAGGGCGGGTCCCTGTGGTACCCGTCGTAACTCGAAAACACCTGCCGCACCTCGAGAAAATCCAGGAAGTTCTCCCTTCCAGGCGAGATGAGGCCTATTTCCGATGAGGCGTCTGGAGACTAATGACACCTAACCTCTGGAACTTCGAAAGGGTCTTTCACACCCTTGCTGCAACTCAAGAAGTTCACCGACATACCCGTGTCCACTCGAGAGGAAGCACGATGGTCCCGCCCACATCCCGAGGAGCCCCGTTTCCCCCTCGTAGCTCGAGATGAGGGATCCTTTCCCTGCTTTCAACGGGAAAGAATTCCCGGCGTTCCCGTCGCATCTCAAGAGGAGGCACTCTCAACAGGAAAGGCGAGAGGAACTCCATGGTCGTACCACCATTCCAAGAGTCCCCCAGATGTCTCAGTCCATTCCAGAGGAACCTCTTTGCCCTGCACTGGCTCATCTTTGACGCCGAGGATCGACTCACACCACGGTGGCACGTGGGACAGCCTTGTGGGAAAGCCTCGAAGGAAAGCCTCGAGGGAAAACCACAGATCCTTTGATCCTCGCGATGCGAAGCGTGACATTGCTGCTACAGCCTGGAAGGAAAGCGCACGTGCATGCCCCCACTCGAGACGAGGCCTGACTCCCCTGGGGAGACTCCAGAAGTACCCAAAGATCCATGTAACCCCTGAGAGGAATGCTCGGTTCCGGCCCTGACTCCACACAAGGTTTTTGGCCCCGGTATCGACGGGAGAGGAATCCCGAGAGGCCCCCTAGCAACTCGCATGGGGACTGGCCTCTCCTGAGGCCACCAGGGAGGGTCCCTGAGGTCTCCGTCGTAACTCGAGAACACCTGCCGCAACTCGAGAAAATCCAGGAAGTTCTCCCTTCCAGGCGAGATGAGGCCTATTTCCGATGAGGCGTCTGGAGACTAATGACACCTAAACTCTGGAACTTCGAAAGGGTCTTTCACACCCTTGCTGCAACTCAAGAAGTTCACCGCCATACGCGTCTCCACACGGGAGGAAGCACGATGGTCCCGCCCACATCCAGAGGAGCCCCGTTTCCCCCTCGGAGCTCGAGATGAGGGATCCTTTCCCTGCTTTCAACGGGAAAGAATTCCCGGTGTTCCCGTCGCATCTCAAGAGGAGGCACTCTCAACAGGAAAGGCGAGAGGAACTCCATGGTCGTACCACCATTCCAAGAGTCCCCCAGATGTCTCAGTCCATTCCAGAGGAACCCCTTTGCCCTGCACTGGCTCATCTTTCACGCCGAGGATCGACTCACACCACGGTGGCACGTGGGACAGCCCTGTGGGAAAGCCTCGAGGGAAAGCCTCGAGGGAAAACCACAGATCATTTGATCCACGCGACGGGAAGCGTGACATTGCTGCTACAGCCTGAAAGGAAAGCGCACGTGCATGCCCCCACTCGAGACGAGGCCTGACTCCCCTGGGGAGACTCTAGAAGTACCCAAAGATCCATGTCAGCCCCTGAGAGGAATCCTCGGTTCCGGCCCTGACTCCACACAAGGTTTTTGGCCCCGGTATCGACGGGAGAGGAATCCCGAGAGGCCCCCTAGCAACTCGCATGGGGACTGGCCTCTCCTGAGGCCACCAGGGCGGGTCCCTGAGGTCCCCGTCGTAACTCGAGAACACCTGCCGCAACTCGAGAAAATCCAGGAAGTTCTCCCTTCCAGGCGAGATGAGGCCTATTTCCGATGAGGCGTCTGGAGACTAATGACACCTAACCTCTGGAACTTCGAAAGGGTCTTTCACACCCTTGCTGCAACTCAAGAAGTTCACCGCCATACCCGTCTCCACTCGAGAGGAAGCACGATGGTCCCGCCCACATCCAGAGGAGCCCCGTTTCCCCCTCGTAGCTCGAGATGAGGGATCCTTTCCCTGCTTTCAACGGGAAAGAATTCCCGGCGTTCCCGTTGGATCTCAAGAGGAGGCACTCTTAACAGGAAAGGCGAGAGGAACTCCATGGTCGTACCACCATTCCAAGAGTCCCCCAGATGTCTCAGTCCATTCCAGAGGAACCTCTTTGCCCTGCACTGGCTCATCTTTCGCGCCGAGGATCGACTCACACCACGGTGGCACGTGGGACAGCCCTGTGGGAAAGCCTCGAGGGAAAGCCTCGAGGGAAAACCACAGATCCTTTGATCCACGCGACGGGAAGCGTGACATTGCTGCTAAAGCCTGGAAGGAAAGCGCACGTGCATGCCCCCACTCGAGACGAGGCCTGACTCCCCTGGGGAGACTCCAGAAGTTCCCAAAGATCCATGTCAGCCCCTGAGAGGAATCCTCGGTTCTGGCCCTGACTCCACACAAGGTTTTTGGCCCCGGTATCGACGGGAGAGGAATCCCGAGAGGCCCCCTAGCAACTCGCATGGGGACTGGCCTCTCCTGAGGCCACCAGGGCGGGTCCCTGAGGTCCCCGTCGTAACTCGAAA